>NC_090436.1:752915077-753223478 GCF_031143425.1 Pleurodeles waltl | reverse complement strand
TTTTTTTGTGCAGCATTTGCGCCATTTTTGATGCAAAAGTGGAGCAAACATACAAAATACAATTATATATTGTAAGTGTGCGCCGCTTTTGTGTCAAAAAATGACATAAATGTGGCGCAAAAAAGTATAAATATGGGCTTAAATTTCAATTACCTGCTTACTGGGAGGGTATTTGATATTTAGCTCTACTGTTTCCCCAAAATGCATCATGTAAATAGCATAGATGTTTTGACAATGACATCATCACACAGACACACACATGTAGTATTTATGATGTTACACAACTAATGGGAGATATTTTTGGAACACTTATACCACCTGTTGGAGTAGTTTTGAATGGTGAGAAGATTAGGAAGCTTTCAACAGTAGTGGATACATTGAAAACTAGTACATCTGGTGCTTTACTCGCTGTTAACAACAAATTAATTGCTATTAGATCAAAGGTTCTACAATATCAAATAACATTAGATATTTTGCTAGCAGAGAGGGGTAGAGCCTGCAAGGTGCTGAAGGCTCAACATTGCTACTCCTATATTCCAGACAATTGTAGAAAAATAGAAGAATTTACAAAGAACATTTCGGACCTGAAACCTCAATTAGAACCTTTAGAAACCACTAATGTTTTAGGTTACATAGGTAGAGGAGCCATTGGTAATTGGCTTGCAACAGTAGGAGGAGGAATATTTAGGGTCATTCTAAAACTTACATTAATTATAGATGCCTGTTTGCTAGCTTTATACACTTTCTATAGAGGATGTTGATTCTACTTATCAAAAAGAAAGAAAAGAGAAAGAAACAGGATGTTAAGAATGGGGTCTTTGGTTGGCAGTCAGTTTGCACTCCGTCCAATCAGGGACCTTCACTCTAGTCAGGGCAATGGAGATACACACTTAGATAACCCATAGTCACCCCCTTAGTAGCTTGGCACAAGCAGTCAGGCTTATCTCAAAGGCAATGTGCAAAGTATTTGTTCCAACACACACAGTAATATAGTGGAAACACCACAAAATGGACACCACACCAGTTTAAAAAAATAGGTAATATTTATCTAAATCAGAGAAGATGAAAATTACAAAAATCCAACATACACAAATCAAGATATGAATTTTGATTTTACACAACGTACTTGGTTTGCATCAAAAATAAAGCCACACAGACGAGCGTGTGTTGGAAAAGCCCGCGCTGCATCGATTCCTTACTCACAAGTGAGGTTGTGCGTCATTCCTTCTCCAGTTGGGTAGGCGATGCGTCATTTTTCTCCCTTGCAGGAGAGCGATGCATCGATTCCCAGACAGGGCACCTCAGATCCATGCAGTTTCAAGATGATTTTGATGCCCAGTGAAGATGCGTGAGAAAAAAGTCACACAGTGTTAGAAAACCACGCTGTGTGGGTTTTGCGTCAATATAAGCAGCCACCAATGGGTGTTGCTTCATTTCTCCAGGAGCAATGCATCAATCTCCCAGCTGCAGTGCAGTGAAAGCATCGATTCTAGCTCTCACTGGGTGGCACATCATTTTTCAGCCGCGTTGCAGGTGGTGCATCAAAAATGTCCCTGCACTGTGTTCTGTGCATGGATTTCAGTCCTTGTTCTGCCAACTTCATCTTTCAAGGGTCCGTAAACTGAATGGGGCACCACTTGGCAGGGCAGGAGTCTCAGCAGAGAGTCCAGGTGCTGTCAGAGGAAGCCTTTGATGTCCCTCAGACTTCAAAACAGGAGGCAAGCTAAGACCTAGCCCTTGGAGATTCTTCTCAAGCAGGAATGCACAGCAAAGTCCAGTCTTTGTCCCCTTTCACAGGCAAAAGCAGCAACTGCAAGATAGTCCAACAAAGTCACAGGCAGGGGCAGCACTTCTCTTCAGCTCTTCATCTCTTCTCCTTTACAGAGGTTCCTCTTGATTCCAGAAGTGATCTTGAAGAAATCTAAAGACTGGGGTTTTTGGTCCACTACTTATATCCCTTTCTGCCTTTGAAGTAGGCAAACTTCAAAGGAAAGTCTCTGTTGTATACAGGATCCTGCCTTGTCTATGCCAGGCCCCAGACACACACCAGGGGGTTAAAGACTGCATTGTGTGAGGGCAGGCACAGCCTATTTAGTTGTATATGACCATTCCACCCTCTACTGTAGCCCAGGTGGCTCATCAGGATATGCAGACTACACCCTAGCTCCCTTTGTGTCACTGTCCAGAGGAGATTCACAAACAGCCCAACTTTCAGTTTGACCCAGACCGGGAATCCACAAATAGGTAGGGTTACAGAATGGTTAAAGCAAGAACATGCTACTTTCAAAAATTGCATTTTCAAACTAACAATCTAAAAAACAACTTCACTAAAAGATGTATTTTTACAGTTCAGAGACCCCAAACTCTATTTGTGTCTGCTCTCAAAGGGAAACTTCCCTTTAAGAATATTTAAAGGCAGCCCCCATGTTAACCTATGAGAGAGATAGGCCTTGCAACAGTGAAAACGAATTTGGCAGCATTTCACTGTCAGGACATGTAAAACACATCAGTACATGTCCCACCTTTAACCTAGGCAGCACCCTGCCCATGGGCCTACCTAGGGCCTACCTTACATGTACAAAAAGGGAAGGTTTGGGCCTGGCAAGTGTCCAGATTGAATTGGCAGTTTAAAAACTGCACACAGAAACACTGCAGTGGCAGGTCTGAGCAATGTTCACAGGGCTACTCATGTGGGTGGCACAACCAGTGCTGCAGGTCCACTAATAGCATTTGATTTACAGGTCATAGGCACCTTCAGTGCACTTTACTAGGGGCTTACTAGTAGATCAAATGTGCCAATCATGGAAAAGCCAGTTATACATACATTTTACACAGAGAACACTTACACTTTAGCACTGGTAAGCAGTGGTAAAGTGCCCAGAGTTAGCAAAAACAGTCCAGCATACAGTCAAAACTTGTGAAGCAGAGGCAAAAAGTTAGGGGAGACCATGCAAATGATGCCAGGTCTAACACAGGTAAAATAGAGAAGAATTACCAATAGAAAAGAGTAAGAATAAAAATACAAACAAATTAAAAGAAATTGAGGAGGAGAAAACTGAAAAAGTTGACTCCACTAAGATTGAGAGTGTGTTTAAAGATTAATTTGTGAAGAAATTGGGATGCTTTTTCAACCATCAGAGGGCAGGAAGCTGATAACTTTGACAATGCTTTAAAAATGTTATGAACAACTTACATTTGAGAATAAGATATGGGAAGTGCAAATTTGTGGTTGGCAACTGTACTTAACCTTTCCAGGCCTAAACGTGGAAGTGAATTATCACCCTAATTTACCCTTACTGATGCTATCATATTAATTAACAAAACATGAATGTTTGCAAGGTCTGTAACATAAAAATGAACCATGCATTTCAAATTGACACGACAATCTGCATGTCATTAGTACAGAAAGGACTGTTTTCATCTTAAATATTCGCTGTGCAAGATGTTTTTCTCTTTGTTGCAGATGTTGCTGTTCTACTTGTGAATCTACTTTTTAATTTAACTAGTTAGTGAATAGACTTTTGTTGACTTAGAAAGCTGATTCTCAATGCCACACAAGAAGAATGATTCATGAGAAGAACACTGTGGAAAACAAGAACAATGTACTGCAACATTTACAGACATATGGTGAAAGAAGATGTACTCTGGAGAGAAGATGGGGAGAAAACCTGTTCTCATGAGCATGTTGAAATCCTATTGGTAAAGACGAAGAAGAAAGAAAGCAAGTATTGCAACATAGAATCTGTGTATTTAAATTAGTATGTGTTCCTAGACTAGTTCAGAACCAATTTTCCTTTCCTTTAGAGAAGAGACTCATATTTGTTCTGAGAGAGCCATTTACTGAGCTTCATTGAGATCTCTTCGTAAGAAAGTCTTAGCTCATTTTATCTGTTGTTATTTAGCTGAGATTACTGTCAAGCTTTATACAAAAGCTTCATGCTTATACTACTTTCTCTCATCAGAACTCTTCATCGGTACCTGAACTGACACTTTTGCCCTTCTCGCATCTAGCATTCTGTTTATTTAGAATAGGGAGTTTCTTTATGTAGCACACCTGTTGCATTGATCCTATATTGTTTGCTTTATTCATCACTATCCTGACTTACCTAATTATTGAAAATTGATTTATTGATTATATTAACATCTGATGATAAGTGAAAAATAAAATCTTTGATACAATAATGAACTAAAAGACCGTTAGCTCACATCGATTCTCTTTATTGACTGAAAAACGAAATGCTATTTGATTATATTGATTGATGTGTTCCTCTCCCAACTTCTTCTGGTTGACACCAAAGATCCATTGACCTGTATGAGGGGAATGATTAACAGGTTTAGGTTAGAAGACATCCCCACACTTCAGCATCACCATGATCCCACATTAAGCCTTTGGGTGCCTTAAGACTTTAAACCCTAGTGCTAAGATCCATTTAGATGTTTTAGCCTGTATATACTCAAATTGTAACACATTTACAAAAGGTACCTACTTCAAGTATGAGTTTTGTTTTTGTTCTACTGTGTCTTAAGAAGATCTCAAATATATTGCAGATCTTATTTTGCATAGAATGGTGCATACAAGTATTTCTTAGGCCTGGGTGACAGTCGGACTTATCCCTCTCCCAGAGCTTTTGTAATAAGAACCATAGGGTAGGATAATTAGTGAAGCTGGGCAATTGCTGCTAGTAGTAGGTGCAGTTTCTGACTATCATTGCTATCCTGTTCATCAAGCTGCACATATAACTCACTTAGGCCTGCTTCCTAGCATAGATGATGGAAAAAGTAACCTTGAGGTGGCTGCCCATGTTGCTGAGTTTGTGATTGCAAATGATGCAGTATTTTAAAAGGGTCACACACATCTATCTATGTCACTTTTTGTTAAATTTATGGCCATTATGCCAATTGTGTGTAAGATTTTGTGTGAAAAGTCCCAATGCAAGGAGATTTCAAAGTGAGTACCAGAAGAGGAGTCATGGAGACACATCATATTCATGCAGCTTGATTCAGTATTAGTCTTCTTCCCTAGTCACTAAGGGCCAGATGTATGAAGGTTCGCATTTTCGGATACCAAATATTATTTTTTACCGAATCGCTACCTGGGATTCACAAAATGTGATGTAACAACACCATCACAGAATTTTTTTCCGATTTCTTAAAATTCATAATCGCAAATAGCGTGTACCAAATAGCGATTCGGTAAAATAGCAAATCGCTATTTGGAAATCACAAATTGCCATTTTAGTATTCTGGAGCAGCTTGATGACATCACAAACAGGAAGTGAGTCAGTGCATGCTATTACCAGAAGCCTGAGCCACAGGAGCAGGCAGAGAGACCCAGCACAGCACCAGGGAGGTACTCAGGAGAGTTAGCCAGGACCAGAAGAACACAATGGCCACTGATGGAAATGGCAAGGACACAGGAAGGAGAAAAAGAAAACTTAAATTTAGTGAGCAGGAGTTAGAGGGGCTCACAGAAGAGGTGGTCAGGAACCAGTTATTTGGCAAACACTCACTACAGGTCACAGAAAGTGAGAAGAGGAAAATGTGGACTGACATCCAGACCAAAATGTGCGTGGTGGGTGTTGTGCAGCATTCAATTGAGGAGATACGCAAGCACTGGTAGAACTTGTGATCACGTGCCAAAGAGAGGGGGTAGCAAACAGGCTGAAGGAAGCAAGGAGCACTGGTGGTGGACCACCCATCCAGACACCGTTCACCCCCTTGGAAGAAATGGCGGAGTCAACCCTGCTGCCTGAAGCTGTAGGTGGTGTCACTGACATAGACCCTCAGGCACACCTAGCACCAGCAAAGGTAAGGGCAGTAATGATTTGAATCACCATATGTGCATGTACAAAATTTCCCTTTGAAAATTGCAATGGCACTATGCACTGTGATAAAAAGTCCATGCCACATATTCCATTCAACACAACAATGCCTTATGGGAGTGGTAGTCCATACCCCAAAATGGTATGGTGTAAAACCAAACAAATAACAGCACAAAAGACGATTAGCGACACTATGCCAGGGAAAATGTTTATAATGAAAGTAACTGTAAGATTACAAATGCATGGTGAACATCATGAATTACATGCTGTGCATTGTTGTTGCAGATGTTCCGGGCCCTGACGCAGCAGAAAGTGGAAAAGGTGGGAATGACGAAAGTCAGCCACAGTCAGATTCAAACATCAGTGAGTTCCTCATACCAGCACCAACCTGAAGCAGGTCAAGAGTGCAACTCCTCTCTAAGTTCTCTCTGGACTCCGATGAATTACAGGAAGTTGTACCCATATCAGCTTTAGAGGGTAGAAGCCCCACAGACAGCAGTCTCTGTTACAATGTCAGTCTACTCCCCTCAGGAGGTGTTGTGAAGAAGGCAGACAGAGAAGAGAGGAAGGTGAGGGACCATCACTGTTCAGTGGTCTTGAGGCATCCATGTTGAAAGTGCAGTGCCTGCAATGTAAACACATGAGATCAATGCACATGCAGTTGGTATCTCTCAATCACAACATATGCAAGCTGCATGAGGTACAGTAAGCTACAGCAGAAGACATAAGGGAGATGACAAATGCCGTTAAGGAACTCTGCACTGTAATGCAGAAGGAGCATGTCACCCACTGTAGGCGCCATCACCTATTGATGGGTAGATTGGATGGGTTCAACAGAACTGTCAACCAGCTCACTAACCCAACTGCTTTGCTGTCACAACGTGCTGTGGGCATGCAAGTGGAAATGACACATTGCAGTCAGGATGTTGCACGAGGTTTGGTTCAAGTCACCAATGTATTGGAGACAATGCAGACAGCCCGGAGTGCTGCAAACAGCGATCTGGGTGGTGGGGATAGTGAGGAGCTCTCTAGCCTCAGCAGTGCCACAGCCCCTATGATGGATCCTAAGCATCGCAGTTCCAGATACAGTTCTGACTCTGAACCCACAACAAGGGGTGCCACTGAGCCTACTGAGCATTCAAGTGGAGTGCGTGGACATAAAAGGTAATGTTGAGAAGCTCAGGGCCTTGCATATTATGTAGCAACGCATTGATACTATGATATCAATAGTATCACACTATAATTGTGACATGATTGTCTCTTTTGAATATATATGTCCTATTCACACATATATCGCCTGAAGTGAAGGCAATACATGTGATACCTACAGCAAAACATTTAAGTACACGTGGTGTTGTCATTACTTGTATCAGAAATAGTTGTGTGTAATCTCAGCACGTCTTTGCTTGCCCTATGCTGCCCTCTGCTGCTCTGGTTCTGTCTGCTGGGTGAAGAAGTGGCAAGGGGTCATCATCATCATCGGAGTCTGTCCCTGTGGGTTCGACTAGTATGGCTCTTGCTGTTGCGATGTTATGCAACATTTCACATGTGGCCACGATCTTGCAGGTGGTTTCCGGTCTGTATTGCAGTGTGCCCCTGCTCTTATGCAGGCATCGGAAACAACTCTTCAGCAGGCCAAAGGTCCTCTTAATCATGCTTTGTGTCCTCATGTGTGCCGCATTGTATCTCCATTCACTTGGCGTGGCAGGATTGAGGCACGGTGTCAAGATGAAGGACCTCAATGCACATGCACTGTCTCCTAAAATGACAGGAGTGTAAAATGAGTTTTTGTTATCTGTGACATCACATATACATCATGCAACTAGTTCACTGTTACATTACCAAGTAGGTTTCCTTTGCAGCAAGAAGTCTTGTGTGTATTCCACTGTGCCTGAAGATGTATGAATCATGTGTGTTACCAGGGTATCGGGCCACAAGATCAGTTATTATGTTGGAGGCATTGCATATGACCTGATTGTTCATAGAATGTGTACTTTTCCTATTTCTATATACATACTCTGTTGCAGATGGAGGACAGATTGCTACATGTGTCCCATCAATGCAGGAAATGACGTGTGGAAATTGGGCTCCTGGTGGAAATTTTATTTTGTTTTTTGCAAATCCTGTGGGGTGTTATGAAATATGTGCAGATGAATTTTTGTTAGCATAGCATTTAGGAATGCATTAAAGAAGAGTGAAAGTCCACTTTGAGATACACCTCCAGCTGCTGATATGACCCCTTTGATGGCTTCCCGAGAGTAAGAGGTGCAGGGAGCATAATACTTGCACATTAGTGTGTATGGCATTGGTTCTGTGTGTGTATGTCGCTGCAGTATGGGTTGTAAATCAGCTATTAAGTCAAGTATAATGGCAGAGTTCAACCTGTACTAGTCATAAACTCCCTCTCTGTCTGATGAAATAGGGTAATGCGTACTCTGAAAATGTGCTACTGTCTCCTCCTCCCTCTCCTCATACCTGCAAGGATCCACATCCTCCTCGCCATGACATAGATTGCAGCCATTGCTGAAAAGGGCTGATGCCTTCTGGGCCTCTTTATACAGGTTGCACCTGTTTACCACCTGATTTCAATTTGTGGTAAATTGTGCATGCAAAAACCCATTTTGCGACTAACCGCAGTTTGCTAATGCTTGATACATTGTGTTGCAATTCGCTATTTGTGAATCGCAGACTGCGATTCACAAAATCTAGTCTCAATTTTAAGGAATTGCTTTTTTAGCGATTTCCTGAAAATGCACTGCGAATACCGTTCATACATCGTGAAATGCGATTTTGCAGTCGCAAACAGTGGAATTTACCGATTCGCACCATTTGCAAATGCAAAATCCTTTGATACATCTGGCCCCAAGGGTGGATCAGATATCTAACTTTTACTTTCAGGTCTATCATGTGGATATGGGTCAGATTTTTGGTTCTCAGATACAGACAGCTTCGGCTGTCTGCTGGTAACAGAAGGCCCTATTCACAAAGTTAAATCTACACATGTAGATTTGATACAAGTAAATTTACTCTTGCACTTTTGAGTAACTTCACTATTTTTGGCTATTGACCTTTCATGAGTGTAAAGTTACTAAGAAATGTAGACTTGAATGTTGCCAACCCTTGAAACAGGTTTGGAGTCAATAAGTATATCAAATAGGCCAGTCAAGTTACTACTAATAGTGGCTTTATGGCTGTATTTGATATTTATCACATTTGGCGGAGACATCCTTACTCTAAAGTACAGGGAAAATGATAAATGTTTAGTAAACATTTCGAAGATTTAGAAGACAATATAAAAGTTACAACATCAATAACTCCATTTTAAATCTATTAAAATACTTTCTTGAATGTATTAAACCTAATGAAATTATTTTTCTGAAGGTTAAATTTAAAAAAAATCCCACATAAAGTAAAAAGTATATTTTGTTTATAATGTATTAAAATGTAGCAAAAATCATATTGAAAATTAATTACAAGTAACTTTATTTATTTTTGCATTACAAATTGGAAAACAAAGTTAAAAGTACTGTAAAATATTATAATAATTATTATCTCTGCTTGATAAACTTGTTTTAACATTAAGGACAAATGTGTCACATTTCTCAATAGTTTAAATAATTTAATTATTAACCTTAGTTCCTAGTTTTGGTTGCTGACTTATTAACATAGTTCTTGTGCCAGAGGTATATAATGAGAAGAGAGATCCATTTAGAACACAGACTTGCTTAACCCCATTTTTTATAGTAATTTGGAGAGAACATCTTGTCCGACTACTTGATTTGCTTCCAAAAGTTGGAGTGTAATGCAATTATTAAATGCAAGTTAAATATTCACACCCAGTGTTCAGAGGTTTGACCAAACGCAGTTGCGACTCACTTTTTTGAACGCAAAAAAACAATCCACAAAACAGGAATAAGTGCCTTCTCTATAAGTAGCGTCAATGCTACTACATTATCTGAAGTAGCATATCCTGCTCTGAAAAAAGTTTGGTAGTCTGGCAACAAGTTTTGATGGAATCCAGTTGATTAAAATGTGATAATATATATTTACCAAAGAGTTTTCCTTCAGCATTTAAAAGAGCTATGAAACAGAAGTTACCTGGGTCTTTTTTCACTTCATTCTTCTTGAAGTGGTTTGATTTTTTAACATCACCACAAAGCTGGTATTTCACCCACCAGGAAAGCATGATCGAAAACAGGCTTTAATATTCTGCTGGACATCTTTGAATCTTTGAATCCTGTTTCATTATGGTGGTTGGAATCCCATTAGGTTCAGGGGCTCAAGAGATCTTGTTTTTACTTATTTATGATACAAGCTGTTTTTCAAATGTTTCTGTCCCCTGGTGAACATGCTGATTTAATGTATAAGTTGGAAAATTGTGACTCGCATAATGGGACTTGAGAGATGTTTCCCATATATCAAATGGAATATCATAACCCGTGGATGATCTATGAGAGGATTAGCCCATCCCCACTATATGCCAGACTATTTTAGAAACTATAATTTTCTTTATATTTGATATGGTATAATTGATTTTTCACTAGGTGGTATACAAAACAACCTTTCACGATTCTGTGAATTAGCTCTGATATATTTTGATCTCGAATTATCAATGATACTTTTGTTATTTTATCCAACGTTTCTCTCCACGTGCCATTCTTTCCATCAAGTTCTTGTGATCATTCAATGCTTTTCCAAGCATTGGGCTGGTAACTAATGATGCTGTCTTCTCTTGTCATTGCAAGTTCAAATATATATTTTTGTTATTTATGGCTGTTGGAGAAACTGGCAGAGATACTAGAATCGGGAAATGTTTAATCCTAAAAATACTTCAAGAAGGTCTTTATTGAAGTCTCCTGTAAAGAAACATGGAACATCTCTAAAAATGCTCAGTCAGATTTTCCATCTTATCCAGTGCTCTAATGAAGTTTACCAGATCAGTCTCGGAATATGGTAAGTAAATATTTATGATATATAACTGTTCTTACTAGAGTTGCTCACCTTTGTAGCCAATTCTTGATTAAAGCTGAGTTTGAATTGGTTGTTAATTACTGTAGGTAAGATAGCCAAATCCTGCCTCTGTGACCTTTTGCTTAAAAGTTATGAAGGTGGGTAGACTAAAACTATTATTTTCCCAGAAGACTTGCAGCTATATCACATGGAACCTGTGTAGAAAAAATTGTGATCATATTTTGAGCTTTACGAGTAGATAGCAATACCAGTGATATTCTATAACCAAACCTGTATACATTGCTGTTGACCATCTTTACGTGGAGTGCTGGTGTTAGGTAAGCTGTTCTCTTGAGTTTGTTGTTTAAAGATTTAGGATGCTCTTGCTTTATCAGCTTGTGTTAGTAGAATGCCTCTCTCCTTCAGCTCATCTTTCCCAGCTCACGTTTTGCACGCTGTCTTCCCTGTAGACAATATTGCTCAAGTTAATTCTACATTGCTGTTTCTGTTTGCAAGAAACTGAAAAAGATCAGCTGATGTCACAGAACTAAGGACCTGATTTAGATGTCAGCATAGGGAATACTCCATCACAATGTGACAGATATCCTGTCTGCCGTATTACAATGCTCATAGGATAGAATGTGATCGTAATACTGTGGACAGGATATTCGTCATGTTTGTGATGGGGTATTCCCCTCCGATTACTTTTAAATCAGTCCCTAAGTCTGGAAAGGATCTTATTATTTTTAGTAAGTTGTGCAGATTTAGGCCCTCATTACCGGTGTGGCGGTCTTAAGACCGCCACACTCGCAGTGGTGGTCAGACCGCCGCCAAGGTGGCGGTCCAACCTCCACATTACGATTGTGGCAAAAGCTCTAGGATCAGACCACCGGCACCACCATTTTTAGGCTGGCCAGTCGTCTGGTGGTGCTGGCAGTCTTAATCCACCCGGGGCAACGCTGCTAGCAGCACTGCCCTGGGGATTACGACGCCCGTGTCCACCAGCTTTTGCATTGCAGTTCCACCGCCTTGCAAAGGCTGGCAGAAACGGGGTGCCGGGAGCCCCATGGGCCAACTGCATTGGCAGTACAGTGGGCACCATGGACAGCCCCATCACGCTTTTCACTGGATGAATATCAGGCAGTGAAAAGCAAGATGGATGCTGTCGTACCTGACACACCGCAACATTTCCGCCGGCTTAATTACAAGCCAGCGTCAATGTTGTGGTAAGATTCCCGCTGGGCCCGGGGGTCGAAATGTTGTTTCCACCCACTGACCCAGCGGGAAACTCGTAATAGGACCAGCAGGTGGAAAACCAGAGTGGTGGCCTCCACCACCAGCCAAAATCACAATGAGGCACTTAGTGTGTCTTGGCCCCACTTGATTGATTGATTGAGTGAAAGTCCACAGCTTGATTAGATGCCACTGGTGTATGCATTTCAAAGGAATCGTGCAGATCATAAGTTTCTCTGCCTTGGTCTAATTTACCAAGAAACCTGTTCCCAGAAGTAATTTCAGGGGCGTAGTCATTTAACAAGAGCTTTATGGAAGGCTGAAACAGTAAACGGTCCAGCGTTCTTGATTTGCACGGATGAGGTACATAATTTTAAGGAACAGGGGATTTGTCTTCGGACTTTCTGTTCAAAACCAAAATTAGGAACCCCTCTGGCACATTATGCAGTAAATCTATCATAGGTGGGTTTGGCACCAGGATAATTTAGTGCTCTGTTCTCTGAATTAGATTTGCACTCCTGCTATTGTCTGCACATCTGGTGCCCCTTGGTAAAGATTTACTTCTGATCTACGTTGTTCAATGGTGTTACTCGATATTAGTTGTGCAGCATCTAATTTTAAAAATGAAGTATAGCTTGTGGTGTTGTCTGTGGTTTGTTTGTGCTCTTTCAGGGGAGTTGCCTCCCATATAGGTGGGTTGCCGGTGTCACACTTTGATTGTTGTACAGTAGTAGATGTTTTTGTGGAGCCAATGGAGGCATTCTCTGGTACCACTTTGGGGTAGATTGGAACTTTGATAAGGTTGTTACTAAGGATGCCCATAGTGGGGGGTGATTTTAACATTAGGATGCTCATTGACTGGCTTGGATAACTTCTAGGAAAACTCAAAGTAAGCATTTGATGTGTTCCTAAAAATCAGAAACGTTTTTTTGTCGCAGGTGGTTCACTTGCAGAAGCGCTGCACACCTCTTTAGCTGTAGCTAAGTTTCTGTTGAGTCTTTTCAGTTTTTTAGTTGCCATTTACTTACATAACTCTCAAAAGGGTCTCTTGAACAATTTAAATTGTTGCTTTGTACTTCTGAAAATGGTGGATGCATTCTCTACTACCAGAATAGATCCTGGTTTAACCAAGTGTGTTTTTGCTTCATCAATATGTATTTCATTTGAACTAAGAATCTCTTCCTACTTCTTTGGCTTCATCAGGGAACTGTTAGTGTCTTATCAAAAGTATGAAATTCTAAGGCTGGATCCTGAACCATTTGGCCGGTTGGTGCCATATTCAGAGAAGAATTTAATATAAACTCTGATTTCAAGCTTGAACATATTTTTGTGTGGCAAAGCTGTAGTAGACTAAATAAGTCATTAATTCTTGCCAAATTAGAGGTACTCTCCATCAATGTTCTCGGTTTCGTTTCCATCCCTTTCAGGGTTCTGTTAAGGGTGTTCCATGTAGTCAAATGTTCTTATATTGATTACAATATTGTGACCTGTTCACCAATAAGAGCTGATTGAAATTCCAATGCCTCTGCCATTTTTGCAAGGGTAGGACTAATTGCATCCATTGTGGAAAGTACAGGATATACCAGAGGAGTGTGAAAGTCCTATTTCAATTAGTGATCTTGATTGGCCAAGTTTGTGAATCTTTCTCTTCCCTCTATCAGAGGAGAGGATAATAATTCCATTCATTTCAATCAATATATCTCAATTGTCCAGGGAGCTAACTAGCTCCCTTTGCTCTCTTATGACATGATTTGAAGTTTCCATAACAGGTGGCTTTGCTTGGACAAGATATTGTTTTGATTTGATGAAGGATCCAATGTGGTGCTAGGTGAAAGCTCTTTAAACTCTTCTGTCCTGTATACTGAATCATGTTCAGAATCCTAAAGGTTTAAATAGGGTATGTAAGGTGCTGTGTGGACCTCAGCCAGTGTAGCAAGTAATGTTTGATGTTTAGAATGATGCCTGAAGAGGGTTTTACAAAAAAAAAAAATCTTAGGTCTTGAAAGATGCCTCCCATGCAGATTAGCCTAGACAATGATGCACTATCATTGTTGAATGGCAGCTTCGAGTTGAGGTCATCATAACAAGTCAAGAATTAATTATTTTCTGTTTGAGACAGGCATGGATGCAAGTCAGTGACTGATCATGTGCTGAGTTGGAATTCCTCTATTGACAAGCTCCTGAGTTAATTTCAAAGGGTGTCGGTGGTTGCAGTTTAGAGTCTGGGTGCTTCCGTGAATTGCTCCCTTTGCTGTTGCCTCACTCAGAACCTCTAAATCTATCTTGCGCTTTAGCAGCAATGCAGTGGTCAGCATATACGACCCATTTTAATTAGACAAGATGTTTAGGCTTGTTCAAAGGATCTGATCCCCTGAGTCTTTTGGGGTTTGTGGCGCATAGTTGGGGTTGGAGTTCTTCTTCTGCAACTTTTGTTCATGCATCTTCTTTAATTTAATTTGCCTGGGTCTCAAATTCGCGTTAGCTTTTATCACTAAATAAAAAATAAAAAATTGTTAACAGCCAAATACTGTTACTGAGGGGCATGAGCCAATACTAAACTGACTAAGCTGACCAGTACACCATTCACTGCAAGTTATGACTGTGATCAAGCCTGTTTTCAAATGGGAGGTGCAAGCTACCCAGCTTTGAGGAATGCTGTGAGCTTTTGTCTTTCAGAAGAGCTGCCCCAACCGACAAAAAGGTTCACCAGTTCAGCTAAGTAACACTCTTCCCACCCGAGCTCACGCACAAGCTGCACTGGAGGTTCCTTAAGAGGTAGACAGAGAGCCAGAGCCACACTCACCCCCAGCACAAGCCCACCCGCCTCACTCACTAATCCCCCACCACACACCCACCGATACCCTAGGCTGCCCTGCCTCATTTGTATTTAGCATTGATCCTCTGCCTGTCGGGGACCTCCAGGGGCCCACCTCAGTGTCGAGTTGCCCAAGTCCCAGGGGTGCAACATGAGCATGGCCACTGCAAACAGCCAGAACAGTGCAGGGGTAAGAGAAGGCTGCAGGTGACCAAAAGGGGAAATGGCAGAGATTTGCCAGGCACGAGCACATGCCGTCCCTTTCCTGGAAGAAGGGAACGGAGCGCACTAACTCATGCCAAAACACCGGTAAACTGCCACACCAAATCTCCATGAATCCAAAAAGTGCTGTGAATGACTGTGTTGTCTATCTCAAGTGACTAATTTAAAAGACATCCGATAATATCAAATGTAAAGTGAAACAAGACCATCAGAAAGCATATTTCTCTGAAAGTCATATTTCCTATACTAGATTACACACTGCATATAATTCACAACTATCAGGCGTACACTCAGGGAAGGGAGTGATTGCAAGTAAAACGTCTTGCTTGTATTGTCTGACTTTAATATCCCTTAAAAGCAGTAATAAAATATGTTTTGTAATAAGGTGCAAAGTGTACTGTTCAGAATAATTGTCACAAGGGCGCACATCTAAGGTCATTGAATACCTAACTGACTCTGGGAAAGCAATCATAAAAGAGCAAAGTGCTTCATCTCAACCTGGTCAAGAAAGCCCATTGGTAGTTATTATTAATCCATACATGGCACAACTCCATACATGATTCAGAATTCAAAAGAGAGTACTGGCAAACTGTGCTTTTAATATTCTTTGTATAGTCTCTTCTACTTCTATTCTAGCTTGAAAAGAGATCCTTTAGAATGTGTTTAAAGGCCAGTAAAGGGCCTCTGGACTGGTATAAAATTCAGGAAAAATCTGGCTATCGCTTGCATTTCTTATACAAAATTAGCCGGCGACCTTATCCACTTTCATACAATCCCTAAACACCTTGCAGCTGAATTCGGTATCTGGCTTTGTCCAAATAGATAGCCACATAAAAAGCAGTCAAATTCTAATAAGGTCATTAACATAATCGGGACTGAGTTCAGCATGACTTATGTGGGTAGCTTTGCTCTGTGAGGCCCCAACAGTCTTTTCAAGCACCCATTTTCGAGTCTTTGAATGGCCAAATAATCTTTACTCCCCCAAACTCTAGAGCCTTAAGATACGGCTTTGTTATTTTTATATATTGCCACAACCTCCCTAAGAGGCTTAGATCCTAGGTTGGTTATAAACATAAAGAGTTTCTCTACATTGCAAACAAATGTAGCTGTTGAAGCAGCACCAAGTGGGTTCCATGTGCTATTTTCATCTAAGAGTACACTCAAATATGGGAAAGTCAGAACTGGTTTGATTTTAGTACTGTACAAAGGAAATGCTTTTTCCTATACAATCGTGGCCCATAATCCATATGTGTGTTTCAGAGTGGTTCACTGTCCACAAGCCATTCATAAAGCTAACAAAATAATCATTAGCTTCTGCAGTCCAAGTTTTGTCTTAGCGATTAAGGACAGCGTTTTCTTAGTAAAGTAAGACAGGGATTAAATGAGAGCATATACATGGCGCATTCATGTTTAGATTGACAAAATGTTGATCCAAACCATTTATATAAAGAGTAAATAAAAGTGGTGCCAAGACAGAGTCTTTGGTAACACCCCGGGAAAGCAAAAGCATTCTGTGGTATCCCCCAGTGGACCGTACCTCACACTAGCTAATACCTCTATGTGAAGTTCTCTAAGGAAGTTAACAAAGTTAGCCTTGGCTCCCATATCCATCATCCTGCCGAAAGTTTAGTACAACTGAGATGGTCAATCTTTTATGTTTAGTGATCCATAAAGACTAGGCAGGCATGCCCTGTAAATTTGAGCACTGCTCAACAATGTCTAATCCTGCCCGAACCCATATTGCAAATCAGACACCAAATTATTTTCCTGGGCCCAAACCTTAAAGCAATCTAAAATTACTCTTCCCATAATCCTTGTTACTTGAATTAATCAAAGAGTTGATAATAACACTTTGGATTACTGCTATCGCCTTGCTTGAATATGGGCATGAGAACCTTAGAATGACCAGGACTTTGGTGGCCCTGTCTTACAGAAGGCATTCAAGAAATTAGTCAGGAGGGATGCCCAAAAATGTATACTGTCTTTAAATAAATCTGCAGGGACAGTATAAGGACTGGGTGCCTTCCCCTCAGGCCACCTATTTTAGCCACTATAACTTCATGCATTTCGATCATCATTCCTGCAACTTACATTATTCAATCTCCTACAGTTGAGACACCAGAATAGTTTAAAGTTGCCATACACCTCTTTAACATGCTCTACCCATCCATCAGGGGCAATAGCCATAGCGGTCTGTGTCTCAGTATGGTTATTAGAGAAACAGCTACTTATCACTTCAGAAACAAACAGGAGTCCTTCAAATTACTGGCCACTATCAGGGACTCGCAGGTCTCAGATGTGATCTCACTTTTTCTGGTTCCAAATGCTGACCTATAGTACCTACGACACATCTGACTAGGTTGACATCTTCCTGAAACATTTTAATAGATTTTAACAGGGCTGTGTGTACCTTAGAGCAGTTGGAATTGCACCATCTAAAAAGTTTTTGCGGGCAGGTTACAATCTGAAGGGTAAGCGTTTCCCCAACTGATATGCACAAATAGATAAAGTATGTGGTAATCTTGGTGGGACCCCAGCAACCTCCAAATACATAAGGAGCGCATCCCTGTTATGTCGGCCCATGTGTTAGAAATGGGGTTTTTGGTTGGCAGTCAGGTTACCCTCTGTCCAAGCAAGAACCCTCACTCTAGTCAGGGTAAGTCACACACAATCCAAATTATCCTGTGCCCACCCTCGGGTAGCTTGGCACGAGCAGTCAGGCTTAACTTAGAAGGCAATGTGTAAAGTAGTTGTGCAATAAATCATAAAATAACACCATAGCACCACAAAAATACACCACACAGGGTTCAGAAAAATATAGAATATTTATCTGGATATTTGTAGATCAACACAATAAAAGATGCAATAAGAATTTGTAGGAATATCACTGACAAGTGATATAAAGTGTCTTAAGTCTTTAAAAAGCAAATAAAGTCTCTTTCAAGCACAAAGTACCTGGTTTGGAGTGGAAAATCTCTGCAGAGGGCCGCAGAGGAGGAGATGCGTGAAAATAAATGGTGTGTGCATCGGTTTCGCCCCTTCACACACAGGCTTGCGTCGTTATTTTTCACACGGGGAGACGTGCGTCGTTCTGCGGAAAGAAAAATGGTGTGTGCGTTGTTTTCCCCTCTTCACACACGGACTTGCGTCGTTATTTTTCATTCGGGGAAGATGTGCGTCATTTTCCGGCATGCGGGCCATCTCTTTCTATGGTTCGCGGGATTCCCAGATGTCCCTGGGTCTGTGCGTGGATTCCTCGGCTTGTTATCCGGCTGCGCGTTGTTCCAGGAGGCTGTGAGTGGAATTTTCTTTCTCACGGCAGGCGTTGCGTCGATTTCCTCTGGAAGCCGGGTGGCGTTGTCCATGCGAGGCCGTGCGTCGAAGTTCCGGTCGCCCCGTAGGCATCGCGTCGGGCAGCGTCGGCGTGCGTCAATTTTCTCACCGCGGAGAAAGCTGTGCGTCAAATTTTTCGGCGCACGAGGAGTCCAAATGAAAAAGAGAAGTCTTTTTGGTCCTGAGACTTCAGGGAACAGGAGGCAAGCTCTATCCAAGCCCTTGGAGAGCACTTTGGCAGCCAGACAAGAGTTTAGCAAGGCAGCAGGCCAACAGCAAGGCAGCAGTCCTTTGTAGACAGCAGACAGGTGAGTCCTTTGAGCAGCCAGGCAGTTCTTCTTGGCAGGATGCAGGTTCTGGTTCAGGTTTCTTCTCCAGCAAGTGTCTGAGGTGGTAGGGCAGAGGCCCTGTTTTTTACCCAAATGTGCCTTTGAAGTGGGGGAGACTTCAAAGAGTGGTTTAGAAGTGCACCAGGTCCCCCTTCAGTTCAGTCCTGTCTGCCAGGGTCCCAGTAGGGGGTGTGGCAGTCCTTTGTGTCAGAGCAGGCCCTCCACCCTCCCAGCCCAGGAAGACCCATTCAAAATGCTGACGTATGCAAGTGAGGCTGAGTACCCTGTGTTTGGGGTGTATCTGAGTGAATGCACATGGAGCTGTCAACTAAACCTAGCCAGACGTGGATTGTAAGGCACAGAACGATTTAAGTGCAGAGAAATGCTCACTTTCTAAAAGTGGCATTTCTAAAATAGTAATATTAAATCCAACTTCACCAGTCAGCAGGATTTTGTATTACCATTCTGGCCATACTAAATATGACCTTCTTACTCCCTTCAGATCAGCAGCTGCCACTTCAGCAATGTATGAGGGCAGCCCCAATGTTAGCCTATGAAGGAAGCAGGCCTCTCAGTAGTGTAAAAACGAATTTAGGAGTTTTACACTACCAGGACAGGTAAACTACACAGGTACATGTCCTGCCTTTTACCCACACAGCACCCTGCTCTAGGGGTTACCTAGGGAACACATTAGAGGTGACTTATGTGTAGAAAAGGGGGAGCTTTAGGCTTGGCAAGTACTTTTAAATGCCAAGTCGAAGTGGCAGTGCAACTGCACACACAGGCCTTGCTATGGCAGGCCTGGGACAAGGTAAAGGGGCTACTTGAGTGGGTGGCACAACCAGTGCTGCAGGCCCAATAGTAGCATTTAATCTACAGGCCCTAGGCACATACAGTGCACATTACTAGGGATAGTCCAATTGGGTATGATTCAAGTTACCTTGTTTAAAGGGAGAGAGAAAATGCACTTTAGCACTGGTTAGCAATGGTGAAGTGCACAGAGTCTAAAAGCCAGCAAAAACAGAGTCCAAAAAGTGGAGGGAGGCAGGCAAAAAGTTAGGGGTGACCACCCTAAGGCATGTCAGGTCTGACACCATGCTACTAAACAACTTCCGTTTGTAAACTCTTCCCCATTTATGTAATACGCCTTTGTTTTATGTAGCAGCGAAGGGAAAAGGTACCCTACAGGTTTTCATTGTGGTGTACAACAAGTAAGGACAGTTGCAAGTAAGTTGTGATCGCGAAATGCATTGTCTTGGAATTATTATCCTGAAAGAACCCCTAGCGGATCATCTGTAAACAAAATGAAATCAATAATACTACGATATTCCCTACTTGTATGTGTTGGCTTTAGAATAGTGGAGCAGGCAAATGAGTCTAAAGCAAAGTGCATTCAGTACTTAACAAAAAGCTTATTAGGAGCATCCCCAGGGGGGTTGTGTCTAAAGTGTGTGAAAGATTCACCATAAATATCACTTCTGCCACAAATCTCCAAGCTTGCTCATCACAACAATGAATATTAAAGTCAGGCATCCATAGTAGAGAGAAAAACTTCCAAGAATGGGTGAAAAATCATATCCAGCTCACCACTCACAGTATTAAGGATATTACATTTGTTGGTGTCATAGCAGTTATTATAAGAAATAATAAACAGAAGCTTCTTGTTGCAAATCTCCAGCCAAGGAGTTGTAAATTACAAAGTCCGCTCTAATAACACAGCCAAGAAATGTGGTGGATATCAGGGTTAATAACCTGCTCTTGGCCCTGCCTGAGAGCCCCAGGGTAGCTGGCATAAAGTACAACATATAACCTTGTATATGACAAAGGTTAACAGACCATGGGGCAAATTTAAGAGCCCCTAGTAGCTCCTTGTGCCACATAAGCGTCATTTTTTTTTTACACTAATCTGGCCTAACAAAGCCAAAATCATTGTGGCAGTTTTAAAAAGTGGTGCAATGCATGCAGTGTGCCACTTCATAACCCCTTGTGCCACATTATGCCTGGTCCAGGCATAATGCATGCAAAGGGGGCGTTCCTTGTTAAGGGGGGGGCTAAAAAATGGCGCAAAGAAATATAAGCTCAGCACAGCCGTTACAAGTGCATGCCATTGTTTTTAATGGGCCCCTATGTGCTTTTCAGGGTTAGCACCAAAATTTTGCATAATTTTGAATTTCTGACATAATTGCCCCTACCCATGGTGTGATGTATTTTAAATATGGTGCACACATTGTGGCGGTAGGGGTCAAAGGGGCCAGGAGAAAAGTGGTGCTACATGTATTGTAGCGTCACTTTTCTTAAATCTGGCCCCATGTCTGTTGAAGTGTAATAATGTTGTGACTATACAAATATGATCAAATCATTAGAAATTACACATTTTGGAGCCCGAACCAGCCACGTTCCGTGCTCCTATTTTCCCCGTTGTCTTTGGTACAGAACTCATACAATTAACCAATATTTTACAAAACTGACCAGGGGGTCAGGCCATCAGTCATGTTGTAACGGAAATTTAAAAATACTAAGGGGCATATTTATACTCCGTTTGCGCCAAATTTGCGCCGTTTTTTTCGATGCAAATTCGGCGCAAAACTAACGCCATATTTATACTTTGGCGTTAGACGCGTCTAGCACCAAAGTATGAGGTAAGAGCGTCATTTTTTTGCGTGAACGCCTTCCTTGCGTTAATGAGATGCAAGGTAGGCGTTCCTGTCTAAAAAAATGACTGCGACGCAAATGCGTCGTATTTATACTCCCGGGCAAAAATCACGCCCGGGAGTGGGCGGGGCAAAAAACCCCGCATTTGCGCCTCTTTTTAACGCCTGGGTCAGGGCAGGCGTTAAGGGACCTGTGGGCTCAAAATGAGCCCACAGCTGCCCTCCCATGCCCCCAGGGACCCCCCCTGCCACCCTTGCCCACCCCAGGAGGACACCCAAGGATGGAGGGACCCATCCCAGGGACATTCAGGTAAGTATAAAAAAAAAATATATATATATTTTTTTTTGGCATAGGGGGGCCTGATTTGTGCCCCCCTACATGCCACAATGCCCAATGACCATGCCCAGGGGACAGAAGTCCCCTGGGCATGGCCATTGGGCAAGGGGGCATGACTCCTGTCTTTACTAAGACAGGAGTCATGTAAATGGCGTCTGGGCGTCGTATAAAATGGCGCAAATCGGGTGGAGGCGATTATTTGGCGTCAACCTGACTTGCACCATTTTTAAGACGCCCTAACGCCATTTTTCCCTACACCGGCGCTGCCTGGTGTACGTGGTTTTTTTCCACGCACACCAGGCAGCGCCGGTCTGCTAGCGCCGGCTAACGCCATTCAATAAATACGGCGCCCGCATGGCGCTTCAGAATGGCGTTAGCCGGCGCAAAACTTTTTGACGTTAAACTGCGTTAGTGCAGTTTAGCGTCAAAAAGTATAAATACGGGCCTAAATGGCTGCCAGTGCTTCACAATCCATGTGCATGTGTGCATTACGACATGCAAGTATGTATGGATGTCTACGAATCATTGATCATCTTGGAATAGCTTTTCTTTAATACATAACACATTCTTAGATGGCGATCCATGCACCTACATGCATACACAATCATTGTGTCACATGCATAAACATGCCCTGGAACATTTGCCAGCAATTTTGGCATTAATGCAATTGGAAATAACGATTGGAAATTCGAATAGCTTGGCCTTTTACTGTAGAGATCTACTGACTTTGACAAGGTGTGTTGCTTTATGCAGCTACACTAGTAATTCAGTTGTCAACTGCTAAATTATTCGAGGAGATGTAAGTGTATTCACCTGGACGGTTCCAATGTTCCACTCGCCTGTGCGCAGATGCAAAACGAAAAATGCTATTCAGAAAAATCAATGTTTCAATATTTAGATTTAAAAAACATGGACTTTAGAGACAATGTGAATCAACACCACACGTTTCCTAATTTTGACGGAAATTTAAGCAAACATACGTTTATCCTTGCTCGGGGTATGTGCGTATCTTCGGTTTCCCACAGCTTTTCAGAGTGGAAACGTCAGTGTAGAACCTGAATCAACGGTGTTTTTTAACCTTCACAGCATTACTACACGCAGGCCGACTGGTTTAGAAACAGTAGAATAACGTGCCCGATATTATGAATACCAGCATTTTAAGGCTATACATAATCAACTTGTCAGTAAACTGACTTTAAGGAATTAACAGATTACCTTTTCACATACAAAGATCGTTTAATAACTCGTAAGACTGTTGATACATGTAGAAAAGGATTCCATTTTGTCCAACGTTGTGATAAAGTATTGGAACAGGGACTCGATTTAAGCACCTACATGAACACAGGCCCAAATCAGCTCTTGGTCATAAACTTTGCTTGGGCCAGAAGACGTACAATTCAGCCTACTCCAAGCTTTAAACGTCTCTGAAAAAGTAGTCTGCTCAAGCGAGACAGTACACAGACAGATAAACTTTGTAAATGATCTTTAACACCGAGTTTTAGAGCTCAAGGTCATATATTCTTCCAGCAAGTTTAGGCACACTTTTAATATATCATTAATCATAGTGATCTGCTCTTGCTAGAGCTGAGCCAGAGAAATATAATTTCAGTAATTTATATTTTAGAAAACAATTGCATTATTTTCTACATGGATACACATTTTAAATTGTTCACATCATTTAAGTACATTGTCTATCATGTTCACTGAACAGTTGCGAAAAAAGGTTTGCAAGAGTTTTTCCTTCCACTATTTTTTTGGACCAGCCATACCCGATAGCGGTGATAATGCTAAAGTCCTGTTTTTTCCAGCATAATAAGGAGCATTAAATCCCATGGAACATATTTCTGAATCCCATGTCTTTCTGTTCTTCTGAACTAGTAAAACAGCTTTTTGTAACAATGCCCTTTTCACACGGCATTCTGTAACTTTTAATGGGCACCAACAATATGGTGGTCATTACAACCCTGGCGGTCGGTGTAAAAGCGGTGGTAAAACCGCCAACAGACCGGCGGAAAAAAAAATGGAATTACGACTGTGGGGGAAACCGCCAACATAGACAGCCACTTTAACACTCCGACCACCAAGGTGGTACAAACAAACATCGCGGCGGTAACCGCCAACAGACAGGCGGAAGACACTGTACCGCCCACATTATTACAAGCCGTCAATCAGCCATCTTTTCCGGGGCGGATACACCGCGAAAAAAAACATGGCGGAAACAGGACTTGGAAGGGAAAACACTCACCTCTACACATCCCACGAGGAACCAGGACACCATGGAACCGGAACTTCAGATTCTTCCAGCCTTTATCTTCCTGCTCCTCTACCAGGAGCACGAACGCTGGCGGCAAAGACCACGGTGAGTACTGCACTTACGACACAGGGGAGGGGGGAGGGAAAAAACAGTGACACACACACGCAACACGCAACACTCCCACCCCCACCCTCACCCACGACAACACACACACTAATACATCATGATACATCACAGTTACACCCCCAACCCCCACCTGGAAGAATGCAAGGACAAAAGGAAATTAGTTGAATGATTGTAATATATACGAAGACAGTAATAAAAAATATATACATATATTAAGATATTCACACTATAAACAAATATATACACCAAGAATCCAAGTGCAAGGTATTCCACTATCATAATCCGTGGACCACTGGGCCCAAAAGGCATGGGCGAGACCCACACTCAATACCCGAACAAGACAGAGAGAACACTGCTGGGGCATCAGATAGAAATAAAACAGGCCCCTCAGGGGGAAGGGGAGGGGGGGCACCTCAGCCGGATGAGTGCACGACGCCAGATCCACGAGGGGGCTCCATGCCCACTGTTCAATCCTGGGGAGTGCCAAGCCACAGTCTCTCAAGTCTCTACAGTGGGTGGTTTGCCCACTGTTCAATCTTGGGGAGTGCAAAGTCACAGTCTCTCAAGTCTCCCAAGTGAGTGGTTTGCCCACTGTTCAGTCCTGGGGAGTGCAAAGCCACAGTCTCTCAAGTCTCTACAGTGGGTGGTTTGCCCACTGTTCAATCCTGGGGAGTGCAAAGCCACAGTCTCTCAAGTCTCCCAAGTGGGTGGTTTGCCCACTATTTAATCCTGGGGAGTGCAAAGCCACAGTCTCTCAAGTCTTTACAGTGGGTGGTTTGCCACTGTTCAATCTTGGGGAGTGTAAAGCCACAGTCTCTCAAGTCTCTACAGTGGGTGGTTTGCCCACTGTTCAATCCTGGGGAGTGCAAAGCCACAGTCTCTCAAGTCTCCCAAGTGGGTGGTTTGCCCATTGTTCAATCCTGAGGAGTGCAAAGCCACAGTCTCTCAAGTCTCTACAGTGGGTGGTTTGCCCACTGTTCAATCCTGGGGAGTGCAAAGCCACAGTCTCTCAAGTCTCTACAGTGGGCGGTTTGCCCACTGTTCAATCCTGGGGAGTGCAAAGCCACAGTCTCTCAAGTCTCCCAAGTGGGTGGTTTGCCCACTGTTCAATCCTGGGGAGTGCAAAGCCACAGTCTCTCAAGTCTCTACAGTGGGTGGTTTGCCCACTGTTCCATCCTGGGGAGTGAAAAGCCACAGTTTCTCAAGTGGATAAAATTCTCCACTGGTTTCTGGAGGGGGCTTTGTGCCCAGAGTGCTTCATCCTGCCAAGTACTGTGTGAGTGGATGTGATACTCCACTGGTTCTGGAGGGGGCTTTGTGCCCAGAGTGCTTCATCCTGCCAAGGACTGGGGTAGTGGATGCTGTTCTCCACTGATCTGGAGGGGGCTTTGTGCCCAGTGTTTCATCCTGCCAAGGACTGTGTGAGTGGATGTGATACTCCACTGGTTCTGTAGGGGGCTTTGTGCCCAGAGTGCTTCATCCTGCCAAGGACTGTGTGAGTGGATGTGATACTCCACTGGTTCTGGAGGGGGCTTTGTGCCTAGAGTGCTTCATCCTGCCCGTGACGGCCTCAGTAGCGTCGGAATCATTAGTGTTCACTGGCTTGCGGTGCTGCTGGCAGCGGTGTCCTGGGCAGCGGTGCTGCTGGCAGCGGTGTCCTGGGCAGCGGTGCTGCTGACGACGTGTCCTGGGTAGCGGGGCTGGTGGCGGCAATATCCTGGGCAGTGGTTCTGCTGGCAGCAGTGTCCTGGGCAGCGGTTCTGCTGGCGGCAGGTGTCCTGGGCAGCGGGGCTGCTGGCAGCGGTGTCCTGAGCAGCGGTTCTGCTGGCGGCGGTGTCCTGGGCAGCGGTGCTGCTGGCGGCGGTATCCTGGGCAGCGGGGCTGCTGACAGTGGTGTCCTGGGCAGCGGTTCTGCTGGCGGCTGTGTCCTGGGCAGCAGTGCCGCTGGTGGCAGTGCCCTGGGCAGCGGGGCTGGTGGTGGTCTAGTCCGCCGTGCAGATCTTCTCAGACTTGCCGGTTTTACTGTGCCCCTTCCCCACCTTGGATGGTGGAGCAGCTGTCTCAATACCCCCAACTGTACCCCTGGGAGCGGCTTTGGTGGCTGATTTCTTCCCCTCTCCCGCCGGGCACTGGCCAACTTTTTATGCTTTACAGGTGGGGGACTGTCTGTGCTCTGGCTCCTTGCCACACTGGCTGCCCTGCTGCCTGGCGCACTCCAGAAGCCGGTTACTACTGGCACCACTGGTCCCGCAGATGTTGTGGCTGAGGTGCTGGGTTGGGACCTGGGGAGTCGGGCCCTAGGAGACTGAAGGGGTGGGGGAGGTGAGGGAAAGAGGTCAAGGTTAGACAGGAAACTTTTCTTAGGAACACTGGGACGGGTAGATGGAGGGGGTTTGGGAGTGGAGGAAGAGGTAGTGGTTGTAGGAGGTGTACGCTTGGTGACTTTGGGTGAAGGTGCATGGGCTGGAGGCTGTCATTAGGTGGATGGCTGTTGGGTGGGTGTGTGGCTGCGTTTGTGTACCTTGGGAGGTGGCCTCACAGACACACTGGGAAAGGACACAGGGGACGTGTGAATGGTAGTGGTGGTGGTGACTGCACGTGAGCGGGGTGTGGTGGTGGGTGTTCTAGTGATGGATGTAGTGGCTGAGGATGTAGTGCATGCAGGTGTAAGTGGAGACGAGACAGGGAGGGAGGAGGGAGACGAGGAGGAGGGGGACACAGTGTAGGCAGGGGATGTTGGTGTGTCTGCATGTGTGTGATGCTTGCGTCAGTGCCTGTGGGATGTGTGGTGCTTATGTTTGCCAGAGCTTTCCTTGTGTGTTGAGGTGTGTGCATGCTGGTCTGATGGTGTGTTTGGGATAGGCTGAGGTACAGGGGTTTGGGTCTGGGTGGAGGAAGTTGGAGGGGGAGGCTAGAGACAGGGACAATGGCTGCCATCAGTGCTGAGGCCAGAGTCTGAAAAGCTCGCTGATGGGCTGCCTGACCAGAGTGAATGCCCTCCAGGTATGCATTGGTTTGTTGCAACAGCCTCTCTACACCCTGGATGGCATTCAAAATGGTAGACTGCCCAACAGTGAGAGACCTGAGGAGGTCAATGGCCTCCTCAATGAGGGCAGCAGGGGTGAGAGGGCAGGGACTGAGGTGCCTGGTGCAAAGGAGATGCCCAACCTCCTGGGTGAGCGGGCACAGGACACACGCTGAGGGGCTGCTGGGAGGGCAGTGCTGGTAGGGGGGGTGGTGGCTGTACCTGTAGATGCGGGCGCACAGATGGGCCCACCACCGCAAGGGAGCTCCCATCAGAGGAGGAGTCCGTATCGCTGGTGTCAGCTCCTGTCCCTGCCGTGGAGCTCCCCGCACCCTCCGACCCACTGGTAAATTTAGACTCTGTAGTGTCGCCCTCCAGGGCCATGTGGGATGCAGCTCTCTCCTGCCACTGTTCCTCCGCCTGATGATGCTAATGCACACAAGAACAGGGAGACCACAAAAAGGGGGGAGGAGACAGAAGAAAGACATGTTGATTGCATGCAGTACCGCTACCGTTGGCGGACACTACAGACACAGAAGCCCCCTGCACTTGGAGTTCCCTATTCAATCCCAGGGACAGGGGTTACAAGGCTATGCCTGATTGCTGCACACATGGATGTCACAGGAGCCTGACTAGGTGCAGTTGGCACTGTACACAGGTGGGGTGCCACAGGGCCTGCCTTAAGAAGGGTCCTTGCCTACTAAACTCGCCCTGGCCTAGGGGAACCCACAGCCCACCTCCCCCACCCAGACACCTACAATACGCTCCGAATCAGCAGAATGAGAGTGTACTCACCCCCTTGTGGCTGCTGTGATGCCCTCAAGCACCCATCCGACTCCGGGTACGCCACCGCCAGGATCCTGAACATCAGGGGGGTCATGGTGTGACGGGCACCCCTCCCACGTTGGGAGGCCATCCCCAGCTGGGCCTCCACCATCTTCTTGCTCCAGCAGTGAATGTCCTCCCATCTTTTCCGGCAGTGGGTGCTCCATCTGTGGTAGACCCCCAGGGTCCAGACTTCCTTGGCAATGGCACGCCAAATGTCCTTTTTCTGGTGGGCGCTGACCTACAGGAATAGTGCAGGGGAAAAAGAAAACTTATTACCGTCTGCACTGTCACAGTAATTGGCCCGCATCCCTACCCTTGCCATGACGCACATGCACTCACCGTCGTTTCATGCACGCCTCATTCTCCCCCCCTATCTTTCATCCACACCACTCCACACAGGCATTGCCCATACAGCATGCTCACAGTGTACTTACCTGTTTGTCTGGAGGACCGTATAGTAGCGTGTACTGGGGGAGGACCCCATCCATGAGTTTCTCCAACTCCTCCGTGCTGAAGGCAGGGGCCCTTTCCCCAGACACACAAGTCATTGTCTCTTCTAGACTGAGGTCACAGCAGCACTTTCAGTGTAGGTCCTCTCCTGTCGAAGATCAGGTATCAAGTGATTGAACAGAGAGAAAATGGCGGTCACGGCCACAGCGGTGCGTACCGTCACCGCCAGCGTACATCGTCATTGGCTCCTGGGACCCATAGGATCCAATGTTAACTAATGGAGGATTGCGCCGCGGTCTTCGACCGCCTACTGCGACGGTGTACAACGCCAGCGCAGTTACATCAAATTCCACTGTCCCACTTTACTTTACAGGTCAGGCAGCCGCCATTTCATGGGCCCACATGACATTATTTTGGACTGCGTCACACATATCTAGGCCTTGCCTAAACACTCATACAGGCATATGTCGATTTGCTAATAATTCAGAGTAAGCTGTGTTTACGTACCTCAGAGTTGGTTGACTCTCTGCTCGCTGTTCTCCTCCATAGGCACCGTCCGCTGGGGCATGTGAGGAGATGGTGGCATCCTCCGGTGTACAGACTGCTGGTGGACCTGTCGACAATGGAGGAGCGACATGTGATCATCACCTACAGACTTGATCGTGCCACAATCGAGGAACTGTGTGCCCAGTTGGAGCCAGACCTGATGTCAGCTATCCGTCATCCCACAGGAATCCCTTCTCAAGTGCAGGTGCTGTCAGTACTCCATTTCCTAGCAAGTGGGTCATTTCAAACTACAGTGGCCATTGCATCAGGGATGTACCAGCCTATGGTTTCCAACGTGTTGTTCAGAGTGTTGTCTGCCCTGCTGAAACACATGGAGAGCTACATCGTTTTCCCTCAGGTGGAGGATTTGCCTACAGTGAAAGGTGATTTCTATGCCCTGGGACATATCCCCAACATCATAGGTGCCATTGATGGGACACAAGTGGCCTTGGTCCCCCCTGCAGGAGTGAACAGGTGTAAAGAAACAGGAAGAGTTACCATTCGATGAATGTGCAGATGGTGTGTTTGGCAGACCAGTACATCTCCCATGTGAATGCCAAATTCCCCGGCTCAGTGCATGACGCTTACATTTTGAGAAATAACAGCATCCCTTATGTGATGAGGCAACTCCAGAGGCACCGTGTGTGGCTATTAGGTGACGACATGGACACAATACAGTGTGAATAGTTGTCTGGGTCTGAGGATGTCCCTATGAGTTAGTGTGTGTCTAACAGTTGTCCCTCGCCATTTGCAGGTGACTCTGGTTACCCCAACCTGTCATGGCTACTGACCCCAGAGAGGAATCCCAGGACAAGGACAGAGGAACGCTACAATGAGGCCCATGGGCGAACAATGAGGGTTATAGAGAGGACCTTTGGCCTCCTGAAGGCCAGGTTACTTTGCCTCCATATGACAGGTGGTTCACTATTCTACTCACCAAAGAAGGTGTGCCAGAGCATCGTGGCCTGCTGTATGCTTCACAACTTGGCTTTGCGACAACAGGTGCCTTTTCTCTAGGAGGTTGGTCCAGATGGAGGTGTTGTGGCAGCTGTGGAGCCTGTGGACAGTGAAGAGGAAGCAGAAGAAGAGGACATAGACAACAGGAACACAGTGATCCTGCAATACTTCCAGTGAGACACAGGTAAGGAGACAACACAGCCTGCTACATCTGATTTAATTCTACTACCTCTCATCTGTCTGTCATTTTCACCCAGTGTATGGTCACTGAGTTGTCACTTTCCCTTACGATTTCACAGATGTGGGTCCCACTGTGTGACATCTGCTTTGTTTCCGCATGGACTAGAGCTGTGTGACATAGGTATGTTGACATTACATTTGATATAGCATTTTGCCACTGTTGTTGCAAATACACATTTTGGAAAGCACAGACTGACTCCAGATTGTTTTTTGATTTAAGGGTGTTTATTTAAGTGCTCAATAGTGGAGGGGGTTGTAAAATGGTCAGGGGTGATGGTGTAGGAATGTCCATGGCAGAGTCCAGTCTATTAGTCTCGCAGGTGCATTGTCCAAAGGGGCATAGGAAGTGGAGCTGGGGCAGTTTAAGTATGGACAGGGTAACAAAGTGGGATAGAAGGATGACAATCAGGGTGGTCTCATTTCTTGACGGGGGTCTTGGCATTGTTCTCTGTCTTTGTCCTGGATCTCAGGGACCGTTTGCAGGGTGGTTCTCCATCTGCAGAGGGTGGGGTGCCGGTGTGGTGGTCCGGTGGCGGTGCCTCCTGTCCACTAGCGCCGGCGGAGGTGGTGGGAAGTTCATCGTCCAGGCTAGTGTCAGGGGCCCCTTGTTGTGCCACAGTGTCCCTCCTGGTGTTCACGAGTTCCTTGAGCACCCCTACAATGGTTTCCAGGGTGGAATTGATGGACTTGAGTTCCTCCCTGAAGCCCAAATACTGTTCCTCCTGCAGCCGCTGGGTCTCCTGAAACTTGGCCAGTACTGTTGCCATCGTCTCCTGGGAATGGTGGTAGTCTCCCATGATGTTGGAGAGGGCCTTGTGGAGAGTGGGTTCCCTGGGCCTGTCCTCCCCCTGTCGCACAGCAGACCTCCCAGTTCCCCTGTGTTCCTGGGCCTCTGTCCCCTGAACCGTGTGCCCACTACCACTGCCCCCAGGTCCCTGGTGTTGTTGGTTTGGTGGGTTATCCTGGGTTTACTGTAGTGGTGGACACACTGCTGGTTGATGTGTCCTGGGGACAGAGGTATGGGCTCGCTGGGTGGGTGCTGCGCTGGTGTTTCCAGAGGGGGCAAGCTCTGTAGTGGCCTGTGCCAGTGTGAGGGGAACCGACTGTCCTGAGGTCCCAGATGGGCCGGGCTGGTCATCTAGATCCAATTGGACAGAGCTGCTGTCATCACTGTGGGCCTCTTCTGTGGGTGGAGTAGACATATTTGGACCCTCCTGTCCGGTGACGTTAGGTAGGGGTCCTGCAGGGGTGTAAATGCATGATTATTGCATCTGTGTGTGCCATGGTGTCCAATGGGTGGGTGACCGTGTACCCCAGTGCTTGCATTCCTGTGTAGGACCTTGTGTGATCATGGCTTAGGGGGGTGTATGGGTATGTGTAGTGGCCATGCATTGGAGATGGGTGTCCATGCTTTGGTGTTACATGCAGGGCTTGGGTTTGGGATGTGTGGTTTGTGATATTGGGACATACATGAGGAGTTGGAGTGATGGGGGTGAGGGCGAGGGTGGGGGTATGTGATAGCATGCAGGTGGGTGGGGGATGTAATACTCAAGATTTGACTTACCAGAGTCCATTCCTCCAGCTACTCCTGCGAGGCCCTCAGGATGCAGTACAGCCAAGACCTGCTCCTCCCATGTTGTTAGTTGTGGGGGAGGAGGTGGGGGTCCACCGCCAGTCCTCTGAACCGCGATGTGGTGTCTTGAGACCACGGAACGCACCTTCCCCCGTAGGTCGTTCCACCTCTTCCTGATATGTATGTGTATCAGGTGTGTGTATTTCAAAATGTCCAATGTGGTAGTGTTTTGTATATGTGTGTGTATGTTGAGCGCGGCGGTGTGTAGCGCCAATGGAATACCGCGGTTGAAAGACCGCTGCGTGGATTCGTGGGTCGTGATAGTGTGGGCATATTCCTGTTGGTGTGACGGTGGAGGTTTTGTTATCGCCAGTTTATCACTAACCTTTGGTGTGGCGGACTTGTGTGGGTGTCTGGATTTTGGCGGATTCCGAGCTGTGGGTCATAATGACCATGGCGGAATTCCGCGGCCGCGATGGTGTGTTGGCGGTCTGATGCACGGCGGAAAGCGGCTTTTACTGCCAATGTTGTAATGACCACCTATATGTTTAAAAACAAAATAATCTTGTCCACTGAATTTATTGATAGGTGTACAGCTGTTGTTTAGCTTTGCACACATCTGTCATCCTTCCTGTGAATTCTGAGGTTTATTAAACAAGGACTTTTTAATGGAATTGGTTGGTTCATGATATATCCACATCAATGCTCAGGACAATTTTGTTGTGGTGAAAAGATGGCAAGCCCTTCTCGAGGGTGGAGGCAGGCAAGTAGAATGCTCCCAAGCCCATGGATTTTGGGAGGAGGAAATTATTTCAAGCAAATGACCAAATCAAAAGGCTAATACACAAGGTCAGAAGAGCTGGGGAAATAAGGCGCCAAGTTGTTAAGGTAAGTGGCAGTAAAAAGCAGAACCTACTCTTAATCATATATAAGCAGATGAGGCGTACATTTATCCTCGTTTGGTGTCGTAGTTGAACTCTTGCTCGATGCATTTGTCGGACAACCCCTCACAGCTCACAAGTAGTACCTCACCAAAAACCAAGTAGTAAAATGTGGCAGCCATTAAGCATGGACTCAAGAGTGCGACATCTCAGGTGAGTCATGGTTAAACAGAGATTGCCCTTTTCTCACATGAGCAACAAGTCTCAGTCACACACAGGCAATGAAGGAGATGCAGTAAAGATTTCAAAAGGTTTTATTTACAAGACTGCAATCTAATGTAAAATGCATGGGCTGTAATGATTAGGATAATGTAACAATATAAAGACCCACACCATCTTGCAATCACATGAAATGTAATGTAGTCCCTAATATAGTCCCTAATACCCTAGCATGATGAACCTAATCTCTAACTTAAAGAGAGCTTGGTGTGTTAAGGTTAGTCTGCCAGTACCATGTCCATGAGGAGAACCCCCACCAACCCTTGTTACCTTGGAAAGAGGTCTCTAGATCAGACTCCGTGGGGACACGAAGGCTGGGTCTGCATCAAGGCAACATGTAGCATAGATAGCATTGATGGCATCTGGTAGAAATCCCTCTGATAACCTTGTCAGCATGAAATGTATTTATACAGATATTGTGGGACATCTGACACAGGTATGTTCCCAAACAATAGATAAGAAGGCATACATAAACTTTTCCCTCCAAAAGTACATTATGTTCCTGTCACACGTAAGTGGGAATGGGACATGATGTGAATACCTACGTGTATCACTTGTCTTTGGTGCTGGTAGTGATGCCTTCACAGAATGGCACTGATAACGTGAAATCAAAACATCTTCCTAACTACAAACATAGCAGCCATCTTGGAAGAAATATTTAAATAATTGCGCAAAAACAGAGCAGGCTAAGTAGGTTAAAAGTCACTAGGTGACGGGGGCACAGTTCTGCAAGCCAGAAGATTAGGCGAACTCCTGATTCCCAATAAAATTAAACAGGATCCATTACAGTGCTTTTAGATCTCTTTCACAGAAGTTGATCTTAGGCATTTGGTGGCTTGTAGGACTAAGTACATGTCTTTGTAGCCAGCAATATAGCTATTGAGTGCCTTGTAAAATATGCTATATCTTTCACTGGAAACAAATGAAAACACTTCTAGGCAACTGTAACGTGGTGTTGACTTTTACCCCAAAAATCTGTTTTTTGATGTTGAAGAGATCTTTTTGTACTAACCTATGTAGAATAATCAGTGCCAGCCTACAGGTGACTGAAGGGTGTTCATGTGGTATAATGAACTATTGGGACCTCATTACAAGTGTGCCAGTATTTGGTGCAGGGATCCCAGTGGCCAGAATATTCCCGCACCTAATTCCAATGGTTACAAATTTTCTCCCTGGTATCAAAATATCTGCAAGGACCCATTAATTTTCATTCTGTTGTTCCTGATTCTGGGGAGAAATCCACTGATATTTTCCTCTTACTCAGATCAGGCAGAGAGTGTCAGCGTGCAGGCTGGTGGTAGGTGGGGGAGGATGTTGGTTTGGTGGTTGACAAGCTGAAATTGCCTGCTCCCCTTTTTCTGCTAAAGGGGACAAGCAGGGGCTGGGCTTTTCTGCCCACTTTCCCTTCTCTACAGCATGCAACTGGTCTGGTTACTCAAGGTCCAGAATGGTCAGATTCAGAGTTTACAGACCCAATTGTTCTGGACATTGAGACACTCAGAAATGTGAGTGTTGGAATTCTTCCTAGAGTTACCACTCTAGGTGAAAAGTCACCTCACAAAATGGAGGCTTCTGTGGCAAAATGAATCAGTAAAAGTTCAGTCACTGTCAAAGATCAGACGCAAACTGTCAAAGTTCTGTATTGGTTTTCTGGAAGCTCCAAATTGAAGCAGGCCTTTAGAATGGAAAGGGTCTAGAGATCCATATATCGTATTGAAATGGTCTTCATTTTTGACTACTGAGGCACAACCTGGTCTGCTGTATCAATCTCCAGTAATCACTATCTAATTTATAATTTGATTACGGTTTGTAATTTGTTGTAAGGTAATTTGATTGTTTGGATTTACTATCCTTTGACCTGTTTGGATTCACTATCCTTTGAGCTTGAAATAGATAATGATGGATTTTGCATATATATGATTATTGTCAGCCAGTCGGGAAATTTACACAATGAGAAAGAAGGGCGGTAGAGTAAAACTTGTGGAAAGCCACAGTTTATGGGTTTCATTTCAGAGATTAGGCTGAAATTGGGCTTCAGTATATGGCTGTTCACAGATTTCAAATAGCTCTATTCTTATTTGCAGAAAAACAGTTTCTAGTGGGAATGTTATAGATAACTGAGAAGGAAAATTGCTTAAGAGATATAGGCCCTCATTCTGACCCTGGCGGTCTTTGACCGCCAGGGCGGAGGACCGCGGGAGCACCGCCGACAAGCCGGCGGTGCTCCAATGGGGATTCCGACCGCGGCGGTAAAGCCGCGGTCGGACCGGCACCACTGGCGGGGTCCCGCCAGTGTACCGCGGCCCCATTGAATCCTCCGCGGCGGCGCAGCTTGCTGCACCGCCGCGGGGATTCTGACCCCCCCTACCGCCATCCAGATCCCGGCGGTCGGACCGCCGAGATCCGGATGGCGGTAGGGGGGGTCGCGGGGCCCCTGGGGGCCCCTGCAGTGCCCATGCCACTGGCATGGGCATTGCAGGGGCCCCCGTAAGAGGGCCCCTAAATGTATTTCACTGTCTGCTGCGCAGACAGTGAAATACGCGACGGGTGCAACTGCACCCGTCGCACAGCTTCCACTCCGCCGGCTCGATTCCGAGCCGGCTTCATCGTGGAAGCCTCTTTCCCGCTGGGCTGGCTGGCGGTCTGAAGGAGACCGCCCGCCAGCCCAGCGGGAAAGTCAGAATTACCGCCGCGGTCTTTCGACCGCGGAACGGTAACCTGACGGCGGGACTTTGGCGGGCGGCCTCCGCCGCCCGCCAAGGTCAGAATGAGGGCCATATTGTCTTCCAGGTTTGTGAATCACCCAGCAGTTTCCATGGTTTTTAGTCCTTGTTATGTAAAGGAGAGTTTAAGAATAACAATATTACCATCACCTGCGTATTCAGAAGAATTTGTAAAGATAAACCAAGGAATAACCTAGCAAAACCTTCTATTATTCACAAACAACTTTGAGGCTTTGCTCTGATATTACAGAAGGAACTCAGAATAAGAAAAGATTGTCTACATACATGACCCAAAGACATGTCTCTGAGTCTGATAAAAACAAATCACAATCCACATCGACACTAACATAACAATTATGACTAGAGCAATGAGGAATACCTTTTACTTTAAGAGGATCTTATGGCAAACTCAAAGGAGCATTTGGTCCTGACACAATGCAGCCATGTTTGACAAGTAAATCTCCCAGGCCACACTCTGTCACTCCCTCACTCATGGATCAAAGGGCCATGCATACCTCAGTTCATCTCCACCAATGTTTTGTCAAAAGTTCATTACTTCCTCCCAAAATTCCACCTTGCTGCCCCTTACTATCTACATCATCATAATCCCAAGAATTAACACCTTTCACTTGAGAAACCAAACCTAGCTAGCAGCAAGTTCAGTCTCAACTATCTCCCAGTGATCTGGTTTTGCTTCAGTGGTATCCGATTCTCATCTAAAGAAGGTAGGCCATATCAGCACCACACAGCACAAAAGCCTGCTCACTGAAACATGACCCTTGACCTTCCTGTCAGCATTTGAATTATCTTTAGGAGAGATCGTCCAAGCAAGGAGGATGGGTGGATTTAGTTCACTCTTTTCCTAGTCTGCACAGATCTTACCTGCCTCTCCTTCTCATCCTTCAAGTGTCTTTGTACCATAAGCTGAAAATCAAACATCTTTTTCACCATATCAATAATACCCCAGGTTCTGTCTATAACGTCTTATTCCTATATAAATTCAAAGAAAATTATCTACATTTTCAGTCTTTTGCCTGGAAAATCCTATTCATGGGTGAATTTCAACTGTGGTTCAACATACTACAGTCAAAATAAAGCCTTCAGATCTGGTAGTTACTATATAGTCACCAGGCCTTATTGAGCAGTGTATATCAGGCACAATTAGCTGATCACATACTGGATCAGGTTTTGATGCATAATTTAAACATTCTCAATGTGTTAGCGTGGCTGTGTTTGTGATCAAACCATTCTATTGCTATCTTCCATCTCTCCAATATTGTAATTGTAATTGTAATCGTATTTATATAGCGCTTACTACCCCTGACGAGGCGTCGAAGCGCTTTTCGATGAGTAGCACGCTACTCCGGTACCCAACAAGAATTAGTGATGGATTAGTATAATTTAATAAGGAGCACAGTTTTAGTATTATTATGAGTTAATTTGAGTTGCGGATATGAGAGTTTGTTAGTTAGATTGACTGGAGTAATGGAGGGGTGGAGGAGGAAAGAAATCCAGAAGTGTTAATTGGGAGTTTATCCTTCATTTGCTCAATCCAAAGGCTTGAGATGAATAAAAGTGGGGCGGAGGGGAAAGAGGATGTGGAAGGGTTAGGGAGAGCATAGTAGCAGGGTGAGATGAATGCAGGAGAATTTAGTAGGGTTGTGTGGGAGGTCACAGAGGTAGAGTGAGGTTTGGTGAGTTAGATGTGGGGGTGGAGGGATGAGCTTAGGCAGAGATATTTAGGAGATGGAAGTGGTCGAAGGGATTTGGGATGAGTCCGAGTGAGAATGGAGGATAGTTTGATAGAGACATGACATAATAGTGATGAGTAGATAAGTGTGATAAAAAGAGAGCAGAAATTCATAGAAACATGCCAGGCACAGAAACAACATATACACATATATATATATATTTATACACACACATGACTATACACACACATCTGCACATACAATACATAATTAGAAACATGGGTAAAAAATACTTAGTCGTCCATCCATCATCCTGGTAAAAAGGCGGGAACTCCCCCACCTACCTCGAGGGTGGACAGGGCGTGGCCCAGCGGGCGGAGCCCACAGGTGCTCCACAAAGGGAGAAACCCTCCACTCTGTGTCTCCAGCAGAGGAAGACAGAAACCGCGCGTCCCAGTCAGACACAGACCACGCTCCAGCACATCATCAGCTCACCTCCAGGAAGGATTCCAGATCCCCTCCGCATTGGGATCTCTGAGCGCACAGCCCCGCCCCGCCCCATCCCTGCTAAGCCCAAGAGCCAGGGTGGGCCGTCCTTTCCAGAAGGTGAGCTTCAACCGCGGCATCTGCCGCGTCCACATTGTACACTAGGGTACGTGATGGGCCACGGGGGCAAAACGTCTTCAGCAACCTTGTGTGCCCCCGGCAATGTCATTGCCACTAGTGCGTCCCCGCGGAGATGTCCTCGCGCCCCTGCGCATCAACAACGCACCACGCGAGTCGGCGGCAAACGCAGTGGGGTCGCCTTGGAAAGCTGTCCATCATTCTGGCAAGAGGTGGGAATTCCCCTACCTACTTCGAGGGTTGACGGGGCGTGGCTCAGCGGGCGGAGCTTACAGGTGCTTCATAAAGGGAGAACCTTCTACTCTGTGTCTCCAGGAGAGGAAGATAGAAACCGCGCGTCACAGTCAGATACAGATTACGCTCCAGTACATCATCAGTTCACCTCCAGGAAGGATTCTGGATCTTCCTCTGCTATGGGATCTCTGAGCGCACAGCCTTGCTTTATCTTTGCCAAGCCCGAGAGTTAGGGTGGCTTGTCCTTTCCAGAAGCTGAGCTTCGACTGCGGCACCTGCTACGTTTATATTGGTAAGTGCTTCCTTTGAGGTTTAGTTTCTGTAAAATGAGCATCGTGGCCTACACAACCGGAGTATTTTCTACGAGTATGTCAGTAAGCGTTACCTAGCATGTTTTATATACCCTGTTTATATTGTACACTAGGGGTACGTGATGGGCCACGGGGTAAACGTCTCCAGCAACCTTGTGTGCCTTTGGCAATGTTATTGTTACTAGTGCGTCTTTGTGGAGATGTCCAAATGCTTAACACTACTCCTTTGATAAGCCTACTGCTCGACCACACTACCACAAAATAGAGCATTAGCATTATCTCTTTTTGCCACTATCTTACCTCTAAGGGGAACCCTTGGACTCTGTGCATACTATTCCTTACTTTGAAATAGTGCATACAGAGCCAACTTCCTACACCAGTTCAGAATAGTCTGGATCCTAGGCTGGAGCGGCCAAACCCGTGGAATCATGCCATGTCATGAAAAATTTATATTTCACAATCCCTCACCATGCAGATTTATACAATTATAAGCACTCGATTGCTTGAATCAATCTGCAGTGCGTATAAGAATGTATATCTAAACACCTCTGATGCCAAAGACTTCTTGGAAAATGCCATAACATTTCCTCCTTATGGATGCGCATTCTGCTCTCACAATATCCGAATATCAAAAATATAGCTCAAAACTATAGCAAGTGGTTCAATAGAAAACATTTTGAACTGAAATTATTGAAACATGATGTTGAAAGTAAATGGCACAAATTGCTGATGGTAAATGGCTAGGTCTGTTTTAAAACACAGGAAAAGTTACCATAAAACTTTCAAGACAGCCAAAATTTGCAAATGCATTAGCAAGCGTTGAAACCAAGCAAGACAGATATTCAAAATCTTCCAGGAACTGACCACCCCTAAGAGACAAAAAGCATTTAGTGCAAAATCTATCATTCTGTAAGAAGCATGTGCAAGAATTTGCCCCTAAATACAATACCCAAGCCTTCTCCCTGTGTCTCCACCTCACTATTTAAACTGCACAACCTTCTTTACAATGATCAAAGGGATATGTTCATAGTTCCACAAAATAGAAAACACCAATTCCTAATGTCTGGAAAATGCCTCAGAAGGGTCTGGAGGAAGCCCTAACTGTGATCAATGCCTCGTTTCTTCTTAGGCTCACTGTAGGACCACTGCAACATATAATTATCGGCCACATTAATGTAGGAGGCTGGCCTGGTTTATAGTGGGTACCTAAGGCGCTTACACCTCATACCATGTCCAGTTATCCCTTATTAGTGAAATACAGGCAGTGTTCTATCAGCCTAGGCTGTCTAGATGTAGCTGTAGCAGAGCAGCTTAGGCAATACCACTATAGTTACACAGTACTTATTAACAATAAAAAACAATACTCAGTGTTACCAAAAATAAAGGTACTTAATTTTAGTGACACAAGGCCAAAAAGACACTACTCCTTCTGGAGGTAAGTATTATATACAATATATACACTAGTGACCAAATCCAGGTCAGTAAACAGTCATAGAACAGTGCAAACAGTAGAAAATACAATAGATTGCAATGAGCCTAGGGGCAACACAAACTATATACTAAAATAGTGGAATGAGAATGTTGAATTCCTCCCTAGGCAAGTGTAGTGTGTAGAGGGGTGCTGATAGAGTAAGAGAACACCAAAGGTTAGTAAAGTACCCCAACCCAGAGCCCAGGAAAGCAGAAGTAAAGTACAGCAAGTTTCATCAGGACACACTACAAGTCGTAATAAAGGATTATGCAAGAACCAAGCAAGACTGCGAGCAACAAACAATGGATTCCTGGACCTGAAGACCTGTGGAGAGAGGAGACCTAGTCCAGAAGTCGAAGAAGAGTCCAGGAAGGACAGGAGCCCATGCCAACCTAGAAGAAGGTGCAAAAGTGGAGTCTCTGGTCAGAAGAAAAGTAAAGAAGTGCACCAAAGAAGATGGCTGCTTGGTGCAGGAGATATCCCACGTCGAGTTGCTGGATGCAGGCTGTTTGCATTGCTGGATTCTGCCAACAAGCCTTGGTTCAAACATTTAAGCGGTTTGCATCTAAAAGGAGCTTCCTGGACCCAGGAAGGACCTGGGGGTCTCAACTCAGACTGAGGTGACAGAGGGGGCTATCAGCACTTCAGAGAGCCCTCAGAAGACCAGGCAGCACCGACAGGAGACCCCAAACATGGGGACTAAGAAGATGCAATGTTTGGTTGTTGCAGCACTACACTGGAAGATCCCACGCCGCCAGAGAACAACTCAGGGAGCTGTGGTCACAGAATGTAGTGCTGGGGACCTGGGCTATGCTGTGCATGAAGAACTTTAGGAATAAGTGCACAGAAGCCCAAGGAGCTGCAGAAGATGCGGTGCACAGGGGTACTGTCGCAGCACGGGGAGGCAGGCTCTTACCTCCACCAAATTTGGACAGCTGGACCTTTAGACAGTCTGGGCCACTTTGGTCCACCACCTTGGTTCCAGGGAGCACGCTCGTCGTCAGGAGAGGAGTCCCAGAGTACCGGTTGTTGTCACAGAATGGTGCCTGCTGAAGCAGGGAAGTGAATCCTTCACAGAAGTTTCCTTGGGTTCTTCTGGTGCAGGGTGAGAACAGATAGTCCTCAGAGCGTGCACACCTTGGAAACTGTTGCAAATGCCAGCTGGAGCTGAAGTTTCAGATCACAGGAGTCATCCTGGATACTTTGTTGCAGTTACAGTGGTTCTTGGAGCATCCAAGTCTGCGGTTGATCCGAACGGTCAGAAGCAGCAGCAGAGGATGCAGAGGAGTCCTGGAGGAATCCTGCAAACCGAATCTGAGGAAACACCCAGAGGAGAGACCCTAAATAGCCCTGAGACGGGGATTGGCTACCTACCCAGATATGCACCTATCAGGACAGGTTGCTGGCACTGGCAACTCAGAGGTCCCCAGAGGGTCACTACACTTTGTAATCCAAGATGGCTAACACCAGGGACACTCTGGAGGAACTCTGGGCACCACCCCTGGGGTGGTGATGGACAGGGGAGTGGTCGCTCCCCTTTCCTTTGTTCAGTTTCATGCCAGAGCAAGGGCTGAGGGTCCTGAACTGGTTTAGACTGGATTATGCGAGGAGGGCACCATTTGTGCCCTTCAAAGCATTTCCAGAGGCTCTGGGAGGATACCAGAAGGGTAGCTGACTCTGCTGTGGCTTACATTCGTTCATGAAAATAAGAACTCAGAAATTGGATTATTCGTTCAGAGAGGTGTCAGCTCAACTCAAATACTAAACACAGGACTTGTTAGGGTGAACCACAAAAGGTCACTAAATAAATGTGCGCTTAACCATGTGGTATATTGGCACAAAAGCAGTCAGGCTTAACATAGAGGTAATGTATAAAGCATTTATGCAATACACAAACAGTAATAAAGTGAAAACAAAACACAAGAAAAATCCAAACCAATTTTGAAACTTAGAGTAAAAATTGTAATAAAAAATAACATCAGAATGACAAAATTCCAGTCAATAGTGCCAGAGATATTACATTTTGAAATTCTAAGTAACAATAGTGCCTAAAAGCACAAAGTGTCAACTGTGGTTATCTGATTGTGGCAGAGCAGGACAAGGTCACAAATTCAGGCCAACCGTGATGGAGCACGAGCCAAATGCAGGGACCGGGTTAGACCCATTGAGACTTGTACCTTATTTCATTGATGCGAGGCTTCGCATGGCTTTGCATCAGTTTAGATGATGATCTGCACGGTGTTGCAATGAAAACTCATGCTTTGAGTTGCATCATGATACGTCGGTTCTGATAAGGAGGTACGAGGAGTGAGATGTGAGTTTCTGTGCCAAGTGACATCATGCTGCGGTCCTGACAAAACCCCAAGTTAGCAGGGAGAAGAACACTCTGATGCACGCCAAAGATCCAGTACCTGAGGAGACACTACTTGGGGATCAGGCACTCATTTCAGCAAGGTTAAGCAGGACCCGTTGCAGGGTGAGGCACATCCAGTTGCATCAGGTCAATTGGGCAGTTGCAGGTAGGCGTCTGGAGCATGTTGTACCCCTGGAACTCACATGGGAGGTCAGCCAACTCACTCTTGCAGTCACTCTGGGTTAGCCTGAGATAAAGGTAAGCAGATCTAGTCCTTCTTCTCACCTTCCCAAACAGCAAGGCAGTCCTCAAGCAGTAGGGCAGTCCTTATTATGTAACTTCCACAGGTACGGAAGTGATCAGATGATACCAGGGGCTAGCCCTTGTGTGGGAGGACTTCCCGTTCTTCTCCCACATCTGGTTCTGGAATGTTCTTTCCCCCCTGTCAAGGCTCCAAACTTGTAGTGACAAAAGGCAGGTCATACCAATGTGTGGGCAGAAGGCAAAGCCCTTTGAAGTGTGAGTGAAGCTGGGCACAGCACTGCTCCAGTCATCCTGACAAAGGGCCCTTCATGTCAATATTTAAGCCCTTTTGTGCTACTGTTTGCAAGCAATACACAAGCTCCAAAATCAGAGCCATTCACAGTCACTTGACCCAGGACACTGGCAGAACGCACAAATGGTTGTGACAAGAAAATACCAACTTTCTAAAAGTAGCATTTTCTGAATTAAGACTGAAAATCTGACCTTACTATTAAAGAGGATTTTAAATTAAAAAATCTTTTGAGTGCAAACAGCATACCTCTATCTGCTCCCAATCTAAAGTTATCACGTATTAAATGTAATCAACAGATAGAAATGACAAATGGTTTTAGAAATGGATAACTGGCACGGTATGTAAGACTTAGGACTTAAAACAATGTCCTACCTTTTACATATAATGCACCCTGCTCATGACCTTTTAGGGTCTACATTAGGGTTGACATATGTAATAAATAGGAAGATTTAGACCTGGGAAAAGGTTTATTTTGCCACGTCAAAATGGCAGTTTAAAACTACCCTATGGGCTGCAGAGGCAGGTCTGAGACAAGTTTTAAAGTTCTACTTTAGTAGGTAGTACGTGGAGTGCAGCAGGCCCACTAGTAGCATTTACATTACTGGATCTGGGTACATGTAGTACCATATACTAGGAACTTTCAAGTAGGTTAAATGTGACAATTGGGTGTAGGCTACGTTTACTGTATTTTAGGAATGGAACACATGCACTTTATCTTTGCCTAGCAGTGGTAAAGTTCACAGAGTCCTAATGCCAACAAAAACAAATTCAGAAAACAGGAGGAGTGAAGGCAAAATGTTTGGGGGTGACCCTGAAGAGAGGGCCAGGTCCAACAAAACCAATTTAGAAAAATAGAGACAAATGTAATTAATAAAAAGACACAAAGATTATCAAAATAGGGTAAGTGAAGCCATAGATTTTATTTTTTTATGTTGTAAGGCAAACAATCCCTTAGCTAAAATACCACTGAAATAGTGTGTGGTGTACCAGGACCTAGATTTTACCGTTAGACTCAGTGTTCAACTTCTGGGAAAGTTCCTTCAAAATAGTCATTCAAACCCTCATAGGAAAGGTTTCGGGACACCAGGTCCTGGAGGCTCTAGTCCTCTCTGGTCAACTGTGCCTTGTTGAAGTTAAGGGCTTGTCTGCTTTATGTGTCCCTAGAGCAAAGAAAATGTCCCTTGAAGAGTAGTTCCAGCCTGTGGATGCCACAGGATTCAGGAGAAATTGAGTCCTCAAATGAGTCCTCTTTTTCCAGTGGTGCTTTCTTATTCTGATTGAGTTTTCTCAAGTCCAGGAACATTGGTGATGGTGGTGGTTAAGGTGGCAAATTTATCCTGTGCACTAGCCAGTGTTTTGAGAAATTCTACCAAACAATCCTAACTATTTTCTCAAAGCCCCCCAACCTCCTTTTGTGCAACATTGCCTTTGCCTTTGTGCAAAATTATCCAGGGGACTCTGTTACAAAATGACAAAACTCAGCTTACACCAGGCAGCCCTACATTTACCTCCTTAGCTATTCGCCTACTTAGATGAGCTCTTCTCCCACTTAACAGGTCTAAACTGAGGGCCAGATTTACAAGAAAGTGGTGCTGTGCTGAGCCAAAATTGGCAGCGCCGCGTCACTTCAGAAATATAAGGATGTTCAGTACTTATGAAAATACGGCACACCCCTGTGTTTCTCTTATTACTGACGTTAAATTTAGCTGCCTAGCGCCAACGCAGGCAAACATACGCCATAGTGCAAGGGTGACTGCGTTAAAGGGAATGTTTGTTTATGTGCAGGAAGGTGTTCCTTCCTGCACATAAACAATCATTCATGGTAATTTTCTCTTTCTGTGTCTGCTACAGAATGCAGAACACATTGAAAATGAAAAATGAGGAGAAATAAAAGTATGTCTCCTCGTTGCATCATGCTAACGCCATCCCTGGGGTGGTGTTAATTTTTGGCGCTCCCTCAGGTTTACGAATCCTTGTACGTCTGGGCAGTGTCAAAAAACAAAGGGTGGTGCATTAGTGCCCCCACAGCACCATCCGTTGCATGCCCTCTGCCACAGAAAATTCCATCTGGGGTGGCCATATTTACAAGGCAGCATTTAGCCACAAAAAGTGACTTAACGCTACCTTGGAAATACGACGCAGAGCATTGTGCCACCAGAGCGTCACTGTAAGTGATGCTCTGTGGCACACGAGGCTTGTAAATATGCCCCTGAGTCTCTACTCTACTGTGATTGGAGTCTGGCTGTATTGGCCAGTTAGGGAATGAATAGAAGAAGCCCTCCTTGGGGTCTTAACATTAGGAATGGTAGTGCTAAAGCTGCCCTTTGTCCTGCTGCCCACTGTTCCTGTCCACTCCCAGATAGGCAATTGCTGCTAGGTGGTCAGCAGTTAATACCCATTTGTTCTTTCTTCATTCAGAGCTAGGATATTGTCATCTGAGACAAAGTCATTGGCTATCTGCACCAAGGTTGTGTATTCCAGGTCTGGAGGTGTGATGAGTAGCAGAACTGCTTTTAAGCCAGTTCTGCCTCATGCAGGCTAACACATTTTAACAAACATTTTAACAAACTTTTTTCTGAACTTGAAGTCTGATTTTTGTAATTAAGTAGTGAATTACTTTGATGCATTTTCTAGCATTTCCGTAACTGGAAATAGGGAATTAAATAATTTAATCCTCTCTAGGCATGTTCAGGGAAAAATATAGCAAGACCTACACAGTGAAAAATCTTTTAGGTTTTATTTCACAGTGAGTGAACTCTAACCTCAGTAAGAAGTGTACCTTATTTTTATACATTAGCTTCCTGTCTTAAGGGTTTCCAAGGCACACTTTAGGGCTGAATTATGAATATAGAAGAATAGACTTTACCACCATTGTAAAATATCTGTCACTGCAGTGAACATAAACCACAGCTATGTTAGAGCATAGTGTGTCCTGACAAATATACATTTTTGTCATTGATGTGTCTGGTGTAAATATGCACTGTAGGCCTGAAATGGCATTCAACGTTCATGCAATAAGTGTGTCTTCTGACCATCGACAATGGTTTTACAAGGCAGTTTAATGGACCAATTCAATAGAACCAGTTTTAACCATACCTTTTAAGAGCCAGAGCACACACACTATGGGCCTGATTTAGAGTTTGGCGGAGGTTACTCCATCAAGCATGTGACAGATATCCCATCCACTATATTGCGATCCCATAATAGCCTTTGGAGATCATAATGCGGCGGACGGGCAATCCGTCACATTTGTGACACAGTAACCCGCCCACCCCAAACTCTAAATCAGGCCCTATGTCATAGAATGGACAAAAATTTAATGAAAGCATAAGAAGATTCAACTGAAATTGATATTGTGATCCACACCAAAATACCAGTAGTTTATAATAGCCCATTTACAGAACAATAAGGAACCCTTAAGCATAACTTGTGAAACTATTTTATTACAGTGATAGTGTGGACAGAGTTCAAGTACATTAAAAATGGCCCAAATAGGCCATTTGAATGAATTATAAGGGAAACTATGTAATAGGAAAGATAGGAAGGAATAATCCACAATCCACAGAAACCTCCAGTGTCTGCCTTTCAAACTAAGACTGCTGTGATGCAGCAAAGGTAAAGGGCACTTGGCTGGTTACACGTGAACACTTGTGCACATGTGTGCACATGTGTGCAGGCTGTGTGTGGGAGACTACTGTTGCGTGCTGCCAAGTAACTGCTCTCTGGTAGCCCAGCCTAATTGGGACTCAGCAGAATCAGATATTCATCTGGGATAGGCCTTATAATGTTTGTGTACACCAATAGGGAAAGTCAGTGTGATTTACTGTTTTGTCTATAGTGACACTTTATAACACATAGCTGAGAGCAATACTAAAAGGTATGGGGAACTCATAGAAAGGACAGGGAAGGGGGCGGAGAACATTGTATAGACCTACATAGGCCCACTTCCATGGATCCACCATTTTAGTACTTGTTACGGCACTAGCCCTATAGGTCCAACAGACCCCATTTTGGTGCAAGAAATTCCATCTCTGCGGGACCCTGGCGTGATTAATATACTGACTCCCGAAGTGGTTATAGCATTGGGTGCCTTGAAGAGGCACAAGGCCCTGGGTCGTGATTTTGTGCCTGTTGATCTGCATCGCGAGAATCCTTACTATTAGGCTAGTATCCTCACCAAACTGTTTAACTCAGCTCTTGCTGGCAATGTCGTACCACCATCTTCACGCTCTGCCACCATCGTCCCAATCTTCAAGAAGGGCGATCATGGCAGTCCTGCCAATTATCACCCTATTTCCTTTCTCAAAGCGGCAGGGAAGGTTCTTAGGAATGTCCTACTCAACCACCTGCAGGAATGGGTAGATACCCACATCATCATGATAGAAGTGCAAGCTGGCTTTCAGTCTTTATTGATCAGTCTTTTTGCCTCTATATGATTGCATATAAATTCACAATAGTAAGAAAGTCTTTGCTGTAGCTGATCTTCATAGATCGTAGAAAGCAGCTTGCGATTTAGTTGGTGGGGCAAACTTTGTAAGTCATTGATCGACATAGGGGTTGACACCACCCTGGGAACGTCCCCGGTGGCTCTACACTCTGGTCACAGATATGGTCCTGGTGGGTCGTGTACAGAACCCTTACATGTCGAGAAGGATGTGTGCTGGAACCACTACTTTTAAGCATTTTGTTGAATGATGTAGCAGATGAACCACTAGATGTACCCGCCATAGCTGGAAAGAGGGTTCCAATACTACTATTTGTAGATGATCCTGTACTGATGACACATAGAGAAAATGCAACCCACAGGTTGCTTAATCGATTTGTGGATTACTGTGGTAAAAAGTAATTGTCCATCAATAGTAGTAAGATGATGATTATGGTTCTGCAGCTGTGTCCTGGTTTTAAGCGAAAACCATTGATTGATGGTATGTCCATTGAAACCGTTCAGGACTTCGACTACTTGAGTATTCAGTTTATGTATAATCTGCATTGGGGTAACCATGTGCGGAAGGCATCTATAGTTCTGAAGCAAATGGCTGGGGCAGTACTGAAGTTCAGACACAAGGTGGGCAGTAGAAATGTAATTACGATTTTGAAAATATATACCCAAAAGGCAGTGGCCACAGCACATTATGGGGCAGAGCTCTGGGGGTATGTGAATACCAGCTCACTGAAAGTGTCCAAGAATAACTTCCTGAGAACAAGATTGAGGGTGGGACCAGAAACGCCCCCTAATGGCACTCTACACAGAGTTTTGCCTCACATCAATATCGGAAATAGCAGCCCTAAGTCCAGTGCTTTGCTGGGCAAGGTTGGTCCATAACCCAAGGGCAACAGCATATCTGAGAACCTTAGAAGAAACCACCTTGAGTGGTGGTCATGGAGGTTTTCATAGGTGTTACATCTGGAGAATGTCCTGGCAGATCTCCAGCTGGAGGACCTGTGAACAGAACCAAGTAGAGTGAGGCAGGACACTGTGGAGCAGATTGAGGATTGGTAATGCAAACATAAGTTGATGACTAGGATCAATTCAGAACAACTACTTTGACAATCTTTATGGCCCCACCTTGCATTGGCTATCTGGACCTGACATACCCTGAGCTTAAGCGAATGCTGTACGTGAAGTATAGGTTAGGTGTATTACCGACTAGGGACTATCTAAGTCATACGCATGGCTTGTGGCTGGGCTTGACAATTGTAATTGTAGTTTTGGAGGAACAGACAACTTATCCCACTTTACCCTGATTTGCAAAAAAATTGACTGGGCTCGGCAATGGTGGCTCCTCCCCCTTTTTAAGTCATGTGGGGTAAAGGGTACTAAAGCTGCATTAGTGAGATTTGTGCACTCAACTCTATAGCATCTTATATATGGGCCACATTGCCCTGATTCAGAGAATTGCCAATCAAGCTTTGTCTGACCAAATCATAGGAACTCCTTGAGCCATTAGTGCCTTGCCTACAGGCTAGGCCACCATTTAAGATAAAACCTGGCACTTCTTCCCCTAACTGAGCAGCACACTGCAGATTCCACAATGTGTTTTGCCAGAGTGCTAGTCTTAATTAGTTGTCTTTTCCAATCCTTTTATGCATAAGCATTCTTCCCACAAGCCTCTTATGTGCAAGTTCTTTTGTACAACCTAGACCTGCACTGTTAATTTGGTTGGCTGCCTATTATGAACGGAATAAGGCCTTCAACCCATTGTGCTTCTGTAGAATTTAGATGATTATGTTGGATATGTATTTTAACTAATTCTATTTGTGCCCATGAAACAGATGATTGTCTTAACAAGATTGTGAGTAGCAGTAATGCTATTAGCTGACCACTTTGTACATGCTTTAATGATGTATTTCTTTTAATAATCATTTTTATTTCTTCTCTTATTTCATTCATAATTGTTTGTACCTACTGTAAGGCTGAGAGCTGAAACAATAAATACACTTTGTGTTTGACAAGGGAGAGAACTGCCTTGGAGTGCAGTTTTGCTTCCCTTTGGCCTACAGAGACCCTAGGATTGGCCATAGGTGCCTGACTTCTGGAACCTTCCTCTCCCCTTCAAAAACTCTTGCACAAGAGTAAGACTTTCTTTTGCCTGGTGATTTCTCTTTGCTTCACTGATAAACCTTAAGACTAGCATGGAGAACTGGAGGGAGGAACCACCTTGATGCCCACAAAGGACAAAGGACCAGTGGCAGCTCCTCTGTTAAGGCACAGCAGTTTTGCCCCTTGCCAGCATTGGCAAACGAAAAATGAAATGATAAAAACATGGTTATTATCATTTCATTTTTCATTAGGAGCTGAGTCTTGGGGTGGGGCCATTAAAAAAATGGTGGGGGACCAGGAGGAGTGGTGGACACTGCTGTTAGTGAGCATGTCGGTTTTGGCTGGCCATCTTAGGATGGCCAAACCGATATGCGCATTGACATCTCTCCAACCCAACTTCATTGCTGGGTGGAGAACAACAGCAGGCACATGCTCCTAGATCCCCTGGGAGCACAAAACCAACCCACTCCGCTGGTCTCATGGGTATTACCTGCAAGAGAGTAGCATCCAGGTAGGCAGTAGGGAATTCTGGGAGCCTCAACCTGTGTGCACACACACAGCAGAAGAGCGGCATGCAGTGTGCGGTGAACAACAAAACGCAGGTAAATTTGTTTTCCTTTACTTATTGCCCCCCTCAACACCCACCAAACTACCTTTCCCTAGCTCTAGGCGCTACTGTTAAGGACTCTGTCCAGTTGACCCCAGGACCAATGGGTGTCTGCCAGGGCCAAAAAGGTTGGCCTCCCTACATCCCCGGAGGACCAATTGGGGGAAGGCCCCGGACTTTAACACCCAGAAACCAAGGCAAGGGAGAAAGCTGGTGCAAGGAACCAGTAGAACCAGCTCACTAAGGACAGCACTCAGTGGTCAACGCAGTATTGTCTCGATCCAGGGAGGAGGCATGCATTTGGCTCCCTCCCCTGATTTTCCTATTCATCCCATGGATGCCATCCCTTGGTGTGCAGATTCTCAGGGGGATGCAACCCTATCCCCAACCCCCTGCATGCCACAGTCATCACTGCCTGCCCACAGGAGCGAGCAGGCAGAGGAATCTTGCAGGCTTCTGCAGCAGCATAAAGGAGTGTTGCGTGGACCGGGCACCTGTCGGGGGCAGCCATGCATGTATTCCCTGGGCTACCCCGCAACGTGAGCAAAGTGCGGGGAGCCGAGGTCAGACTTGGCACCCCTAAGAAAGGGAACAGGGCAGTGCAGCCAAAATCAAAATAGAACAAAGGCAACAGCTGTCCCCAAGGCAGTTGGGGAGCCTCTCATAAAATATCACAGTGTCCCATAATGCTCTTTGGGGCTGCACTGCTCATCTACTTTTCTACTTGTGGTGACCCCCAAAATGGGCAGGGGCATCACCAGCTTTGCCCAGGAGGCCTGAAAGAGGCTGCAGGTGTGAAGTAGCACCCCCCTCTCCAGATAATGTTTATAATTGCTGATCCAATGTTTGTGGGGTCAGTAAATCCATTACTCCTCTGGAATATACTTACTGCTTTCAAGGCTCCCAAGGCTGGAGTTGCTCATATTTAGTAGTGTGTGTAATAAATGTACTTATTTTTCTAAAGGAAAAGTACCAATGCGGCAATCATTCATTGAGTGTTATTATTGTGTGCCAGTAAAGGGTGATTTCTGGGCCACACCACCTCCCCTGTGTAGGCCTTGGACTGCCTCGCTACCCTGAGAGAGTTAAGCACTACGATAGGAGCTTGGCTCCTAGTAAGGAAAATTGTGGACCTATTACTTGTGCAGCCCATACAACTAATAACCCAAATTCCTATACCTGCTAAGAACAAACTTGACTATTGCATTTTGAACATTTTGAAATTGAGGTAATCTTGCATCAGACAAATTTCAGAGGACATGATGAGAATTAACAGACAGGTTTACTACCATGATTCTAATAGACATGATCTAATGAGCAACATACGACTAACGTATGTCTGCTGGGAGAAAACAAGATATTTTCAATGTAGGGATTCAAGAAACTAGAGAGAGATCTGGATCTAGGAATACTCTGAAAACATTTGATGGCTACAGAGCACCATCTGATGAGGGGGCTACAATATTGCATCCCAAAAAATGATCCGATTTACCTTAAAGAAAGTCTCTGATGTGATTTTTTGTCAAGCAAAGTACATCAGTCATTCATCTCCCACTTGGTGAGTTCAAGTGCTAAGTGAAACCCTGTGAAATTCAGACCTCTCATCCCCAAATATTCATCAATAAGTGTCATCAGCATACGAATATAGTGAAGGACATATCACATGCAACAGATGAGGAAGAGAAATGAAATTTGTGTTGAATAACAGGACAGAGAGTGTAGAACATTGTAGCACTCCAGACAGCACTGGTCTAGAAAAATCAGGACGCTGACAGGCCACCATGATTGAAATGCCCGCCATTCATGATACCATACAAGTCCTATGCAACAGAAAACAACGGCCACAAAGCATAGGACACCGTGATAACCAATCTTTAGGTGGCTAAAGTAAAACATTGATTCTAAAAAACTCATACATCTCATAATTTAAAGACTTATACAGTCTTGTTGCAGGAATTGGCCACATCAAAATGGGTCTGAATGTAGCTGTGTCATCCTCACCCAGAAATTGATTCTTGAGAAAAGGATTAACAATGGTGAAGTTAAACGGACACATAGATATTTACAAATGAATACTTCTATAATACATCTAAAGCCTGCTTGTATTATATTTGTATTCCTTGTCTTGTGCTTCGACTTTCAAACAGTTCATATATGTGAGCTAGCAAACATTGAACAATCTGTAGTGTAGTGTGAAAAGATACTGCCAAAGCTCCTTGGTGATAACCAACTGCATGTTCCATTTATAAAGGGGGTAGCCATTTCTTTGAGTGAAAAATAATGTAGGGGGCCATATACCAAGTGCATTTTGTCATATGTATAGTAATACCTATGCAGTGCTACTCACATACTACAAAATGCTATTCACGAGCCAAGACCACCATGTCACAGAGGCAGAGGTCTCAACACACTTAGGTATACATGTTTGTAGTAAATGGCGAGTGGCAGGCAGAAAGTCTGAAAAACAGGAAATGCTTTTTACTCAATGCAATGGTCTAGGGACATTTAAGCAGGAGTTTAGAGAGTGTCATGTTACTACCAACACAAACCCAAATAAGGTAAAGTCATTGGTATACACAAACTACAAGTTACTGCCGTCCAAAAGATGTTAAAACACGTAAATTCACTTCAGTCATATATTGGAGCAAGTGAAGTAGCACCCATAGCCACTCACAAGTACTGCAACACATTTCCATAGAAAATAATGGAGACAAGGAAGTCGAATCACATCCTATAGGCACTGACGTTAAATTAATTACACTATTTCAACATTTAACGATGTCTACCATTATTTGCATGCTTAATTTAAAAAATAAATTAAACTTTTTAATGAAACATATATTTTAACACACTTTTCACAAAAAAGACTACATATTAAATATGCGGTTAAATATTAGTTAAATGATAAATAAGGTAAAAATTTTAGTGAGAATGGAAATGTTTTAATTATTGTTTAATAATTATTTATAAGTTACATCAATATACTTTTTTTTTTAGTTATCTAATGCACTTCTAACTTGATGAGTTATTGTGCTCTAGCATTTTATTGTATTTGCTATAGTATAGTAATATATATTTAAATCAATTTACATTTATATTTTTATACAAAATCTCTTATCAGTTTTTTATAAAGAATGATACATTTTGATATTTTTCTTTATGCCTTTTCCGTAGGGAGTGCACAGTTCCTAGTAGTGAATTTACACTTATAAAATCCTGCTGACTGAGGTTTTGTGCCCTGATATGAGGGGGTGGAGACTTGTAGGGCTCAACCCATGGGCAAACCTACAATCTGAAATAGTGAATAGCACAAATGTGCAGAGTTACCTGCAGGAATAGTAGAGCATATTCAGATGACTATCTATGCATGTGTATATTTACCTTGATGAATAGACCCCAAAGTGTGCGTACCTGTTTCAGTTCTAACTATTGTTGTTGCTACAGAAAAGCATAAGATTCTTTCAACTTTACCTATTACAGTTATTGACCTAAACTAAATGCTGAGGTTGTGTATTGTTTTTAATCTTGCCACTTCAGTAATCCCCAGCTCCTCTGGCTTATTATGCAACAGATAGGTTTGGAAAATGCTTTCCTGCAAGGAGCACTCTCCCTATTTGCAGTGACAGAGAGACTTCCTAAGACTATTATGCCAAAATTCCTATTGGTCTACCAATAATTGTTCATGGCAAGTGACAATTCTTTCTTGTAACTGGGAAAGTGTCTGTAATAAAACTAGAAGTAGATCAGTGGACCAAATTGTCGTTGCCATACTTTGGACATAGGCAGGCTTCATGTAAGAAAATGTGCAAAATATTTAGCACTAAAAAAACTGTTAAAAAGTTAAAACACAACACAAATAAAATCCCAGGACCAAATTAGGCTCTCTACCATGTAGACTACAAGACCGACTTTAGGGTTGACCTATTTAATATTTAAAATTAGTGTTATTTTCTGTAAGAATTGCTATTTTGTTAGATTCCCATGTAGGTGTAAAAGCAGCAGGATTCAGGCTTCTCTAGTAGGCCTAAAGCCATGTTTTTCTTGTCACTCTAGTACATGGCACAGTAAAGGTTGCAGTCCACAGGAGACATTTACCTTTCAATGCCATTGCTGTATTTTCCAGCACCATATACTATGGCCTTAATGTAAGGTTAAAAGCACAATTAGGGGTTAGCTGATTCTATTATGTGCAGGCATCACAGTAACATGAGTGACCTTTCAAAAAAAAGACTGTTTCTCACGTTAATTGTGAGAAAACAGGGCTGATTGCAGAGGCCCCATAACTTTTTGCCCCCATTTTCCACTTTTTGCTGGTGTTTTCCTGACTTTAAAGGTGCCCTGGGTACTGCTAACCAGTCCCAGGGCCTGTGCTCTGTGTAAAATGGATATGCAAATTAGGCTAATTATAATTGGCTAAGTTAACCTACCTATAAGTCCCTAGTATATGGTAGGGCATGTAGGTTTAGGGACCACAGCATAGGTGGTGCACACCTAGGTGCATTGCTGAGGTGCCCAGTGTCATTTTAAAAGCAAGCCTGCCTTGCTGGCTGCTTTTAAATTAAAGTTATATGCAAATTCGACTTTGGAATTAAAGGTACTTCCAAAGTCTTAAACTACCTTATTTTTACATATAAGTCACCCCTAAGGTGTGCCCTATGTGCCCCTAGGGCTGGGTGCCATGTAACTATAAGCAGGGACTTTATAAAAATAGATTTATAAGCCCTGGTGAGGTAAAAACAGCCAAATTCGTTTTTCCCTCATTGAAGTAAATGGCCTTTATAGGCTAGAATGGGCAGACTTTATTTTAAATTTTAAAGTCTCCTTAAATGTTACATACCAAGAATTTGGTATCAAATTGATTGTTGTAATAAATCCCACAACTTCCAGTTGTGGGATTTAATATAACTTGTCCAGGTAAAAAGTTTAGACTTTACCTAAAAAGTTGCCAATTTCAGCTCTGCATTGTTTTTGCTGCTGTGCTCTGATTGGCCAGCCTGCAGCAGCTTCTGCCAGGCTGCCTTGATGAGGTGTGAAGTGGCCAGACTTCACACAAAGGAATGTGCTTGGGGGAGAGAATCTCCCCTCAGCAGATGGTGAGGCAGGAAGGGGGAGGGCTGCCAAACTGGTCTTCAAAGGCAGAGAAGGACATTTGCAGCACCCAGCAACACCCCCACATCCTGCAACCCCAGACAGCTAGGTGCCCCCATGATTAGATTAGGAGAGGGCAGGAGAGGGGTGTGTTTATGATTTTTAGCCACACCAGTGGGTGGGCTCAGCCAGATGTGACCTCCAAAAATCAGATTCATCCATGTTGGATTTTTAGAGACTGTTGCCTTCTGGGATGGATTTTTGCCACACTTCCCAGGAAGTGGTCATCACAGGGGGACGACCCTGTCCCTGATTGGAGAACCAGGGCCCCCCTGCTTTTCACCCAGGAGCAAGGATAAAACTGGCAGACCGGCACCCACACCTCAGATCCCCTCCAGAATTCAACAAGAAAGGAACTAAAGAAGAAGAAGGACTGCCCTGCTGGACCCCTGGCCTGCACCTGGACCCTGCACTCAGAAGGACTGCACCAGCTGCACACTTGGGCTTCACCACAAGAAGGACTTTGCCTGGCTTCAACTGGTTCAACGAGGGACTCCCTGTTTGCTACAGGTGAAAAATTGCTAACCAGAATCCCCTGCACCAACTCCTGAAGAAAGCGACCAGCTGACCACTGTCCAGTGGCCAAAAAGGAGTTTGCGCCAGGTGCATTCTGGGAGTTGAAGTCGGCACCCCCCAAGGACCATCACAGAACTTCTGGACCCTTGGGGTGAGCTGTGGACCCCAAAAGAACCTTAAAAGAACATCTGGGTGAAGCCCCAGAAGTTTGGAAAAGATTTGAGAATTTTTGGAAAAAAGCTCCAGAGAGGGACCGACCCGCCGCGGAAATTCTAGCCGGCTTGCCTCAACCGCGACCCGGCCTGACTTCGTGGTTCGTCCCGGTAAAGAAAAACATCCAAAAAAGAGACTAAGGGCCAGATGTAGCAAAGACTTTGCGGCTCGCAAACGGCGAAAATCGCCGTTTGCGAGTCGCAAATGCGTCTTTGCTATGTAGAAATGCATTTTGCGAGTCGGCACCGACTCGCAAAATGCATTTCCGAGTCGCAAATAGGAAGGGGTGTTCCCTTCCCATTTGCGAGTCGCAATGGTATGCAATTCCATTTGCGACCGCGAAAGCGGTCGCAAATGGACTCGCAGTTACCATCCACTTGAAGTGGATGGTAACCCAGTCGCAAACGGGAAGGGGTCCCCATGGGACCCCTTCCCCTTTGTGACTGGACCTAAAAATAATTTTTCAGAGCAGGCAGTGGTCCAATGGACCACTACCTGCACTGAAAAATACCGAAACAAAAGGTTTCGGTTTATTTTTCAAATTGCAGCTCGTTTTCCTTTAAGGAAAACGGGTTGCACTTTGAAAAAAAATAACTGCTTTATTTAAAAGCAGTCACGGACATGGAGGTCTGCTGTTCCCAGCAGGCCTCCATCCCCGTGAGTGCCCTGAGTCGCTATGGGGTCGCAAATTGCGACCCACCTCATTAATATTAATGAGGTGGGTCTTTGCGACCCCATAGCGACTTGCAGAAGGTGTCTGAGACACCTTTCTGCATCCCAAATTGCGACTTGCAATTTGCGAGTCGCAGGGACTCGCAAATTGCAAGTCGCAATTTGGGACTTTCCTACATCTGGCCCTAAGTCCGAACGTAAAAAGTTGACCGGGACCTCCCAGCCATCGTATCCGAGAAGGGCTCCATAGACGTCGGATCAAGATCCAGGTTTACCCCGGTCGAAGGATTTTCATCTCGAAAAAACGACTAAGTCCGAAGGTAAAAGTCTCCACCAAGGAAACCCACATCGCGTATCCGGACAAGGGCTCCAGGAGGTCGGAGCAGGTTGGCAGGTTCGTCCCGGTGAAGAAAAACTTCAAAATAAAGACTAAGTCAGAAGGTAACTTTTTAACCGAGGCCTCCCGCGACCTGTAGCCGAGCAGGGCTCCATCGCGGTCGGCCTGAAAGTTTGACTTTGCCCCGGTCGAGGTGCAACCAGATGACCCGATTGGCGCTTTTTGTTTCTAAGCGCTAGAAAAGTAATAATTCTTCAAAAATTCATATCTCCGGTTCCCCTGAACTGATTTTAATCGTTTTTGTGTCATTTTAAAGATAAAAATATAAACTATTTTTATAAATTGGTTTTGGATTTTTAAACTGTTTCCTGTGTTTTATTAAATTACTGTTTTGTGATATTTGAATGCTTTACACTTTGTCTCCTAAGTTAAGCCTTGACGCTCGTTGCCAAGCTACCAAGGGTTGAGCTGGGATTAATTTACTGAGACCTAACTGTACCTATGTGGAGGTTAGTGGCTTGTTGCTAGGTGTAGGTAGCTACCTGCCCTACCAATAACCCATTTTCCAACATTAATCAATACCTACGTCTAGATAAGCTATTAATCACATGAAGGACAGCAGCATGAAAAGCTGCAGCGCTGCATTACTCAAATGAGGTTCCTTGTTCCTTGTACAAGTATTGACTCTAGTAGAAGTGTCAGACTCCACTTTAGCTAGGCAGTTGCCATCTTAGAAAGACTGGATAGCCATTATTTCAATTATTTGTCATACTTTTAATACTTTTATGTTGGGCCTTGATTCCCTAAAACTTAATGGCAAAGTGCCTGGTCTTGAATAATTTGTCTAGCTTTTAGTTTCCTAAATGGTGACTCACCTAGATGAATTGTGAGAAATCTGTGAACGTATAGTACTGCTGCTGTCATCTGCTGTGCTGCCACTGAAACAGACTGCCTTTCAGGATGACACACATTTACACCACAGTGCAAAGTTATATGCATAATTTCTAACATAGGCTTTATACTTGATGGGTATCATGTGAGTATCAAATATTACCTTTATAATAACTTTTAAAAAATACTTTAATTATCAAAGGGTAATGAGTTCCTGTCCAGTGCAAAGAGCTCCCCAAGGTGATGGTTACCCTACCATTTACCATTAGTGTAATATACATAAAAAAGTATTTGAGAGGAACCAAGACAAATCCACAAAGCAATTTAAATATTTGAAAGAAAAACCTTTATTTTTATCACTAGTACTTTACATATAGTTCACAATATACAGATCTTGGTAAATACAAAATATGTACACAACATATCAAGTTTGTTAAAGATGTTTCATCAGTGGTAGTAAAAGCTCTTTAATGTGCTAGCACTTGATGAAAAAGAAAAGTAAATAGACAATCTCTTTAGTGAATTAGTATAGAACACGTGATACAGGCAACATGCTTTTTGTGACTCCTACCACTTTTTGTAAGGCTGTAAGGAGAAAACAAATATTTATATATAATTATCAAAATTGCATCCATATTTAAATATTCCACATACTAATCATTTTGTCTGTCAATACATAAATGTCTATTAATGGATATTCATCCACAAGTTCCTTAATTAAAATTACGATTAGTTACAAATATTTTCATGATCAGACACAAAAAAATTAGAAATCCTACAGAAAAGTCTAAAATTGTGCAATTCACAATAATAATTTGTAGAACCAAAAATAAAATATATGTAATATATCATGTGTGAGAGAAGAACCTACAAAAACACAAAAAGAATAAATACTATTACCATTATTGTTTGTAAGCTTTGCATCATTATTTAGCCCCTCCTCCCACCCATGCATCATTTTGGCATGGGGTGATAAATATGGGGCTATGGGGACAACATAATTTTTTAGATGGGAAAGCTTACCTTGAATCTCATTGACGTAAGGTAGGTGCACACATCCAAAAAATGGTGCAAACTCCTATATTTTGATGTTAGATGTGTCTAAGCTCAAAATATAAATATGGAGTTAGGTTTGCGCCGAATTTGTACTAAAAAAATGATGGAAATTCAGTGCAAACAGAGTAAAAATATGCCCCTTAGTTTCCTGAGAGCCCCTCATTCATAAATGCCAAATTCAATTGAAAGGGAGAACAGCAAAAGGATAGAACAGTGAACAAAAATATAAAAAGAGTGATATCAAAGTGATAGTTATACAAAACTAAGTCCAAAAAGAAACGCCCAAAGTCACATTAGTAATGTGGATAAACCTGGTATGTTATAAACGGAAAGCACACAAGCACATGGTACCTACAATATAGTTCAAAATCAATAAGAAAATACAACCCAATTCGTGTATAATTTCAACTTAAATTATTGCAGCAAATGCAAGACATCTGAAATCAATCATAAATTTAATATTTTCAACACATCATTACGTTCTTTTAGGAATGATTAGTTTTGTATAGAACGAAGAACAGAACATCAAATTAAATTAAATTAAGCTTTACATTTAAAGTAGAGCATTTAAAGTAGAGCATCAATATAATGTTATCAACTTATGCAAAATACTAATGAGCTCAATGTGCACTGATTAGATAGGACTATGTTTTTTCCTCAAGAACCAAACAAATAATATTACTTGTTAAAATTCATTATATGGAATACTCATGACTTTCAATTCATTTTCCACAAAAATTCTATTGAATATCAGCAATTATAGGCATATCTTGATGGTAAAATGTTCTTAAATCAATTAGTGGGAGCCAGATGTAAACTTGATAACAACTTAAATGAGAAGATTCCAGAACACAAATCATTAAAAACTAATTCAATCTGTGGATGTAAAATTTTAAAATGTATTGACAAACGTTCCTTCTCACTTACAGTATGGGCGCAAGAGTCAAGAAATCCAGCAACATAACAAGCTAATGTTTCAACAGGGAGGTCTAAAATATAAAGGGGCATATTTATACTCTGTTTGCGCCGGAATTGCGTCGTTTTTTTTTACGCAATTCTGACGCAAAACTAACTCCATATTTATACTTTGGCGTTAGACCTGTCTAGCGCCAAAGATCTTGGAGTTTGCATCATTTTTTAGCGTGGACACCTACCTTGCGTTAATGATATGCAAGGTAGGCGTTTCCGTCTAAAAAATGACTCCGAGGCATGTGCGCCGTATTTACACTCCCGGGCAAAAATGATGCCCGGGTCAAAAAAAATGACGTCCAGCCGTTTTAGTGTCAAGGTCAGGGCAGGCGTTAAGGGACCTGTGGGCTCGGAAGGAGCCCACAGGTGCCCTCCCATGCCCCCAGGGACACCCCCTGCCACCCTTGCCCACCCCAGGAGGACACCCAAGGATGGAGGGACCCATCCCAGGGAACTTAAGGTAAGTTCAGGTAAGTATTTTTATTTTATTTTTTATGTGGCATAGGGGGGCCTGATTTGTGCCCCCCTACATGCCACTATGCCCAATGACCATGCCCAGGGGACAGAAGTCCCCTGGTCATGGCCATTGGGCAAGGGGGCATGACTCCTGTCTTTGCTAAGACAGGAGTCATTTCAATGGGGGTTGGGAGTAAAAAGAAATGGCGCAAATCGGGTTGAGGCGAAAATTTTGCCTCAGCCTGACTTTCCCCATTTTTTGGCGCCCAAGCTCCTTTTTCCCCTACGCCGGCGCTGCCTGGTGTAAGTCATTTTTTTTTACGCACACCAGGCAGCTCCGCCGGCTAACGTCATTCCATAAATAAGGCGCCCGCATGGTGCTTTGGAATGGCGTTAGCCGGCGTTAAATTTTTTGACGCACAACTGTGTTGGCGCAGTTGTGCCCCAAAAAGTATAAATACGGCCCAAAGACTATACAACATCATTAACCAATTCTCCTTTATACACTCCATTATCGATACATCCACTTCAAATAATCAAAAAATATAACTTACAAGAAGTATGGTTTACTAAGAATCTATCTCAAACCCAAGATAAAGTCTACAACAAAAAAATAATAAAACACTTTGCTAATTCAAATGCTTCTACAAGAAAATGAAATGAGTCCATCAATAAAAGACAAAGACACATAACAGACTTAGGCCCTCTTTACGAGTTTGGCGGTCTTTTGGCAAGACTGCTGCGGTGGCAGCCACCAAAAACCGCCACTGTGGCGGTCTTGCCAGTATTGGCGGTATCCTGCCTGCCGTATTAAGACTCCACAAAGTATTTCACCCCAAAACAGCCACAAATCTGACACCACCATGCTAATACACAAAAGACTCACATAGACACAAAGTCACTCAAGACAAGATGACACAACAGTGATATCACAAACAATTAACATAAACAGCTATAAATCCTCAAAAATATATCTAGATACAATTAAATATAAACATTTCCTTAATCATAACCATAACATAACTCAAAATAACATAAATCTGTTATTTTAATCACAATTGTCACTCAGTCTTGTCTAATAATTGTCAAAATATAATCTCTAGACACCAACAACAGTAGGAACTATGTCTGTGTTGTCTTGTCTTGAGTGACTTTGTGTCTATGTGAGTCTTTTGTGTATTAGTATTCATTGTATAGAACTGTTTTTTTAATATTTATACATGATTCAGGCTTACATGTGTTAACTTCCTTGTGTTATATATGTTTATCTGTATAAGTTAAGATTTCTCTGTTTTTTGTATATACATAGTTAATAAACATAATTTTTGAATTTATTATAAATAATTTTGTTGTGCTTCGAATTTGTTGATTTTTTTTAACATTGGTTGTAGCTCATTTTCTCCTTGCTTGTACTTAAACAGTGCTGCACCTGTCAATGCCATTGCTGGGAATCAGGAAAAGACACTATATGCATCAGACTAACAGATAAACATACACACCTGCAACATGGAACTCTCTCACACTCCATCTGCCACAGTAACAACAGAGAGGTTACCAGAGACTAACAGTCCTCCTCAGGATGAAGGCCTTAGTGAGGTCAATGCCGCTGGATGTCTGGACAAAGACAAGCTACCTGGACCATCTGGGACCCCTGGTTAATCTATCACTCCCTACCTCACCCAGCCCAAAACAAACCCCTCCACCTTGTGGCAACAACAACTCAGCCAACCCTTCGTCCCAAATCCTGTCCCCCAAAGACTGGTCAATCAATACTGTGCCCCACAGTAGAGGGACCTGAGTCAACCCCTCACACCCAAGACAATGAAAGTCCTGGTGAACCTGGGAGTGGGCACACTGTGCCAGGGGCTCAGGCACATGGGGGCACAGTCCTGGAAGCATATCAACTATACCAGGGCAGGATGGCCCAGAACATAACCCTGATGGGGGAAAACCAGAGGCTGCAGAGGGAATACCAGCAGGAGGTTATGCAGCATTGACAGGCCCACAATGCCACCATGGCCAACATTGCAGGGGTGCTCAGGGACCTTACCACCATCATAAGTGCCACCTCCACCAGCAGGCCCCTTCCACTGCCCACATCACACCTCAACCTTCTGCATCTATGGCTGCAAGTGGATTGGAGGCCCTGTCTGAGAAGGCACAGGTGCCAGGCACCCCTCCCTCTGTAGCTTGAGAACCACCCCACAAAAGTGGACGTCCATCCAGACATCCGGCTGGAGCAGATGCCAAGACCAAAACCACTGCCAGGAAGTGAGTTTCACCTCAAAGCTCTCTCTTGTGTGCCTTCGAGACACCCTGTTGACTGCTTAATGCCTAAACTCCTTTTTCCCATGGCCCATGGACACAGGATCTGTGCTACCTATAGCAGTACCACCTACTCTCAATATTTTGTCTACCATGACCCTACTCTTTACCTGTATGTCACTCAAGTCACAATAAACACCATTGCACATAGCCACTGCAAATGTGAATGTACCTATCTCTCAAAGTAGAGTGGGCCGCAATCCAACAGCCAGTGCACATGACTACAGAGGGAGGTATCCTCTGCAGCAGACACAGTACAACAGACATGTGCCAGGGCTGATGTAAGGGAGTCAACGTCTTGCCACACATCAGAGTAAATCTACACATCCAAGAGCAATACAGAGATCACCTTGTGGATAGCAGGCATGGTGATAGCTAAAGCACATATGTAGTCCATTGTGGACGTGCCCAGTGTAGCTGAGAACTAAACAGGGCATGACAGATAACACCTCTACAGCACCAGTTCCAGGAAATTAATCACCAAACACTGTATGGCACCTCGTGCCAAAATCCACAATGTGCACAGTAACCAAAGTATACAGAACATGCATGCCTCAAACAATAGGTATGAGTGCCAAAGATAAACAGTGCACAGTCAGTAGCTGGAATGACATGAGTACAGGAGTATGAGGGGCACATTGCACAATACTTGCCTGTCTATGAGAGATGTGATGCAGCCAAACTGCAGAGAGTACACATGTGAGAGAGAAAACATTACAACTCTGCACCTTACATGCAGGCAGTCACTTCCTACAACACACACATGGGGAAATTAACATATTACACCACTACTGATGTACCAAATCAGGAGGACCATAGATGACAAACCAATGTTAAAATACCACACATGCAAATGCACAAACAACATACTTGTATGTTACTGGAAGTACTGTTTACTTAGCTCAGCCCTTGACTCAGCTCCACCGTACTCATCTGCCTCCTCATCACTTTCCATTTCTGCATCACCTGCCACAGGTCCAGCTGCCTCCTCCTCATCAGTTAGTGAGGGTATCTCACATCTTAGTGCTAGATTGTAGAACATGCAGCAGGCAACTATGATCTGGCATACCTTTTCTGAAGTGTAGAGGAGGGCACTTCCAGATACGTGCAAGCACCTAAATCTGGCCTTCAGGAGGCCAAATGTCATTTCAATTACACGCCTCGCCCTGCCGTGGGCCTCATTGAAACAGTTTTTCCCTTCAGAGGCAGGGTAGCTCACTGTCGTCAACAGCCAGGGAAGGTTAGTATAGCCAGAGTTACCTGTGTGCACAGAGGAAGGACCTGTTACAGGATGGGTACAGCCACAGGGAACATTGGGATGACAGGTGCCATAACGGGGACATACAACCAAATCCTTACATACCTATGAGGCAAACCCTCTCCCTCTGTAGATGTGTCATCATGTGTGAGACATTGCTGTTCCTCAGAATGTAGGAGTCATGCAAAGATCCAGGAAACTTGGTTGTCACTTGAGAGATGTATTGGTCTGCCACACACACGACCTGCACATTGATGGAGTGGTAGTTTTTCCTGTTTCTATATACCTATTCACTGGCACTGGGAGGGGCCAAAGGTATATAGGTGCCATCTATGGCCCCTATCACATGAGGGATATGTCCCACATCATAGAAGTCTGCCTTCACATGGGGCAGATCACCTTGTTGGGGGAACCTGATGTATCTGTCCAGGTGTTTCATAAAAACACACAGTACATCCTTCAACACAAGACTGAACATGGGCTGTGATATCCCTGCTGCCAAGCCCACTATCATCTGAAAAGAGCATGTGGCAAAAAAGTGTAGCACTGACAGAACTTGAACTGTGGGAGGGATGGCGTAGGGGTTACATATCCAGCGACGCAGACAATAGATCTTGCTCCAACTGGGTACATAGTTCCATGATGGTCTGATGATTCAGATGATAGGTCTGAATCATGTGCCTCTCCTCGGTTGCAAGGTCCACAAGTGGAGGGTACACTGGTGTATGTCTCATTCTCCTCAGGATATGGTATCTAGGATGGAGAGGAGAAAAGCATAATGTGAAATGCACACCACACATGTTGGCACAACACATCTAACCCCCACACAACTAACACTGTCCACATGGAGCACACTGCTGGGACATACCATATTGGGCATGCCGAGGTGGCATGAACTTCTCCCTTGATACACATTGCTGCCCCTGATCAATAGTGTCCGACATTCATCACATGTGTCAAGTTCCATATGTGGCACACTGACCTGTCCTGCACTGAGCCTGTATGTAGTTGTGCCATATACCTATACGGTAACCCTGCCAATCAGCCAACTACTATCTGGATTTGCTGGTCATCAGACACCCAGCCACATAGGGTCACTGTGTCATGCTTTTCACATGTATGTGCCAAAACATGATTGCACCACTTAGGCCTAACCCGCTGTATAAGGTGTATGGCGCACCTATTTTACCACATAATAGCATGATATGTGCAGCTGCCTGACTTGCAGCACTGGATGAGTGGTAGTGACCTAATTCCGCTGGCGTATGTCGTCATGAGGGTCAGCGGTCGCAAACTCTGTACAATTTCTCATTGGGTAACATTGCTGCCTATGGGAGACTGTGGCCAATAGCAATCACCGCCAGCGGTGACGGTCCAGTACGCAGCAGCCGTGACCGTCATTTTCTGCTGCCTACCTCACTTGACTCCTGACACTCTAGCAAGCAAGCCCTCTACTACCTGAACTGTTGTGTACTGTCTCTGGGAGCCATCATGCCACGTACAGCAGGTAATAGGGTCCCCGCCATCACACTGACAGAACTAGAGAGGCTGGTGGATGAGGTCCTGACCCTCTATGGACAGCTTTATGGGGCACCAGAGAAGCAGAGTAACCTAATAGCATAGTCTTGTGTGTGTGAGGGTGAATGGGGTACGTGTGCTGGTCATGGAGTACATGCATGCAGAGTGAATGGAGTATAGGCGTGTAAACCATGAGGATGGGTATGTGTGGGAATTTTGTTGGTCTGATGTTTGTAGTCCACTGCTATTGGTATGGTGCCAGTCTACATAACTTTCTCTTTCTGTCTGTTTCACCCATGCAGGTCAACGCGCATTAAAAGAGGGGAGATTTGGCGTGCTATCCCCTAGCAAGTGTGGACCCTGGGGATCCAGGCCCGGTGGAGCACCCATTGTCGCAAGCGGTGGGAGGACCTGAGGCGCTGGGCCCGGAAGACCGTGGAGGCCCAGCTGGGGATGTCCTCCCAATGAGGGAGGGGTGCCCGTCGGACCCTGACCTCCCTAATGGCCCACATTTTGGCAGTGGCCTACCCTGAGTTGGATGGTCATTTGAGGGCAGCAGAGCAGCCACAAGGGGGTGAGTAGTGACTGTTTCCTGGGACATTGCTGGCCATTATAGGGATTGGGTGCCTAAGTACTGTCAAATTGGTATTGCAGTTAATGCTACTTGTGCGTCAACATTTGGAAATGGGCAATAGGCACCCTGGCTGAGTATCTCATGTAGTTGTGTCCCCATGCTCTACCCTCAGTGATTTTTCATCTCCCTGTTCCATACTTTTCAGAGTCTGTAATGTGTAGATGCAGAAATGACATGGGCACACGTATGACACCATCCTGCCCCTATGATGGATGCGAGTGAAAGTAGTAATCTAAGCATTGTGTATGACCAGCTCCAGCCATCTGCATCAGTGGTTCAGAGGTGTCAGTCAACTCCTATCTGTGTAGGCAAACTGTACATGCAACTCTGCGACTCTCCTTCCTTCCCTGCGACAATGTAGATCATGTACTGTAACTGTTATAGCTAGATTGTGGGGCTGGCATTACAGTTCCACCACTGCACTGTCCTTCATGGGACAGGAATACTGGCCTGAGATCTGACTAAGCATCTATAGGCAACCTAGGACACTGATACATGTAGATTTGATGAGGTATGATTGCACAGTTATAACATTCCTGGAGGTTGTACTTGTGGGGAAGTGTACTTTCTAAATATGGTTTGGTAAATTGCCTTGGGAGGTCCCAGACACCATGGTATGTATATGGCATGCATAATGAAGCCCTAGTGTGTCCTCTGCTGCATTGCTGACTGACTGCCTACCTCATGTTGACATGGATAGTTGGGGGTACTTGTGATGGCCTGTGACTCTTACAGCTTGTCTATTAGGTTGTGGCAGAATGGGAGTGGTTTGTGTATTGCATTACAAATCCTTTAGTATCTAGGTGTCTGACTGGTATTTCCACGATGGCCTCACTATACTGGGTGGGCAGCCATGTGTAACAACAGTTAAGTGTTGTGTGCTCAGTGTTTGGAGTTGACTACATTGTGATGGACATTTGACTGTGGGCATGGACTATTCAGGTGTTGTCACTGTAGAGGACTATGTTGTGTAATCTGCACATCCAATGTGTGATAGGGGTATGGTGAGGTAAGATGTGCATTCATGCATGGTATTGAGGCCAGCTTAAGAGAGCATAGGTAGGCATCATAGGGATTAGTCTAGTAGTGCTGCACTACTTAGTTATTACTGTAGGTGTAAAGGTTGCCAGGCAGGTGTGGGAATTAGTGCCATCTCATGCCATGATATAGGTAATGTGTCCTTGCTATCCATGATACGTATTGTGACAAATGTACATGATTAGCTGTGTCAATGGGAGTGTATGGTAACCATTTTGCCCCATCTCTCTCCCTCCCTCTCTCTCTCTCATTGTGTGCATCAGCATCATCTGACAGAGGAAAAGGGGCACAGGTGAGTGGTGAAGCAGCAGTACCCAAGAAGGTGGCACCACTGACACCAAGGGATCCAGTGGGACGGAGGGTGAGGGGAATGCCGCAGGAGAGAGTGGATCCAACACATCATCTTTGGAATCCTCCTTCAGTGGACACTCCCTGGCAGTGGTGGACCCATCAGGAACCAACCCAGCACCATCTTTGTCTTCTACCTCCCCTTACTAGCACTACCCTCCCAGTTGCTCCCCACTCCAGATGCCCATGCCCGCTCACCAAGGACGGTGGGTATCTCCTTTGCTGCAGGCACCTCTGCCCTAGTCAGCCCTGCTACTTCAGTGAGGAGGTTATTGACCTCCTGTGGTTGATTTGATCTCTGTGGGTCAGTCAACCATCATGAATGGCATCCAGGGACTGGCAGCTCAGATACAACAGAGCAATGCATTCCTGGAAGGCATTCACGGTGCCATTGATGGCCTCCAGAGATCCTTTCAAGGCTCTGGCCCCCTCACTGAAGGCAGCCAGTGTCCCTTTGTCTAGGATCCCCCCACTTACCTCTTCCCAATCCCAAAACCCTTTCCCTACACCCATCCAGAGCACACATTCACAAAGGCATGCATCCACCTCAACAGACACGGTTGGCACTGACAAACACAAGCACCACAAGACCCACCACCGGCACCGCAAGTACACAAACAACACACAGCTACAAACACAATAACATCCTCTCCCTGCACAGACTCAGAGACTATCAGACCCTCAGACATCCACCTTAGTCACCACATCCACACTCACCACAACCACTGATACCTCCACATGCAGCACATGTACCATACCTGCAAACACCACCCCAACAGACACTCACCCATCCAACTTGGCATCTCCCAGCACCTCCCCCTCCCAAAACACCTAAACGCCCGCACTCACCAACCCAACACACACCCAGCACACACAAGCATTCCACCCACGCACCTGCACCCAAGACACCCACGACACCCACAAGACACATTTTATGTCCATTCCCTCTCCCTCCACTCCCAAAGCCTTTTCCCATGACCACCCCTGTGTAACTAAAAAATGTTTTCTATATGAATTTTCCCAGTTTCCTACCCCTCTCCCACCCCTTGAGATCCTGATTCCTCTGTGTCCCTCCTCAAATCCAGCCCTTTCACCTCAAAGTCCTCCCCTACCACCCCTGCTATTGCCTCTGCCCTTACCCCTGCTAAAAAGTCAACCCCTCCAAAGACCAAGGCCCCCCCTCCCATGGCCAGACCCAAGGACCCCCTGCCCAAACCCAAAGCCAAGGAGCCCCTCCCAAGCCCAGACCCAAACCCAAACCCAAGGACCCCCTCCCAAGCCCAAACTCCCCTCCATCCCCCCTCGCCACTGAGGTGCCTGCTTGTCCCCTTGATGCTCCTACCCTGTGGAGGTCATTTTGCTGCTAGGAGTCAAGTTGGGGCACAGTAGGGTGCCTAATGTTTATTTGGCACCCTCAGACATTGGACTTGCTTATGGGCAAAGAGGACGAAGATGCTGTTCTGTGATTCGGATCAGAGATTGGGAGCCATATTGATGACATAGGGCCTTTCCTAATTATTTAGATGGGTATGAAAAACAAGTAGGACTCCATGAAGATATCCACTTGTTGAACTATTGTGAAATAAAAGACAATGCTTGGATAAGGATATGGATTTGTGATAATTGTTAAGCAGTGGTCTGTTTGACTTGTGCTAGATGCAGATTTGAAAAGTATATGTTGGGAGCATATTCAATTGTCCTGAAGAAGGTGGTGGAAGGATCTCGATCAACCACTGAAACGCGTCAACACAATTTGATTGCTGGACCCATTGGAAGTGGATGCAAATTGAACAGGGACTGTGTGCAAAAATCAATTGGCCTGTATATACTAAAATTTGGACAGCTTTGACACAATGGACTAGGATGGATGTATTTTGTTTTGTCTCCCCGATATCTCATTCCGTCTATTATATGTAGGGTTTTTTTAAGACTCATTTTGTAACAGTTTTTTGCTGGTTTTACCTTGTATTTTTATGGGATTATTTAATTAAATAACTTTCACAAGTATTTCTTTGTTTGAGATTTATCATTGGAGTGAAAGAGTGATTGATATAGTGTGTTGTGTGTTGAATAGTCTGCTGTTGCCCCTGGGGATCTTCTCTTTTTACTATGGGCAATTTTAGACAGAGTTATTTATTTATATATATATTTTGTTTACTCTGGGCCAACTAGATGTTGGCTTCCATGGAGCACTACTTGTCCTACCTTTCTCTCTCCATGTTGGTTGTGTGTTTGTGATCCTTAGTTTGTGTGTGTGACATGTATGTGTTGTCTGTGCATACTATTGTGCATTCCTGCATGTGTGTGTGATGCCCTGGCATCAGTCCCACTGTGATGGGTGTGTATTGTGTGTGTGATATGATTGTGTAGTCACGTGTATGTGAGTAGCTATATTGTGTATTGTTCGTGGTGTGATGTGTTGTGTTGGTGTTGTGTGCCATTGTGTGTTTGTTTTGTGTGCGCTTATGTGTGTGATGTTGGCTATGTCCTATGCGCTGTGTGTGGTGTGGGTGTGGTGCGACAACATATTCATTGTATGGGTGTGTTAATGTTGGTTGTGTTGTGTTGTTACGTGTTGTTGTGTGTATGTGTTGTGATGTGGATGTGTGCAGTGAGAGTGATTGGCGAATCGTCTATGTAGTTGCGGTTGAGATGTGGTTGTGTGAGTCGGCGGTGTTGTGTATGAATGTGTTTAACAGTGGCCGTGTTGTGTGGGTGTACATCATGTGTGTGTTAGCTGTATTATGTGTAGTACTTATGAGCGTGTCTGTGGTATGTGTGTGCATGTGGGCATGTGGAGGTCAGTACGTGTTTATATGGATGTGCGGATACATGTATGTGTGTCTCTCGCAAGGTGTCCCGGCTGTGTGTGTTGTGTCTGGGTGTGTACCAATGCGTTTCTCTCCAGTGTGTGCTAGGTGTGTACTTATGGTTGTTGTCTGCGTCGCTGGATCTGACATCATTATACAAGCAGGAGCAGTGGGAGGACTTCGACTCCAGGTTCCATGGCGGCTCTGGTCAACTCTGTGTTCCTGAAGGGAAATGCTATCTTTTATATATTCCATTTCTGCCAGGATTTTGGTGACAGTGCGACTGCAGCGAAAACCCTGCGCTGTGCAGCCTCATAATATGTCTGGCGGAAAACATGCTCCTCACCGATCTGAAGATGCCTACCACCAACTGCGGCGGTCAGACCGCACTGGTGATACTGGCGGTGTATTGGCTGTATTCAGTTGGGAAGACCACCAGGGTCATATTATTGAAGTGAATGGCAGAAACTGAAAATGAGAACCGAACAATGTTGACTACAAAGCTCCCTTACTTTAATCTGAAAGGTTGAGCCCATCTAAATTCACTGTACATATTCTCTTTTTGACATAGTGTTGACATTTTTTAAGTTGGGCTATCTTAAATGCAGTTACACAAACTAATCATCTTTTCATAAACTACGTAACTCCAAGCAGTTCAAGCTGTTTCCATCCTTACTGATTGAATTATAAAAGAAGGTGGCAAAGACAAGAATTTTTTTAGACGTGTCTTCCTCGAGATCCCAATGAAGTTTATCACTTAAACACAATGGCCCTCATTATGACATTCCACCCACCAATGTCTTTTTGTCATCAGGCCACGTGGGTGGCCTGAACCCCACCGGCCCTATTTTGACTTTCTCGCTGGGCCGGCAGGAGGAAACAGTGCTTAACATTGCAGCCAGCTCCTAATGGAATACGGAGGTGCAGCGGGTGCAGCAGCACCCGTCACGCATTCCACTGCCCATAATTAATGTCATGCCAAGTGCATGGGCAGTGCAGGGGCCCCCAGGGGCCTCCCGAGTCCCCCATTCCACCAGCCTCTCCATGGCAGTGTAAATAACCACGGCCAGGCTGGCAGACGGGGACTCGTAATCCTCAGGGCAGGGCTGCTTGCAGTGCTGTACTGGTGGATTACAACCACCAGGACCGCCAGGACCACCAGGACCGCCAGGCTGCAGGCAACCTGGTGGTGTCGGCAGTTGGACCGTGACAGCTTCACTGAGGTCGTATTGTGGAGGTTGGACCGCCACGACCACAGAGGTCTGACCGCCACCGTGACCCTGGTGGTCTGGTGACCACCAGGGTCAGAATGACCCCCAATATCTCTATTCCATATTGAAATTGTGGAGAAATAATAGCTAAGTAAGGTGACAAAACCAATGTTAAAGAAGGCCCGCTGTAATCTTTTCTGAACTTCCTAAGCCCACTTACCGATATAAGGTCCTTTGCCTGTAAGGAGTCAATGTGATCTTTTCACCGTAGCGTCTTTTCAAATCATATCCCTAGGTGTTTATACCTATTCTGTTTTACCAAGGTACCCTTTAGATTTAAAATTTCCTTTTTTGAATGGGAGCATTTTAGTTTTAACAATATTTGTCTTTTTTTCTATTTGCAGTATTGAAAAAAAAATTCTAATTGCCTCTGGAGGCCAATTTATGTCATGTTCATAATGACAAGGCCTTCTGCTTATTAACTTAAATTAAATAAATATTAAGAAAAACCTTGGTTAGATTCAAACTCTTTAGCATATTTGCAACCTTTGGCAGGTTTATTAACATTTCATGTTTTAATTTTCTCTTAGTATTTGGAAAGAATATCTTTGAGCATTTCATCATTCTTTTTAGTCCCTTCTGCAAGTTAAACATTTGAAATAGGTACCTTAGATTTGTTAATCTCGGTTTGTAGTTCCTCCATTTCAAACTCTGCTTGTTCTATCAATTAGTTGCTCAAAGTGTGAGAGGCTTCTTTAAGACTATTTGCTGATTTATCAGCTTGTATTACATTAATGTCTTCTACATCAGAAAACATTTTCATACACAATCCTTTTGGTATTCTCTATACCTCTAAATGTTTTCTTCAAGCTGTGGCATCCCACCACTTTGACATTTTTTTTTCACCAACTTGTCTAATTTAAAGAAGAGATCTCTTAAGCCTTTCATCTAACGTACTGATTAATATTTGCCCGATTGCAAAGGGTCAGAGCTCGTTTTGAAAACGTTTCTTATAAGATCTTCTCTTTTACTTACAAATGTTGACACTTTGACTAATTACATTTGACATGAGATGTGCTGTGTCTACACTAACATATCTGAAAGAACATAGGCTTGGAATGAGGACATATATGACACCCAGAACAAGATTGCATTTTGGGGAAGGTGTATAGACAATATTCTGTTCATTTGGAATGGCACAGTTACTTTATAGATTCAAGCATTCTTGAACAACAATAAGTATAATGTCAAATTAATGTTAGGTTACAGTACCACCATTATTGTCTTTTTCAATATTGAATTGGATGTTAGTGATGAAAAACTTCATAGTAGAATTCACAGAAATGTCCCTGCATGCTTCATTATATTGCTTGCCACATCACGTCATCCACATTATCAAATTGTCAGTATTCCGTCTGGTAAATTATTTAAAATTAAAAGGATTTGTAATGCATTTGATGTTTATGAAGCTTAATCACAAAAGTAATGATGAGAGAATATCCAGAAAGCATTAACTGACAAGAACTACTAAAAGACAAACCAAAGAAGGAAGATGTGATGGAACAGCCATTGTGGTTTATTACATCCTATTTTATGGTGAGCACTAACTTGAACTTTATTACTCGTACATAGAGGCATTTCCTATCACTAGATTCCTTTCTTTGTTCCCCAATTATATGCAGACCAAAGGTAGCATTTAGCTACATCCATAGCTGCATCAATTGGGAGAACATTACACCCAAGTGAGACTATGAGTAATTTGACACCAACTGTAAAAAAAATTGGTTATCATGAATGTGAGATCTGTACATGTCTATCATCCATCTTTACAGGAAGTAACATCACTGGATTGCCCATCATCCATCTGCACAGGAAGTGGCATCACTGTTCTCCCCCCAAAATGGCCTTTAAAAAAATAAGCCAAGCAAAAGTAGTCCTTTCCATCATCCATCTGCACAGGAGGTGACATCACTGGATTTTGCTTCATCCATCTGTACAGGAAGTGACAGCTGGATTTCTCATCATACATCAGCCCAGGATGTGACATCACTTCTCTTCCCTCCCAGGATTTACTTAATGGCTGCTATAGTGTGGACCCACAGAGGATGCGTGCCTTTGGTGTGCTGCTGACGTGTGAAAGGCTAGCCTGTCTGCACCCATCTGCACCTGTCCATGCCTCAACTAAACTTAGCACCTGAAAACCTGATCCTCCATCTTCCCACTGCTATCATGCTGAGTCTCTTAGAGCTCTTCACCACAGATGCTGCTCCACACACTGCTGCCTTGCCACCCAACACAATGCTGAGGGAGCACTCTCCTGTGCTTCCTGTACGTTTTCACATTCTTACCCACACTCAACACTGACCACACCAACAGCACTCCAACACCTCACTCTCTCACATTCAGATAATCCTACAACAACCCACACAACACTCCACACTTTTATGCATGCTCCTTAACACCTGCTCACTCACCACACATAGCATAGAGATCTGGGGCTTGCTTCATGACAATGAAACTGACCTGTTGTTCCTCATGAAAACCTGACTAAACATTGCATCAGCACATGACATCGACACAGCCATCCCCTCCAGCTACAATGTTTGCAGGCAAGACAGACTTCACAATTCTGGAGTTGAAATCACCTCAATGCTAGCAATTACCTCCTTCACAGCGACCTGAACTTCCATGTGGAAAGCCACACCAAACTCAACTCAAGAGCAGTCATCGAAGAGCTTGTAAACCTGGGCTTCACTTAATGAGTAAAGGGAGCTTTTGATGTTCCTAGACATCTCCTGGACCCTATTTTCACCAACATCAGCAACATCTGTGTTGACAAGCCAACATCAGTCCCCTGGACAGATCATGCCCTTGACACATTCTGCATCCCAGTCCTGGTCCAGTGAATATGCACAGCCTCTAAACCAGCTCATCATAACTGGAACAGTATCACTGAAAAGCACTAGAACACAGCTCCCAACACCTATTGCCCTGAACACAGCATCAAGCTCTCCGAAGCCAACAAGAATTTCAACATTTGGTTAACCTTCAGTGCCAACTCTTAGGCCCCTCTCAAACACAGCTATACTAAAACATCCAGACACCCAGCTAGTTGGTATGCAAAAGGAACTCAGATTGATGAAACAGTACTGCAAAATACTGGAGCACAAATGGAAAATGCCGGCACAGTGCTGTCACGGTTTCAGGCGGGTCTAATCAGGACTCTAGTTGAGACACCCCTTGAGGTCACCCAATATCCTAAAGAGGTAGGGTACTGGGGCAGAAGAGCAGCTAAAGGCATACATGGAAAGGACAGCTATAGACAGGCACAGGAAACAGGAAAGTAAAAGCAGAGCAACCCTTGTGTGAACAAATAGGAAACGGATTACTAATGGACAAACACGATGGGGTTCTACACAGAGTAGGGTGCAGAACCTCCCACAGTGACAGGGAACGTCAATGCCTCTCTGCAGTTTGCTCTTACAGAAAGTCACCCTGCCAGCCCCATAGAAAGGAGGCAGCAGAAGTGATTCTGTCCCTGGACCCTAGAGCACAAACAAAGATAGTACTTACATACACACGACAAGCTCTTGTGGGTCCAGCTGGAAACACAGTGGTGATTCCTGGAACAACAGCAATAGCACACTATCACTGTTAGGCACGAAAGACAACATATAACACTAGATAAGGAGTGGGGCTGGAATTGCTTCCTGGAGACCAGGCGCCAGCCCTAGTACAAAGGAGGACACTTATACACTGGTGAAGACTGATAAAGCACTTACCAGACACAAATACCGAGAAGAAACAGAAACAGAAGGGACAAATAAGAGACACAGGCAGGAGCTGGGAACTGTCTCAGGCTGAAGCAAAGGCAGGACTAGGACTGGAAAATGGGGCCCAAACATCTGGCTAGAACAAACAGAGACAGGACTGGGAAACAGAGAGCAGGCTCCGGCTGGAACAAGCAAGGACAGGGCTGGAATACAGGGAGTAAGAATAAGCAGTAAACAGGACTGGGAAACAGAGAGCAGGTTCAGGCTGAAACAAGGCAGGAGCAGAACAGAGAAACAGGGAGCAGGTTCTGGAAGAAACAAACAGGTACAAGGCTAAGAGATAGGGAGCAGACTCTGGCTGGAACTATCAGGAGCAGGCCAGAGAAACAGGAAACAGAATCAAATTGGAACAGAACAGGAACAAGACTGGAACTCCATCCGATAAAGGGTCTGTAACACAAAGGAATCAAACTCCAATGCACAACGGGGATCTTGACGAAATGGCTGCTTATAAGCAGTTCCAAGCTGGGATGCACAGGAGAGGTCTCAGGTGTGTGTAGTTTCAGACACTTGCAAGTCCTGGAGGAGAGGATCCGGTGAAAAGGAGCAACTGGACTTCTCCCATAGAAAACAATGGGAAACAGAATCCTGGCTTTTCTGACTACCAGGCTGTGCATTATGGGATTTGCAGTCCCAAGAAGCAAACGTAGTACTACATAAGTGTACCAGGGTGAAAAGAGAAGCTAACAGGAGTCAGCAAGGGACTCTAGATAAGTGTTTAAGGTGATTCCTAGGCTTCTGACAGTCCCCTTACAGCACCCCCTAGAGATGGGATGACCGAGGCGTAACAAGTGCAGACAGGGACATGTGCAAATCAGTCCTAAAATGCTACCACCAAATGACCCAAACTACCAAATGCACTGCTCTGGCAGACCACATTGTGGAGAGCTCCAACAGAAGCAAATAAATCTTCACCATTGTGAAAGATTTCACCTTCCCATCAGTCCTCAACTGAACCTGACGGACCTCCCAATCTTATCCAAGGAACAGATGCTTACCATGTAGACCACCATCACCCCAGAAGAAATCACTACTATCATGAAGTACTTCCACTCAGGGGATCAATTGGACCTCTGCCCCGCCATACTTACTTCAGAGGATTGAAACCCATCAGCGCCATGCTCACACCCATTCTAAAAGCCTCTACCTATTCTGTGACCATTCCAGATTCTTGGAGACATGCAAATGTTCTCTCATTGCTGACTAAAGCCTCTGAGGACACGTCAATGCTTGCCAACTACAGACCAATCTCCCTCCTACCAATCCCAGCCAAGGAATTAGAGAAAAGTTTCAACAGACACCTCACTGAATACCTTAACAACCACCAACTACTTGATACCAGTTAGTCTGGTTTCCAAACCACAGCACTGAAACTGCAATCTGCTGCTATAGATGACATCTACGTAACTCTTAACAGAGGAGACACAGTGGCCCTCATTCTCTTGGGCCTCAACGCAGAAGTTTACGCAGTCTCCTACCCTATTCCCATCCAATGCTGCACAACATCAGAGTCTAAGGACACACACTCCAATTGATCTGCTCCTTCCTGATTAGAAGGTCTCAGTCAGTCACCCTGGCAGGAGTTCTGCAAGGATCCTCCCTGAGCCTGACCCTCTTGAATGCATACATGATTTTTCTAGCCAGCATTGTCCACTCTCACACTATCAATGTCCTCTCCTATGCCAATGACACACAACAACTTATTCTTTCCCATATGACAAAACTCTCAGTCCCTGGATCAAGTTCAATGCCTGTATGACTGAAATAGCAGACTGGATGAAGACCAGCTATCTAAAGCTGAACACAAGGAAGACCAACAATGGGCCCGATTCACAAAGATAAAGTTAAACTTTTGATCCAAGTTTAGACAAAAACTATAACTTTACGACTTTTCAGTATTCACAAAGATAAGATATGAGTAGTATCTTTATGTCCGCCCTCGACCAAAAGTCAAACGTTTGCCTTTATGAATCGGACCCCTTGTGATCTTTGGGAAAAGCACCTCACTGTGGAACTCCTCCTGGTGACCACCAGAGCTAGGACCAACACCCACCCCCATTGCCCATGTCATACCCCAAAGATGCTGAGGAAGATTTTGAGATGGCCCGCAATCAGGAGATCGTCATACACACACTGGTCACAAGCAAGCTGGACTATGGGAACACCATCTATCACTAGAAGGCTGCAGACAATTCAGGGCTCTGTGTCCAGAGTCACTCTCAGCCTCCCTCACTGCACTTAAATCACACCACATCTGAAGGGGCTCCAATGGCTCCTCATTCACAAACAAACATAATTCAAACTCATCATCCACACTTTCAAGACTCTACATAACAGTGGCCCAGCATACATCAACACTCACATCTTCTTTCACAAACCTTCCAGACACCTCTGCTAGTCCGGACTTTTATTTGCATGAATCCTTTGCATACTGAAAACCAGATCCAGTGGTCAGGTTCTCCTACATTGCTCCTAAAGCATGGAATGACCTGCCTCTACAAACAAGAGATTTCTCACTTCTTGAATTTCATAAGAAGCTGAAGACCTGGCTTATCGAGTAGTCCCACTAGGCCCTAGGTGTGCCTAGACTCATATCTGTTCAGCACCAGGATACCCTTCCGGGCGATAGTGTGTTATGCAAATCTGCATAACAGAACATAAACATATACATGTTGTAACTATACTGTAGATAGATGTACTGAATTTTATGACTGTAATGAAGTAAAGAAGTGCATTACTAATGCGCTCATAAATTGTAATTTGGCTGATTGTGTCAGCTTTATTTATTGCGTTTGTATAAAAATGTATACAAATTCCATTAAAAGAACATTAAGAAGAAGAGTGAAAGAACATCTAAGGGCAATTATGAATACGGATAAATTCATTTTTGGTCAACACTTTAAGACAAAAATACCAGTAACATAAAGTAACATGAAAAAATTAATGTATTAAACAAATCCTTACAGATAGAAGAAGCGGTGATCAAATTCACACACTGAAAAAATATGAGGCCAAATGCATAGATAAATTGCATTTTTCAAATTTGGTCTTAAAAGGAAATTATATACTTTTCAGATGATTAGTGGTAACTTTTCTGTTACCATAAAAGTACCTATTAGGAAGATACTATAGTTTTTTTTTTTTTTATGTATCTAGATGGTAACGTATGATTTGAATTAATCTTAACATTCAAATCTCAAAATTTGTGATTTGAAGTCAATCCCATATTTCACTTTTAGCGTATGGTAATTTCAAATGTAAGAGTGATTCAATTAACCCCTTCGCTGCCAGGCCTTTTCCCCCTCGTGTGCTAGGCCTTTTTTTGCCTATTCGAGGCAGTTCGCGCTTAGGCCCTCATAACTTTTTGTCCACATAAGCTAACCAAGCCAAATTTGCGTCCTTTTTTTCCAACATCCTAGGGATTCTAAAGGTACCCAGACTTTGTGGGTTCCCCTGAAGGAGGCCAAGAAATTGGCCAAAATACAGTGAAATTTTCGTTTTTTTCAAAAAAATTGGAAAAAGTGGCTGCAGAAGGAGGCTTGTGGTTTTTCCCCTGAAAATGGCATCAACAAAGGGTTTGCGGTGCTAAACTCAGCAGCTTCCCAGCTTTCAGGAACAGGCAGACTTGAATCAGAAAACCCAATTTTTCAACACAATTTTGGCATTTTACTGGGGCATACCCCATTTGTGCAATTTTTTGTGCTTTCAGCCTCCTTCCAGTCAGTGACAGGAATGGTCATGAAACCAATGCTGGATCCCAGAAACCTAAACATTTCTGAAAAGTAGACAAAATTCTGAATTCAGCAAGGGGTCATTTGTGTAGATCCTACAAGGGTTTCCTACAGAAAATAACAGCTGAAAAAGAAAAATATTGAAATTGAGGTGAAAAAAACATCAATTTTTCTCTACGTTTTACTCTGTAACTTTTCCCTGCAATGTCAGATTATCGAAAGCAATATACCGTTACGTCTGCTGGACTCCTCTGGTTGCGGGGATATATAGGGTTTGTAGGTTCATCAAGAACCCGAGGAACCCAGAGGCAATAAATGAGCTGCACCCTGCAGTGCGTTTTCATTCTATACCGGGTATACAGCAATTCATTTGCTGAAATATAAGGAGTAAAAAATTGCTATCAAGAAAACCTTTGCATTTCCAAAAAGGGCACAAGATAAGGTGTTGAGGAGCAGTGGTTATTTGCACATCTCTGAATTCCGGGGTGACCATAGTAGCACGTGAATTACAGGGAATTTCTCAAATAGATGTCTTTTTTACACACACTCCTATATTTGGAAGGAAAAAATGTAGAGAAAGACAAGGGGCAATAGTACTTGTTTTGCTAATCTATGTTCCCCCAAGTCTCCCGATAAAAATGGTACCTCACTTGTGTGGGTAGGCCTAGCGCCCGCGACAGGATATGCCCCAAAACACAACGTGGACATATCACAGAAAACAGAGCTGTTTTTAGCAAAGTGACTACCTGTAGATTTTGGCCTGTAGCTCAGCCGCCACCTAGGGAAACCTACCAAACCTGTACATTTCTGAAAACTAGAGACCTAGGGGAATCCAAGGAGGGGTGACTGGCGGGGCTCGGACCTGGTTCTGTTACCCAGAATCCTTTGCAAACCTCAAAAATTGGCTAAAAAAACACATGTTCCTCACATTTCTGTGGCAGAAAGTTCTGGAATCTGAGAGGAGCCACAAATTTCCTTCCACCCAGCGTTCCCCCACGTCTCCCGATAAAAATGATACCTCACTTGCGTGGGTAGGCCTAGCGCCCGCGACAGGATATGCCCCAAAACACAACGTGGACATATCACAGAAAACAGAGCTGTTTTTAGCAAAGTGACTACCTGTAGATTTTGGCCTGTAGCTCAGCCGCCACCTAGGGAAACCTACCAAACCTGTACATTTCTGAAAACTAGAGACCTAGGGGAATCCAAGGAGGGGTGACTGGCGGGGCTCGGACCTGGTTCTGTTACCCAGAATCCTTTGCAAACCTCAAAAATTGGCTAAAAAAACACATGTTCCTCACATTTCTGTGGCAGAAAGTTCTGGAATCTGAGAGGAGCCACAAATTTCCTTCCACCCAGCGTTCCCCCACGTCTCCCGATAAAAATGATACCTCACTTGCGTGGGTAGGCCTAGCGCCCGCGACAGGATATGCCCCAAAACACAACGTGGACATATCACAGAAAACAGAGCTGTTTTTAGCAAAGTGACTACCTGTAGATTTTGGCCTGTAGCTCAGCCGCCACCTAGGGAAACCTACCAAACCTGTACATTTCTGAAAACTAGAGACCTAGGGGAATCCAAGGAGGGGTGACTGGCGGGGCTCGGACCTGGTTCTGTTACCCAGAATCCTTTGCAAACCTCAAAAATTGGCTAAAAAAACACATGTTCCTCACATTTCTGTGGCAGAAAGTTCTGGAATCTGAGAGGAACCACAAATTTCCTTCCACCCAGCGTTTCCCCACGTCTCCCGATAAAAATGATACCTCACTTGCGTGGGTAGGCCTAGCGCCCGTGACAGGATATGCCCCAAAACACAACGTGGACATTTCACAGAAAACAGAGCTGTTTTTAGCAAAGTGACTACCTGTAGATTTTGGCCTGTAGCTCAGCCGCCACCTAGGGAAACCTACCAAACCTGTACATTTCTGAAAACTAGAGACCTAGGGGAATCCAAGGAGGGGTGACTGGCGGGGCTCGGACCTGGTTCTGTTACCCAGAATCCTTTGCAAACCTCAAAAATTGGCTAAAAAAACACATGTTCCTCACATTTCTGTGGCAGAAAGTTCTGGAATCTGAGAGGAGCCACAAATTTCCTTCCACCCAGCGTTCCCCCACGTCTCCCGATAAAAATGATACCTCACTTGCGTGGGTAGGCCTAGCGCCCGCGACAGGATATGCCCCAAAACACAACGTGGACATATCACAGAAAACAGAGCTGTTTTTAGCAAAGTGACTACCTGTAGATTTTGGCCTGTAGCTCAGCCGCCACCTAGGGAAACCTACCAAACCTGTACATTTCTGAAAACTAGAGACCTAGGGGAATCCAAGGAGGGGTGACTGGCGGGGCTCGGACCTGGTTCTGTTACCCAGAATCCTTTGCAAACCTCAAAAATTGGCTAAAAAAACACATGTTCCTCACATTTCTGTGGCAGAAAGTTCTGGAATCTGAGAGGAGCCACAAATTTCCTTCCACCCAGCGTTCCCCCACGTCTCCCGATAAAAATGATACCTCACTTGCGTGGGTAGGCCTAGCGCCCGCGACAGGATATGCCCCAAAACACAACGTGGACATATCACAGAAAACAGAGCTGTTTTTAGCAAAGTGACTACCTGTAGATTTTGGCCTGTAGCTCAGCCGCCACCTAGGGAAACCTACCAAACCTGTACATTTCTGAAAACTAGAGACCTAGGGGAATCCAAGGAGGGGTGACTGGCGGGGCTCGGACCTGGTTCTGTTACCCAGAATCCTTTGCAAACCTCAAAAATTGGCTAAAAAAACACATGTTCCTCACATTTCTGTGGTAGAAAGTTCTAGAATCTGAGAGGAGCCACAAATTTCCTTCCACCCAGCGTTCCCCCACGTCTCCCGATAAAAATGATACCTCACTTGCGTGGGTAGGCCTAGCGCCCGCGACAGGATATGCCCCAAAACACAACGTGGACATATCACAGAAAACAGAGCTGTTTTTAGCAAAGTGACTACCTGTAGATTTTGGACTGTAGCTCAGCCGCCACCTAGGGAAACCTACCAAACCTGTACATTTCTGAAAACTAGAGACCTAGGGGAATCCAAGGAGGGGTGACTGGCGGGACTCGGACCTGGTTCTGTTACCCAGAATCCTTTGCTAACTTCAAAAATTGGCTAAAAAAACACATGTTCCTCACATTTCTGTGCCAGAAAGTTCTGGAATCTGAGAGGAGCCACAAATTTCCTTCCACCCAGCGTTTCCCCACGTCTCCCGATAAAAATGATACCTCACTTGCGTGGGTAGGCCTAGCGCCCGCGACAGGATATGCCCCAAAACACAACGTGGACATTTCACAGAAAACAGAGCTGTTTTTAGCAAAGTGACTACCTGTAGATTTTGGCCTGTAGCTCAGCCGCCACCTAGGGAAACCTACCAAACCTGTACATTTCTGAAAACTAGAGACCTAGGGGAATCCAAGGAGGGGTGACTGGCGGGGCTCGGACCTGGTTCTGTTACCCAGAATCCTTTGCAAACCTCAAAAATTGGCTAAAAAAACACATGTTCCTCACATTTCTGTGGCAGAAAGTTCTGGAATCTGAGAGGAGCCACAAATTTCCTTCCACCCAGCGTTCCCCCACGTCTCCCGATAAAAATGATACCTCACTTGCGTGGGTAGGCCTAGCGCCCGCGACAGGATATGCCCCAAAACACAACGTGGACATATCACAGAAAACAGAGCTGTTTTTAGCAAAGTGACTACCTGTAGATTTTGGCCTGTAGCTCAGCCGCCACCTAGGGAAACCTACCAAACCTGTACATTTCTAAAAACTAGAGACCTAGGGGAATCCAAGGAGGGGTGACTGGCGGGGCTCGGACCTGGTTCTGTTACCCAGAATCCTTTGCAAACCTCAAAAATTGGCTAAAAAAACACATGTTCCTCACATTTCTGTGGCAGAAAGTTCTGGAATCTGAGAGGAGCCACAAATTTCCTTCCACCCAGCGTTCCCCCACGTCTCCCGATAAAAATGATACCTCACTTGCGTGGGTAGGCCTAGCGCCCACGACAGGATATGCCCCAAAACACAACGTGGACATATCACAGAAAACAGAGCTGTTTTTAGCAAAGTGACTACCTGTAGATTTTGGCCTGTAGCTCAGCCGCCACCTAGGGAAACCTACCAAACCTGTACATTTCTGAAAACTAGAGACCTAGGGGAATCCAAGGAGGGGTGACTGGCGGGGCTCGGACCTGGTTCTGTTACCCAGAATCCTTTGCAAACCTCAAAAATTGGCTAAAAAAACACATGTTCCTCACATTTCTGTGGCAGAAAGTTCTGGAATCTGAGAGGAGCCACAAATTTCCTTCCACCCAGCGTTCCCCCACGTCTCCCGATAAAAATGATACCTCACTTGCGTGGGTAGGCCTAGCGCCCGCGACAGGATATGCCCCAAAACACAACGTGGACATATCACAGAAAACAGAGCTGTTTTTAGCAAAGTGACTACCTGTAGATTTTGACCTGTAGCTCAGCCGCCACCTAGGGAAACGTACCAAACCTGTACATTTCTGAAAACTAGAGACCTAGGGGAATCCAAGGAGGGGTGACTGGCGGGGCTCGGACCTGGTTCTGTTACCCAGAATCCTTTGCAAACCTCAAAAATTGGCTAAAAAAACACATGTTCCTCACATTTCTGTGGCAAAAAAGTTCAGGAATCTGAGAGGAGCCACAAATTTCCTTCCACCCAGCGTTCCCCCACGTCTCCCGATAAAAATGATACCTCACTTGCGTGGGTAGGCCTAGCGCCCGCGACAGGATATGCCCCAAAACACAACGTGGACATATCACAGAAAACAGAGCTGTTTTTAGCAAAGTGACTACCTGTCGATTTTGGCCTCTAGCTCAGCCGCCACCTAGGGAAACCTACCAAACCTGTACATTTCTGAAAACTAGAGACCTAGGGGAATCCAAGGAGGGGTGACTGGCGGGGCTCGGACCTGGGTCTGTTACCCAGAATCCTTTGCAAACCTCAAAAATTGGCTAAAAAAACACATGTTCCTCATATTTCTGTGGCAGAAAGTTCTGGAATCTGAGAGGAGCCACAAATTTCCTTCCACCCAGCGTTCCTCCAAGTCTCCCGATAAAAATGATACCTCACTTGTGTGGGTGGGCCAGGTGCCTCCAACAGAATAAGGCCCAAAACTTGTAGAGATACAGGGGATAGCACTGCGAGTTTATAAGGACATATTATTTTATACATCTTTAGACTGACTCTGCTTTGGGGACCCACATACGTGAGGTGTCATTTTATTTGGGAGACTGAGGGGAACACTGGGGAGTAGGAATTTTGTGCTGGAGTGGTGATCGTACGAAGAAAAGTCAGGAAAATATGCTTTTTTTAAGCACATTTTGAGGTTAACAGAGGAGTCTGGGTAAGAAAATGTTGGGGGATCCACGCAAGCCACACCTCCCTGGACTCCTTGGGGTGTCTAGTTTTAAAAAATGTCTGGGTTTGGTAGGTTTCCCTAGATGAAGGCCGCACACAGGACCAAAAACATAGGTGCCCTCTCCCCCCCCAAACACAGGTAGTTTTGTAATATATCGTTTTGATGTGCCCACATACGTCCGTGATGTGCCAAACACTAAAATTTTGAAAAGAAACACACTTAGGTTATGTGAAAAAGACCCCTCACCCACCAACCAAGTTGGTGGCATGCTTCATCATCGGGGTCCCACCTGAGGCACCTAGCGTGTCATAGGTTTGCTGCGACGCCTGATTACAGCGGAGCAGGTTTGGTCATTTTTACCACACATACTGGTTGGATTTGGCACGAGGGTGAGTGATGGTTCAGTGGATCAAATTTTACTAACAAGAGCTTTCACAAAAATGAAAAGCACTGTTAGTAACTGAAAGGCAAAAAACTGAACCAATGACTCACAGCTCGTGAGCTGTAAAGCCGCGACAAGGCACCAACCGCTTTACAGTCCATTCACACAACTTTCATACATGACACACACAAGGCCATTCACACCGCCAGCCACGGGCCCAGCACATTACAACACTCACATCGACAGACAGCCCCACTCAAGGGCCCATCACTTACATACGCCCACATGCCTGATACAACAATCACACCAGCTGATGGGAGTGTGTGGACTGGTGTTTGGCTGGCAGTGTGTTGCAGTAGCCAACATCAAGTCAATATGTACAGTCTCAGCCAAGCCCCACTCCACACACAATGGCATCATATATATATATTTTTTTTAAACAGAGGAACCCCTAACTAAGTAGAAAGAATTACAAAACAACAAACACAAAAGCTCTAACTAAGAACATGACAGAAATGCTAACCATGAAACTAAACACATGAAAATACAAACCAGACATGAGTTTACACTCATGGTTGTTCCCAGAAATTCTTCTGGGTGTGGTAATTCTTAAAACAAGCACCGACACACAGCCCAGGCTTTGAAGGACAATCTGGGCAGTACATTCGAGACTCCCTCCGGATACCTCTTCGAAAACACACTCTACATTTCTTAGCTGGAAAGTCTTTTTTGGGTGTGGGAGGAATGTGCTCAGCAAAGTGGCGATCTTTCAATCTAGCCACATCCTCCACCACTGCTTCTCTAGGAACTCTGGCCTGTTCCACCACAATAAGGCTCTCTATCACTGACTCCTGAAATTTCACAAATGTCATCTTTGAGTCTGGAGACCTATCCCTAAACACAATAAAAGCATTGAAGGTTGCTAAGTGGAAGAGGTGAAGTGCTAACTTCTTATACCAAACATAAGACTTACGAATAGCAGTATAAGGTTCCAACCTCTGGTCAACTCTATCTACACCTCCCATGTGCTTATTATAATCTAAAATGCACACAGGTTTGCGCACTTCAGCAACCTGGCCCCAAACAGTCACAGGGGAAGTACTCTCATCATGGATGGTACTTAGCATGTAGACATCCCTCTTGTCTGAAAATTTCAAAGCTAGCAGCTCCTCGTTCCGCAAGGCACAGCACTATCCCCTCTCAAGTTTTTTACAGACAAGCTCCCTTGGATAGCCTTTCCGGTTAGAACGGATTGTGCCACAAGCAACTGTGTCCACTCTAAACAATTCCTTGAACAACTGCACACCAGTGTAGAAGTTGTCTACATACAAATGGTGACCTTTGTTGAACAGTCGTCTACCAAGATCCCACACAATTTTCTCAGTAACTCCAAAAGTGGGAGGACAACCAGGGGGGTCAATATTGGAATCCCTACCAGTGTACACACGGAAACTATACACATATCCTGTCCTACTTTCAGACAGCATATACAATTTAATTCCATATCGTGCCCTTTTGCTAGGAATGTACTGCCTAAAAACCAAACGACCCTTGAAGAGGACCAAAGACTCGTCCACACTTAACTCTTTGCCTGGAACATAGACATCCGAAAACCGATCTACAAAATGATCAAGGACAGGCCTAATCTTAAAAAGACGGTCAGAATCTGGGTGATCTTGTGGCAAGGCTAATGCATTGTCAACAAAATGCAGCATCCTAAGAAGAAGCAAATACCGATTACGACTCATGGTAGCTGGAAATATAGCTGTTGCCATCAAGGGACTAGTAGACCAATAAGAAGCCAGTGACGGCTTCCTTATCAACCCCATCAAAAAAGTCAAACCCAAAAACTTTTTGATCTCCTCCAAATTTGTGGGAATCCACTGGGCAGCTCTAGAGTGTGGCCTAAGTCTAGCAGCGTTGTCCCTCAAATGCTGCTCCGCATACAAATTAGTCTGCTCAACAATCTCTTCCAAAAACACATCATCCATGAATAACTCAAAGAAATTGATAGGCATAAAGTTCTCTGTATTGGCGTTACACCCCGGGAGACCAGTATAGGCAGGCAATCCTGGCTGCTCCATGTTTGGGGCAACCCAGACATCAGGTCTTATAACGGGAAACCTTTCAGCCCCAGGTTGCTGCACTATTGGCACATCAATGTCCTCTAAAACAGAACCTTCATCTGCACTGAGAGTGGCTTCATCATCAGAAGATTCCCCTCCAACAGAAACTTCACTGCCAGAATCTCTGACTTCCTCCTCTGCCTCAGATGCAGAGTCCGTCTCATAGTCATGATCAGACTGTGACTCAAAAAGCATACCAACCACCTGCTGAGCGGTCATCCTGCGGCTAGCCATGATCTCTCCTGCTAAAATTAACTGGACAAATTCACCACCAACAACAAGCACTGTGTAAGACAAGTAACAAAGTGTAGCTTTGTTAGTAAGAGTTACAAACTCAAAAACTATACCGCTCACTTGCCTGAAAAAGCTTGATTCACCAGCAACTACACAGCAATCACCAATGATATCCCACTAAAAAGAAAGAAAGAAAGGCAAATTAGAAATAAGACAAAACAAATATCATTGTGCACAAACCTAAGGACAATTTCACACACAATCCTGCATTTAGTACACCCCCTACAAACATGTCATTCATGCATGGCAACAATACTCCTTTGGAGTAAATTGTTTTTACTTACCTAAAACATGCAACTGTGCAAACTGCAGGTCAACCACCGACAAAACCGCAAGGAGCCACAGCAAATAAAGCAAAAGCTTTGAACTAGAACAAAAAGGAGGAATTTTTTTTTTATCACAAATGCAAAGACTTCTTCAGTTGACAAACACCCCACCATCAAACATTTTAGAAATTGGTGCCTAAGTGGATTCTCTCATAGGGGCAGATGGGCCTACTAAAAAAATAGGCCTGTCTGCCCCAAGGAAGCCAGAAAATACCTTTAGTACTGTGTCCCCATGGAGAGCGACCCTTGCCAAAGGGGACAGCCCTCAAACAAAAAAAAACAAAAAAAACACACACAACACTATCCCTGGTGCCTAAGTGGCTTCTGCCCCCTTGGGGGCAGGTGGGCCTAAGAAAATAGGCCCATCTGCCCCCAGGGGGTGTAGAAATGGCCAACAGGTCAATGCCCCCCTTGGGGGGGCGCCCCGTGACCAAGGGGACGCCCCCCCACAAAAATAAACAAATAAAAAAAAATCCCTGGCGTTCTAGTGGTTTCTGCCCCCCTTGGGGGCAGATCAGCCTAAAAATAATAGGCTGATCTGTCTCCAAGGGGTGCAGAAATGGCCTGGGTACATGTGCCCCCAAAGTGGGGGGCGACCCTTGCCCAAGCCCCCCCCCATCCACTAACACACACACACACACTATCCCTGGTGTCTACGTGGCTTCTGCCCCCATTGGGGGCAGGTGGGTCTAGAAAAATAGGCCCATCTGCCCCCAGGGGGGGCAGAAATGGCCAACAGGTCAATGCCCCCCACAAAAATAAACACATAAAAAAAAATCCCTGGCGTTCTAGTGGTTTCTGCCCCCCTTGGGGGCAGATCAGCCTAAAAATAATAGGCTGATCTGTCTCCAAGGGGTGCAGAAATGGCCTGGGTACATGTGCCCCCAAAGTGGGGGGCGACCCTTGCCCAAGCCCCCCCCCATCCACTAACACACACACACACACACACACTATCCCTGGTGTCTACGTGGCTTCTGCCCCCCTTGGGGGCAGGTGGGTCTAGAAAAATAGGCCCATCTGCCCCCAGGGGGGGCAGAAATGGCCAACAGGTCAATGCCCCCCTTGGGGGGGCGCCCCGTGCCCGAGGGGACGCCCCCCCACTAAAATAAACACATAAAAAAAAATCCCTGGCGTTCTAGTGGTTTCTGCCCCCCTTGGGGGCAGATCAGCCTAAAAATAATAGGCTGATCTGTCTCCAAGGGGTGCAGAAATGGCCTGGGTACATGTGCCCCCAAAGTGGGGGGCGACCCTTGCCCAAGCCCCCCCCCATCCACTAACACACACACACTCACACACTATCCCTGGTGTCTACGTGGCTTCTGCCCCCCTTGGGGGCAGGTGGGTCTAGAAAAATAGGCCCATCTGCCCCCAGGGGGGGCAGAAATGGCCAACAGGTCAATGCCCCCCTTGGGGGGGCGCCCCGTGCCCAAGGGGACGCCCCCCCACAAAAATAAACACATAAAAAAAAAACCCTGGCGTTCTAGTGGTTTCTGCCCCCCTTGGGGGCAGATCAGCCTAAAAATAATAGGCTGATCTGTCTCCAAGGGGTGCAGAAATGGCCTGGGTACATGTGCCCCCAAAGTGGGGGGCGACCCTTGCCCAAGCCCCCCCCCCATCCACTAACACACACACACACACACACTATCCCTGGTGTCTACGTGGCTTCTGCCCCCCTTGGGGGCAGGTGGGTCTAATAAAATAGGCCCATCTGCCCCCAGGGGGGGCAGAAATGGCCAACAGGTCAATGCCCCCCTTGGGGGGGCGCCCCGTGCCCAAGGGGACACCCCCCCACAAAAATAAACACATAAAAAAAAATCCCTGGCGTTCTAGTGGTTTCTGCCCCCCTTGGGGGCAGATCAGCCTAAAAATAATAGGCTGATCTGTCTCCAAGGGGTGCAGAAATGGCCTGGGTACATGTGCCCCCAAAGTGGGGGGCGACCCTTGCCCAAGCCCCCCCCCATCCACTAACACACACACACACACACACTATCCCTGGTGTCTACGTGGCTTCTGCCCCCCTTGGGGGCAGGTGGGTCTAGAAAAATAGGCCCATCTGCCCCCAGGGGGGGCAGAAATGGCCAACAGGTCAATGCCCTCCTTGGGGGGGCGCCCCGTGCCCAAGGGGACGCCCCCCCACAAAAATAAACACATAAAAAAAAAACCCTGGCGTTCTAGTGGTTTCTGCCCCCCTTGGGGGCAGATCAGCCTAAAAATAATAGGCTGATCTGTCTCCAAGGGGTGCAGAAATGGCCTGGGTACATGTGCCCCCAAAGTGGGGGGCGACCCTTGCCCAAGCCCCCCCCCCATCCACTAACACACATACACACTATCCCTGGTGTCTACGTGGCTTCTGCCCCCCTTGGGGGCAGGTGGGTCTAGAAAAATAGGCCCATCTGCCCCCAGGGGGGGCAGAAATGGCCAACAGGTCAATGCCCCCCTTGGGGGGGCGCCCCGTGCCCAAGGGGACACCCCCCCACAAAAATAAACACATAAAAAAAAATCCCTGGCGTTCTAGTGGTTTCTGCCCCCCTTGGGGCAGATCAACCTAAAAATAATAGGCTGATCTGCCCTCAAGGGGGGCAGAAATGGCCCTAAAAGACATGCCCCCCAAAGGGGAGCGACCCTTGCCCAAGGGGGCGCCCCCCCATCCACTACACACACAATCCCTGGTGCCTAAGTGGCTTCTGCCCCCCTTGGGGGCAGATGGACCTAAAAAAAATAGGCCGATCTGCCCCCAAGGGGGGCAGAAATGGCCAACAGTTCTCTGCCCCCTTGGGGGGGGCGCCCCTTGCCCAAGGGGGCACCCCCTCCCAACATACCTGCACAGAAAATATAAATCCCTGGTGATCCAGTGGTTTCTGCCCCCCTTGGGGGCAGATCCGCCTAAAAATAAAGGGGGCAGAAATGGCCGTAACTAATTGCCCCCACAAGGGGAGCGACCCTTGCCCAAGGGGCCGCTCCCCGCCAGCAAGAAACACGAGCAAACAACAAAAAAAACAAATCCCTGGTGTCTAGTGGGCATTCCTGCTGCCCGATCGCAATGCGATCGGGCAGCAGGAATGCTCAAAGAGACACCGGGGGAAAGGAAAAGCCTTTCCTTTCCCCCGGTGCCTCTTTAGCCCAAACCCCCCACCCACCGGGAAGAGGAACTCACCTCTTTCCTCGTCGCCGCACAGGAAGCAAATGGCTTCCTGTGTGGCGAAATCCCCATAATGAAGTCAGCGCGCGATCGCGCGCTGACGTCATTATGGGGGGATGGGGGGGTCGGGGGTGGAAGGGGAAGGGCTTCCCCTTCCATCCCTGACTTTGGGGGGGTGGGGGGAAGCACACAGAGGGAGCGAGAGCGCTCCCTCTGGGCTGTGTGCCGAGGACGTAGTGGTTACGTCCTCGGCACAGCAGCACTGTGCCGCAGGACGTAACCACTACGTCTGCGGCACAGAAGGGGTTAATATAACCGTTCTCTAACATGATTCTTGCATCGTTTGATTTTCAGATGTGACTGTGTATAACTGGTTGTTTACTTTTGAGATGGTTTTGTGTCTTGAATTCAACCGAGTGTCAATGTGGTTGAGGGTAGTCTATGCAGGAATTAATCTGTTCATTGAAATTCATTAAAACTACATTCTAATAATTTTGTGAACTCCCCACCTAAATAAATACCATCAACAGTTGGAATTAATCGTACTTTAGATTGTGGATATGTTAAGAAATATGGGGCCTGATTACAACTTTGGAGGTGGTGTTAATCCGTCCCAAATGTGACGGGTATACCACCAGCCGTATTACGAGTTCCATAGGATATAATGAACTCGTTATAAGGCTGGTGGTATATCCGTCACTTTTGGGACGGATTAACACCTTCCTCCAAAGTTGTAATCAGCCCCATGGTGTCTTAATAAAATGTTCTTGAGATTATGTTACTTTAAAAATTTAAGTTGTGGACTAAAAGATTCAAATGGGTTGGTGCTTTATATTTGGAGGTCCAGCCCCTTTACTGCAATGTGTATCAAGGTCCTATATTTTGTGTGGTATGAGTTTGGTTAAGGGTTTGAAGCATATCGGAGATGAATTTCCTAGTTTATGTTTTTCAGGTAAGTATGCTAATGAAGTCTGGGTCAAAATGGGTTTTCTGGATAATATTAGTCTATGAACTTAATTTGCAGTTTGAATGATTCCAATGGGTTAGAAGTTTGTATTTGGCTGTTGCTCTTCGATTGCACCTGTTCATTTGGGTATCTTATTTTTGATATGGTGTGAATTTAATTAAGGGTTCGAATCTTGCCGGAAGATTGAATTTCATAGTTGAAATTTTCCATTTAGACAACATGGAAATAATCAGGGTATTGGTTCATGAATGTTACCTATCGTGATGCAACTATTTTGTAAATTGTACACCATTAGGCACATGATAATGTGCTTAGATTTTTTCTGCTCCCTCTCATGAAGCTAGATCACACGTACATAGCTATACACTTCAATCTTAGATGGTATAAGATCAATGCCATACTAATCTCTTTAGGTGAATATCATTAAGGGTTCAAATCTTACTGGTAGCAGGAAATTCAGAGTGTAGGTGTTTAAAGTTTTCTATTTTAAGTAACAGTAATAGTCTGGATATTTTGACACAGATATACATGGAGCTTGTAATCATACACTTCTTTTACAAGTGAATGAACATAGATCTTTGTGTTTCCTGTCATGAACTTAGTTCATACGTAAATAGCTGTACGCTTGATTAGATGGCATAAACTTAACACCCCTTGCTATCCTCCATAAGTGGTAAACATGTTCAAAGGTTTGAATCTAACTGAAATTTGATTTTTATTTTTATTTAGTAACTTTAAAATGAATTAGTATAATAGCATTTGTATTTAACAAAATTTCTTCTGAGTCAATAACAAGTTTAGATGGTGCATACGAAACATGGTCTAGTCTCTCTTCTTTCAAAACACAGGTTTCTCAAAAATCTCTGGGAGTATTTAAACAGTACATGTTTCACCAACACTGCTTTGGTTCTCATTTTCAGTTTCTGCCAGTCACTTTGGTAGAAAGCATGGCATGTCTCTTTGTCTTTTAATAGTGCATTCTCCACATTTTCCTGCAAAAGAGATTGAGTTAGCAAATTGTCGTGTTAGTTTATCTTACACATTAGCAATAAAAATTACACTAATGTGGTGCTGGAATGACACTAGGCCCACATAAATCTGGGCCAAGTTGCCCTGCCCTATGAACTTACCTTAGTGAGGATTATTTGTATTAAAATTGAAGGTTTGGGCCTGGCAATAGATTTACTAGCATATTAAAACTGCCCTACATGTTGCCGTGGCAGGGCTGGGACATATTTGAAAAGGCTGCTTCAGGGGGCACACAATGAGTGCTGCAGGCTCACTAGTAGCATTTAATTTACAGGCATTGTGTACATGTAGTACAATCTACTAGGGACTTACAAGTAAATTAAATGTCACAAACAGGTGTAGGCCAATTTACCATCTTTTAGGGTCCGAGAACACACACTTTAGCATGGGTTAGTAGTACTGAAGTTCACAGAGACCTAATACAGACAAAAATGAATTCAGAGAATAAGAGGCGTGAAGGCAAAATGTCTGGGGGTAACCCTGCAGAGAGGACCAGGTCCAAAAGATAGTAAGTTGTGATTATTCCATATGCATTTTACATGTAATTGATTGTTTTACAAGTATTGTTAATTGTCAGGTGCTTGAGGTAGGAAAATAGTCCTATCTTATCAGTGCACATTGATCACTGTAGTATTTTGTTTATGCTAGATAACATTATATTGATCCTTTTCATTTAATGTACTGTTTTATTTAATTTGAACTTGGTGTAATATTCTTGGTACATATAGAACTGCTCTTTACTAGAAGAAAGTAATGATGTTTTGAATATGTTTTAATTTATGATTGATTTCAGATGTATTGTATTTGCTTCAATACTTCAAGTTGAAATGATTAACAAATCAGATGATATTTTTATATGAATGTTGAAATACATTACAGGTACTATGGCGGTGATTCTAACCGCGGTGGGCGGCGGTCGCCGCCCGTCATGCGGTTACCGGCAAAGGACCGCACCGCGGTCACAAGACTGCGGCGGCCATTCTGGCTTTCCCGCTGTGCTGGCGGGCGACCGCCAAAAGGCCGCCCGCCAGCACAGCGGGAAAGACCCAGCAACGATGAAGCCGGCTCCGAATGGAGCCGGCGGAGTTGCTGGAGTGCGACGGGTGCAGTAGCACCCGTCGTGAATTTCAGTGTCTGCTAGGCAGACACTAAAATTCTTTTTGGGGCCCTCTTACGGGGGCCCCTGAAGTGCCCATGCCGTTGGCATGGGCACTGCAGGGGCCCCCAGGGGCCCCGCGGCACCCCCTACCGCCATCCTGTTCCTGGCGGGAGACCCGCCAGGAACAGGATGGCGGTAGGGGGTGTCAGAATCCCCATGGCGGCGGAGCGCGCTCCGCTGTCATGGAGGATTCTGCAGGGCAGCGGAAAGTCGGCGGTACACCGCCGACTTTCCGTTTCTGGCCGCGGCTGAACCGCCGTGGTCAGAATGCCCAGCGGTGCACCGCCAGCCTGTTGGCGGTGCTACCGCGGTCATTCGCCCTGGCGGTTTTTACCGCCAGGGTTAGAATGACCCCCTATGTGTTCTGTGTTTTCCGTTTTTAGAGATATTGGGTGTATAGACATCACTGTGACTTTGAACTTTTCTCCTTGGACTTAGTTATGTATTACTATTAAGATCTCTTTTTATATTATTATTTATTGTTCTATCCCTTAGGTGTTCTCCATTTCAATGAAATTTGACATTATTTTTTGGATTGGTTCCACTTCCAGCATGTGATCATTATAAGTGAATGTTTAGTTTGTTATTTCTCTTTCTCTATGATAATTCATTGCAAGGCATAGGCTAGTTGCTAATATTATTTAGATAAACAAGATGACCGATCTCTTGTTTATTAGGGTGAGATGGAATGGTAGTAAATAGGTTTTTTGTTCAGATAATATTACTAAAAATCAGATTTTCAAATATCACCAATTATATGTTTCATAATATAATTTACATGTATTTATTCATGTTACCTACTTTCCAGTTCTTCACTCACATTTAATAAATCATTTATATTTTGTTTTGATTGTAAAAGTTATTCTTGTGCAAATTTAGAATGTGCTTTGTGTGTAGAACCTCCTATTTTGTGTGTGGTATATCCATTACTAGTGGTTTAAGTACTATTGACAGATGAAATGATTAACATGAAGTAATTAAATATGGATATATTTTGTGTAATTTAATATGTGTTGTTAATTTCCCTAAAACACATTGAAAAAGCATCAGGTGTCACAAAACACATTTTGTCTTGTACCATGTCTTAAATATTAATTCACTCAAGGCATCATCAGTTTTACTTTTCTCTGTTTATCAAGTATTATTAGAGTGTAGCTTTATTGCCACCAAATATAAATGTCTTTAACAAAATGAACATAAAGTATCAATATTTTATATTTATCAAGTTACATGTATTGTGAAATAAAGATAAAGTAATATTGATACACATAAAATTGGTTTCTTACATATTTATATTACATTCTGGATTTGGATTGTTGCCTCTTACAAATATAGTTAGTTTCTATAACTTTCAAAAATATATGCAATCTGGGAAACATTGGAAGCCAATAAAAGATTTTTCCAATGTAATGCTTGCTATAATGAGGTGAGCCCTGTGTACCATTGTTAGTAGATAAGGTTTTGTGTCAAAAGTCATAGCTGGTAGCTTGGGAATTCCTATGGTGGCGTAAAGTATGACAAAGTGGCATGTGCTTCACTTGAAGACTATTTTTCATTACAAATAAAGGTTTGTGCTGGAAAGTAAACACAATATCACATTGTGCAGACAGAGCAAAACAACTTGGCTTAATGGTGAGAACCATCCCTTGCCCCGGTTGGTAAAAGGTCAAATGAAAATTAGTATACATGAATAAATGATATTTCTCAATAAAGGGAGATTATATAAAAATTCTAGTAAAAGTTGACACAAATATCTGTATAACTGACTTACTAACTGAAATCTGCACACATACAGCAAAAGTCCTACTGTGTTTAGTGCAGAAACCTCAAAATTAGCAGCGGTATGCACCCTGTCAAAGTAGGGACTACAATTCTAGTCAACACACCCTAAATTATCCTGTGATCTGGTAGCTTGGTTTAGAACAGTCAGGCTTAACTTAAGAGGCAATGTGTGAAATGTTTGTGCAATACTTAAACACTAACATAGTGAAAGCACCACAAAAAAGTTAGAAAAATAGATTATGATTTTATATATAAAACAAGACCAAAACAACGAAGAAAATCTATCCATTTGAAGTCTAGATATGAATTGTTAAAGATTATTTACACTTATAGTCCTTAGAAGCGAATAGCGCTCAAAGAGGTAATGGGTCATGCTGGACTAGGACAAAGTCAAGAGTTCAGGTCACCCATGATGGAGCGCAGGCCGGGTACAGGACCCATACAGGCCCCAGCACAAAAGTACTTTCTAATTGGTTGAATAGTGAGACGCGTCATTGAACCCCATGCAGGGGAGATGTTGCACCAAATTCTTCCATGCAACTGCAGTGATGTGCTGGCTTTGTGAACAAAGTGTTGGTTCTAAAGTGCTGTGGTTCTGAATGTGATGTACTGGGATTCTCCTTGCTGTAGAGGTGATGCATTGATCCTCTCCACAGTGGCGGTGATGCATCAGTTTCCTGGAGCAGTGGTTCTGAGTGTGATGCAGTGGTTCTGAGTGTGATGTGCTGATCTGGTTCCCTCAACAGCAGCAATGTGTCAATTCTGCTTTCGCAGCAGGGGATCCTGAGATCATGTAGTGCGCTTTACTAGGGACTTATAAGTAAATTAACTATGCCCACTGGGTATTAGCCAATGTTACCATGTTTTAGGGGGAGAGCGCATGCACTTTAGTACTAGTTAGCAGTGTTAAAGTGCTCAGGGTCCTAAAGCCAGCAATAAAAAGATTAGAAAAATGGAGGAGGTAGGCAAAAAGCTGAGAGGAAGACTACCCTAAGGCTGTAATTTGTAACAGATATTTTGAATTTGATATTGAGTGAAGGCTCATGAACATTTTGGATTTTAATATAGAACCTAGTTCAGAGGTTTGTTGACAGGTATTAAAGTAGCAATAAAAATAAGTCATGTGATTATGTTCCTGCTAGTGAAAGAGATCCGTCTTTTGTCTAGTGGCCGTTTTGATGCCATAAAGTAGAGCAGAAGGTTTATATGCCTGCTGCAAAGAGCAGATCTGTATTTTATTTATGTGAATTGCTGAGTGGATTAGTAAAGCCAGCTGTTACCTGCGCTTTAAAACAAATGAAATGTATTTATGTATGAGAGGGGCTGTGGAGAGATGAAGAGCAATTTTGCTGGGTGGCAGTGAGGAAATCCAAGGAGTAGGGTTATGGGAGGGGGCACAACAAAAAAGCTTGTTGCACTGGGTGCCACCAGCGCTGAAGGCCGTGATGATGAGTATGTGGCAAGGTGAAGTAATAGTATCTTTTTTTTTTCAGTGTCTTCAGAGAACCTGCTGATGAAGGGAAGAAGCAAAGGTAAGGTGACTGACATTTATTGTTGCACACATCACACACACACACTGGCAATGTTGTCACCATATCTACCACCTACGTAGGCTAGGGTTTTATAGGGACAGTTTAGCCAGTAGCAGAGATGGCATCTTATTGGATGTCTTGGATTATAGAGGACAGCTCTGAGGCAAGATCTGAGACTGAGACATCAGATACTGAGACAGCATCTGAGGGAGAGGACAATGGAGCAGAATCTGAGAGTGATTTTTCAGTTGGTGGAGTCTCATCCGACGACACCTCTTACAGTTATTCTGAGGGAAACGAGGATAGTTGTGCTGTCCCTTCAAAAGCACAGTCTGTGCAGTGGGACAGCAGCGAGTTAGCCCAAACCAGAGAGTAGGTGCATGCGGTGGCACGCACAGAGAGTGCTCTCTTGGCAGCCTCCCAATTTAGTTCAGTCCCAAATCCACATTTTACTGGTGACTCTGGATGTAAAGAAGATACAGCCAACTTTTTGTCTATTGACTATGTCCATCTCTTTTTGGTTGTTGACTTTATTCATCAAATTGTGCAGCAAACAAATTTGCATTCAGAACAATTTCTGAGGGAGCATGGAGGCACTCTAGGGGCTCGCTCTAGGGCACGCCAGTGGACTCCCACTTCTCTGGTGGCCTGAGGCTCAAAATGGGGTTAGTGCAAAACCCATGTTGCAGTCCTGGTGGATGACTCGCATGGTTTGGGTAACCCCTATCATCTCATAGGGCCGAGACATCGAAGACCCAAATCATATTTCTGGAGACATCAAAATTATCTATCACAAGCAACCCGGTTTTGTAAGGTGGCCACTTGCGTTTTGGGTCCTGGGCTCGGCAGCCATACAGGGAAACCTACCAAACCCAGACATTTCTGAAAACTAGACAGTCGGGTGAGTCCACAGAGGTGTTGCTTGTGTGTATTCCCCAAAGTTTTCTTACCATAATATCCTGCAAATGTGAAACATTGAATAAATACTACAGGGATGAGCAGGGATCGACAAAATTTCTACCACCTGGCATTTCCCCACTTGCCATGATAAAAATACTACCCCACTTCTGTGACAAGTAACATAACCTGGTGAGAGCACCACAAGTCACCCCATCCTGGATTACCATAGGTGTCTAATTTTCAAAAATGCACAGGTTTGCTAGGTTTCTTCAGGTGCCAGCTGAGGTAGAGGCAAAACATCCACAGCTAGGCACTTTCCAAAAAACATGTTGCATTTCAATGTAAAAATGTGATGTGTCCATGTTGTGTTTTGGGGCCTTTTCTGTCACGGGCACTAGGCCCACCCACACAAGTGAGGTACTATTTTTATCGGAAGACTTGGGGGAACACTGAATAGAAGAACAAGTTTTATTGCCCCTTGTCTTTCTCTACATTTTTTTCTTCCAAATGTAAGACAGTGTGTAAGAAAGAAGTCTATTTGAGAAATGCCCTGTAATTCACATGCTAGCATGGGTACCCCCGAATTTAGAAAGGTGCAAATAAACATTGCTTCTTAATACCTTATCTTGTGCCCATTTTGGAAATACAAAGGTTTCCTTGATAATTATTTTTCACTCATATTTTAACAAATGAATTGCTGTATACCCAGTATACAATAAAAACCCATTAGATGGTGCAGCTCATTTATTGGCTCTGGGTACCTAGGGTTCTTGATGAACCTACAAGCCTTGTATATCCTTGCAAGCAGAAGAGTCCAGCAGACGTAATGGTATATTACTTTAAAAAATCTGCCGTAGCTGGAAAAAGTTACAGAAGAAAACAATGGACAGAAATGGCTGTTTTTTTCCAAATCAATTTCAATATTTTTTTATTTCATCTGTTACTTTCTGTAGGTAAACCTTGAAGGATCTACACAAATGACCCCTTGCTGTGTTCAGAATGTTGTCTACTTTTCAGAAATGTTTAGCTGTCCGGGATCCACCATTGGTTTCACACCCATTTCCGTCACTAACTGGAAGGAGGCTTAAAGCACAAAAAACTGTAAAAATGGGGTATGTCCCAGTAAAATGCCAAAATTGTGTTAAAAATGTGATTTTCTGATTCAAGCTTGCCTGTTTGTGAAAGCTGGGAGGGTGGTGATTTTAGCACTGCAAATCCTTTGTCGATGCCATTTTCAGGGAAAAAAACACAAGCTTTCTTTTGCAGCCCTTTTTCCTAGGGGAACCCACAAACTCTATGTCCCTAGGGGTACCTCTGGAATCCCTAGTATGTTGGAAAAAAAGGATGCAAATTTGGCGTGGGTAGCTTATGTGGACAAAAAGTTATGGGGGCCTAAGCACGAACTACCCCAAATAGCCAAAAAGGGCTCAGCACTGGGGGGGAAAAGGCCCAGCAGCTAAGGGGTTAATACACACAGTACTAGATTCTGGCTGGATTTTGTTCTTTAGTGAGTCTTGCTTTTCCTGTTCATACTATAGTTGTTGTCTGCCTTGAGAGCCCGATATTTCTATAAGCTTATATCTCCTTGTGTCACACTACAATGTACCTAGAAATGTGTCCTTCAAAGCAGATGCATATTCTTCTAAGTGACTTCATTATTATAATGGAAACTGAAGTGTTTTAACTTGATTGTACACCTTTGGGAAATGTAACGAATAAGACTAAACTATGGAATTACATCAAATAATGATGTTTAAAAAGAAACAACTGCACAATACTATGCTACACTTAACGGCAAGCATTCAGGTTGTCCACCTGTGCGGTAGGTCTTTCAAACAGGCAAAATCAAGAACTTGGAGGTGACCATAAAGAGAGAATGAATGAATAAAGAAATGAATGGACCATTCCATTTCATACTGCATTTGAGATATTTTATGTGTAGGTTGTATTACTTAATCAGCTTCCATTCTGTTTAATCAATAGATTCTTTCCTCAGCATCGTATGCCATAGCTTGCCACTAAAAATGAGTACCACAGTCCTCCAATCTGTTGTCTATTTTTAATATTTTTAAACTCACTAATAGGCATTGGGTTGCTTCATGGCCAGTACCATTGTTACCACAACGATAACACAGCTAAAAATGTTCTCAAAGGGCCTTAAAGTCAGACATCCATTTATGTGTGAATGGAAATGAGCACCACCAGGGAAGTATCCAAAGTGAAAATGCTTGCATTACCACACCTCAGTGGCTATCCAGAGTGTGTTTAAGAGACTGCGTAGTCTGCTTCATGTTTTGAACTGTCTTTGAAAAGTGTATGTAGCACCCGTTTTTGGCTTGAAAAAGTGATTAGTTTAAGTGTGTGAAAAGCAGTATTTTAGTGGCTTCAGCACTGGGCCTTATCTGAAGAGCTGAATGATGAAGCCAAAAAGTGTGTATTAAGCCTGTCTGCACCCAAGGAGATTCTGAATTGAAGAGCACCTCCCTGCCCAAGCTGCCTGTGCTTCCTGATTGGCCCTCATGCTCCCAGGCAACCCTGAGCCATCCTCTAACACCTGCACTGGCCCTTTAAGTTTGTGGACGGAAGCCCAAGACAGCCACCTCCATTTTGTGAGACCAGCTTCTCTGTGCCCTAAACTGCCCAGTGAGCAGGGGAAAAGAAGGTGGAGAGCACAGATTTTCTGTGTGTTCTTGAATTTTTAAAAGTGTTTTTTCCCCTATCTGTGACTGTTTAAAATGAACTCTTGGTTTCTGCGAATTTTGGTCCAGATTTATGGTGGCCTTGCGTCATTCCAATGCCACAATAGCATCATTTTTTGTGCTAATGTGGGTTTGGAAGGCCAAAAATGCTGCGGCATATTTACAAAGTGGCACAATGCTTGCATTGCACCACTTTGTAACCCCTTGCCCACATTATGCCTGCGCCAGGCATAATGTATTCAAGGTGGGAGTTCAGGGATTGGGGGGGCCACAAAAATAACCCAAAGAAATCAATGAGATTCCTTTGCACCATTTGTATCACCATGTTTTAATGCCTGCTAAGTGCAGGCACTAGAAAGAGGCTCCCATTGGTTACAATGGGCATCTGGGTGCTTTGCAGAATTAGCTTCATAGTTTTTTACGCTAATCCTGCAAGGCACCGGACTAGCGTCACAAATTAGGATGCTAGTCCCCCTGACTACCACCACGGTGCCTTGTATTTTAAATGAGGAGTAAACATGATGGCATTAGGGGGGTGCTAAGGAGCGCAAGAAAAGCACAGCATCACTTTTCGTGAATCTGCCCTTTTCTACTTTAAAACTTCTGTTTTATTCTACATGTGACTATTTAAATTTCTCTCCTAGTATTTCCCCTGTACTGTACTAAGCCTCCTCTTTCCTACAAGGTAAAAAGGCAAAACACTCTTCAGTGGCTAACCAGAGTGTGTTTAAAAGACTGCTTAATATGCTTCATGATTTAAACTCTCTTTGTAACACTTGATTTTGGCTTGAAGAAGTGATTAGTGTAAGTGGGCGAAAAACAGTATTTTAGTGGTTTTAGAATTTGTCCGTACCTGAAGAGCTGAATCACGAAGCTACAAAGTGTGGATTGAGCCTGTTTGTATCCAAGGAGATTCTGAATTGAGGAGCACCTCCCTGGCCCCTGCCCCATCAGTCCGTGCTTGCTGATTGGCCCTCTGGCTCCCAGGCAATCTTGAGCCCCACTCTCACACCTTCACGGGCCCTTTAAGTTTACAAAGGGAACCCCAAGACAGCCACCTCCACTGTATTACCCCCAGCTTCTCTGTGCCCTACAGCTCAGTGAGCAGGAAATAAAGAAGGTGGTAAGAACACAGAGTATTCTTGAAATTTTAAAAGTGCTTTTTCCCCTACCCACGACCTTTTAAATTTGCCTCTTGGTTTCTGCAAATTTTGTACTTTAAGCTTGCGTTTTGTTCCACCCATAACTGTTAAAATTTATCTTCTAGTATTTCCCCTACACTGTACTGAGCCTCCCTCCCCTTCCTGCACAAAAACATCCTGCCTACAATGCAGTCACCCTTGCACCGTGGTGCCAAAGTGCTTGAGTTTGCATTAGGCAGCACATTTTGTGCCAACACTGGGAAAAGGCAGGAATGAGTCGTATAATGTAAGATACGGTGCATTGCTGCCCTTTACCTGTCATGCAGAGCAGCTGCACTACATGACTTTTTGATAAATGTGCCCCTTCATTTGTATTCATTAATTATCATGCTTTCTTATCAATACCCTTTGTGTCACAAAGTTGGCAATATAGATTATTTGTAAAAAAAAAAAAACACCTTAAGATGTCAAGTTCCGGCAATTGTACTCCACCGCTGTTTGCAGACTCTCATTAGGAAGTGGCAAATGCAGTTTCAACTTTTGCACATTTGGCATTTAGTTTAAGAGCCACGACAATTCCGTTTTAAAAAGGGATGCTTGCCATTCAAAAGCAAGATGAAGGCTACTAACGTGATGTAGAAGCACATAAGATCAGCCTGAAGGACTCAGGTGAACCGAGCACATCAAAGTCTGTGGATGTAAGCTCCCTGTGGAGGCAGAAATAATAGCATATCTAAGTGAAACAATTCATTTTTATTGTAGGCTCGAAAATGCGCTGGAAGGCATGTTAGAGAGTGTAATATTTAAATAAGAAATGCTTATATTTTGAAAAGGTCCTGTATGAATTATGCTGTTTTCACATTGCTAAAAATGTCAAAATTTGAAATGTAATATAAGTTCAAAGTGCATGGCAAACTGAAGATTTATTGAAAACCGGAGCCAAAAAAGCTCACGAATTCCGTTCTGTACCATTTGTATCGTTTGGGTAATGAGGAATAACATCCAAAGGCTTTATCTCATCCCACACTCCATCAAATGTTTGCACTAAAGTGAAAAGATTGCAAAGGTATAGGAAGTGCCCCTCACTTACAGATCAACGTACACATGCAATATAGTTTTAACAAATAAATACTGCGCCAGGACAAAACTTTATTAACAAATAGCAAGTTGGTATCCATGCTATTTTTATTTCATAATTTCTTAGCGCTATATCGACTTGATTCTGCTTCTAATTGGTCTCAGCTTGTAAAAGTAGCAAAATTAAATGCGAATACTCGATTACGTGTTAGTTGAAATGCTGTGACACAAGGCTTCTCTATTTTGGTTTTGGCATGTAAGTTTATTTTAGAGCAAAACCTGTTTTCTCCTTTTGTTAATTTGCTAGTAGCAAAAGTAAAACAAAATGAATTTTCTACACTTATAAATAGGCAACCTTTATATTATGAGGCCTCATTGTTTTCATTAATAAGCTGCTTTCAGGAGATGGTAATGTATTAGTGGTGAGCCACAGTGGTACGGTAATGAAGTTACAACCTACTTTGTTGTATTCTGAGATGCACTGAAAAATAAATCAGGCTCGGCGTGAGAATACTAACAAGGTCATTGAGAGTTTGGGCGAGAGTGGGGTTCTGCCAAACAAAATTATGATTCTTCATCCAAAACGTGTTTTTTCTTCTGCACTTAGGCCCATATATATACTTTTTAGGGCCGCATTTGCTCCGCTTTTTAGCGCAAAAGTGGCACAAACTTACAAAACACAATTGATAGGGAAATTGACAGTATTTTTTTTCTTTAAGCAGATAGCAGGCGATCTACTACAGCTCATCCTAATGCTGTAATGCTCTAACCTTATAACAGGCTTCTGCTTAGAATATTGAGTGCTACGTTTACCAAGACTGGGGCTTACATAACTGATTTTTATTTACTTTTGTGTTATTTTATGGTACTAGATTTGTACTGCATATAGAAGAATTTTTATTTTTGGAGAGATTGTGGTTCTAATCACTTTAATGTAAACTTTAATGTATTGTCTAAATCTTGGCATCACTGGTTCAGTGTTTGATATACAGGGTTAATCTTCCATTTGATTATTACTCCTGTTCTAGACATATTGTGGGCAGTTAATGACTAATATGGACTATAAGATCATACACGAGGGTAAGATGTCTTCACCTGAGTCTACTGAGCCTTGTCATTAGTCATAAAAGGTTCCTCTATATTCCAGAGATTTGAATACCATTCCTGTGTTTTATTGACAAGTAAATGTTAATTATTGTAAATGTCAATGGTTCACAACCAAATAGACTATCGGATGCATTGGAAATATTCTGGAGCATTTATAATTGTATCATCTTTGCACAATATAAGAAATTACCCTCTTTTTTGCATAGTGTACCCCTCGGATTTTTGTCCTATAACCTTTTTCTGGCTGTAGGACTCTGTGAAGTTTACCACTCCTAAGCAGCAGTAATATGCCCATGCTCCCATTTTCAACCTGGTTGAGTTGGTATACTCTGCATTTACATATTTATCTTTCCTTACATTCTCCAGTACAGGGAACAAAGTACACCCAGGGACTGGAAGTGAAATGCTCCTCGTAACACATATTGTGCCACCCACTACAGTGGCAGTGCAAACATGGCTTCAGGTCTACTATTGTAGCATGACTGGAAGGGTATACAAACTGCAATTCTGCTTGTAAAAAAAACCTTTTGACTGAGCTAAAACTTAAAAAAAAAAGAATAAGCCACCCTTAAGTAGGTCCTTGTAACCAAAAGACAGGTTATATGATATTTAAAAGTAACATATGTAGAAATGTAATGTTAAAGTGTTCTTACAATGGCTTCTACCAGAAATCTATTTTCCCTGCATCAAGGTTGACTGGCCCATAGTGAAAATCTGGGAGCAATATTAAATATGAATTCTGCTATCAGAAGGACTAGTTATGAATATGACTCAAAAATACTTTTTAATATGTATTAAAAGCCAAACCCAATGGTGAATTCAGATTTTTAATAAATATTAAGGAAAGGTGACTTTTAGAAACTTACCTTTTCCCTGCCTAAAGCCTCCGGAGGCTAATGTGCATTATCCTCCAGCTGCAGCCCACTCTCTGAATGGCATTGAATGAAGTGTTAAAAATGCTCCCAAAGCAGAGTCAAAGGTCTGGATAAAGGTGTGTGTCTTTGTTACTCTGGCACAATGCCCATCTGGGCTGTACCTGGAAGTGTTTTTTTCTTCATAGAGGAATCCGTGTCATAAGCAGATGTCAGATGACACTTAGACAAGCCCTTTTTTTTGTTCCCCCAGACAGACAAGCACCCGTCCCAGTGGGAGAGGAGCTGCCTCGGTGCTAGTTTAAAGTGACCACAAAGGAGGAGCTGCTAAATACCATAGCCATATCTCTGGTCAGGCACACAGGCTCTGCACATAGGGAAAAGGGTTTTACCATTTTGGATTTCAGGAGTGAGGGGCACAGTGGAATTGTTAATAGCAGGGCTGACAGGAACCTCTGCAAAAATGGGGAGGGCCACCCTTGAACATTCACCTCATTGGTTAGGAGAGGCCAGGAGTCACCCCCACGGGGATAGGTAGTACAGCCCCCACCAATGGTCCCCTGCACTTGTTCACCACCAGCCTTTTCCAGGTGGTTCATCCACCATGAAAAGGCTGGTGGAGAACAAGATTGTAATCAGCAGGGTGGCGCTGAGTTCAGCGCTGCCCTGGTTGATTGAAACCCGCACCACCATCAGCCCATCCAGATCTGAGATGCTGGCGTGGATGCCAGTAGGTTGGCAGCCTCTTAATGTAGCAGTCAGACCGCCACAGCCGCGCCAGTCCACAGCCACCATGATGCTGGCAGTTTTCGGACTACCAGGCCAGTAATCTGGCCCTTAGTCTCAAGGTAAAGCCTCCAATCAATAAAACCTGGTTTCTGTGTGCGAACTGTGGTCCATCGTGGTCAGGATCAAATAGCACTTAGGTCATTGTCTAAGTTTGGATGTATGGCTATTGATGAGATCCGCCAGCACCCAAGGCAACTGCAACTTCAGCCTCAGAATTGTCTCCCATAGCCTACTGGTAGTGTCATATGGTAGGGTGCACCTTAGGGTGACTATTGGTCCTCATGCCCTGATGAATTTGCCTGTAAGTTTTTGTTTGGCAATGAAACACATCGGCTGTTCACAACAAAATGGTCATAGACATAGAATAAAGATGTATGAGGTATGCCATATGTGACTCATTTTTATTGTTTTTGAAGAAGGCACTACTTCATGTCCTTCCTTGATGACCTTCATAGTTTTTTATGTGAATCAGTAGGTACACAAATTGAGCACCACTAGTGCTTTACATGGTGCATGGTCCTCCTGTCACTATAGTAAAGATGCTGATGATGATACAGTGAGCCAGTTGGTGAGCAATAGCCAACCGTCTCATGGCGGTTCCTTATGTGGGACACTTTCTATATTTTGTTCTGAATTTTTATGCATATTCTGTGTAGGTCCCCAGGTGCTGGTCCTGAAAAGTATCACATATGGACATATGTTCTGACTCTGAGTTGTTCGTGAAGCATGACCTAAACCTACAGATGTCGCTTGCTTGAGGGTAGTGCCCTGTGTATTTTTTTATATGGCTAGCACCAAGGGGCTTCTCATGGTTTTGGCTTTTTGAGCATAGGGCACTCTTGGTTCTTTTTCAGTCCCTCTGTAGCTCCTGTTGTATATGATCCCAGTCTGCTGCTACCGGATGACTGCAGATGGAACTTAATGCTTTTTGTCCTGTTTTGATTTAAAACTTGAAAGATTCATATCTCCGGTTCCTCTTATTGGATTTTTGCTGTTTTTATGTAATTTTATTTATTGAAATGTACTCTATGTGTTTAAATCAGTGTAAGATTTTTTTACTTTAAAACAGTTTTGGTACCGCATAAATGCTTTACATATTGGCAAAAGTTTAGTCTGTCTTTTCTGTGCCATAGGTACCAGGTGGTTGAGCTCAGTGTAATTCCTTGACTTTCAACCTGAAAGGTTTGTGAATATTTGTGACTATTACTGAAGGTGGGTACTCACACCGCCTGACTCGTATTCCAATTTCTCACAAATCCTCTGTTGCATGGTAAAGTTTTAATTCACTTGTAAATACTTAGTAGATGGTACTGCATTTACCCAGACCCAGGGCCTGTAAAGTAAATGCTACAATTGGCCATGCAGCACCCTTTGTGCCACCCACTAAAGTCGCCTTTTAAAACATCTCTCAAGCCTGCCACTGCAGCCTGTAGTGTACTTTTAGATTTTCATTTTGACCTTGCAAAATAAACCTTTAGCCAGTCCTAAATCATCCTTTGTGATACTCATAAGTCACCTCTAAGGTAGGCTATAAAGGCTCATTGGGCAGGGTGCATTGTATTTAAAAAGTAGGATGTGTGCTTATGTTTTACATGTCCTGGCAGTGACAGAATCCTTAAGTCATTTTTCAATGTTGTAAGGCCCCACCTCTTCCTTTGACTAACAGTGGATTACCTTATTACATTTAATAAATGCTAATGGGTAGATTGGGAGCAGATAGAGATATACAGTTTACCCTCAAATTAATTGTAATTTGAAATCCTCTTTAATTGTATAGGCAGGTTTTAAGGCATGATTCTGAAAGTGCAACTTTAAAAAAGTTGGCCCTTATTTTTTTGTCCCAACCATTTGTGCCTTTTGTCAGTTTTCTGGGTCACATGACTGTGAATGGTTCTGCTTTTGAGGTTTTTGCATTGCTTCCCGGCAGTAACATAAAGGGGGCTTAGAAGGGGAGAGGATGGATCATCCTAGCAGGATGACTGGGGTGGAGGTGTTCCCAGTCTCACTTACACCTCAAAGGGCTTTGCCTTCTGCACACACAAAGAATCTGACACCAGGCCTGCCCTGCCTTTTGTCAGCACCAGACAGTTTTTTATTTTGGCAGGGCAAGAGGAAGAACTTTTCTGGGTCCATATATGATGGAAGGTAAGGGAATGCCCCCCCACAAACGCAGGCACCAGGTATAAGTAGTGGACCTTGAGAGCCTCTCATCAGAACACTCCTGGACCTGTGGCTATCACATCAGAAGGACTTTCTTGCTGCTTTAAGGATCATCCTGCTGTCTGAAAAGGAAGACTGGACCTGCTTGCCTTCATCCCAGGTTAAACAAAGTGACTCCAAGGGTCCAGAAGCTGACCTCCTGTGTGAGCAACAGAGGCACAACAAGCTTCAGGAGACTCCCTGCAAATGCCCAGCAGCCCTTCTGCAGCTGTACCTGCCTGGACCTGCCACTGAACCTGCCTGAGCCCAACTGGACCCTGTCTGAGTGAATCTGTAAGCCCTAAGAGGTACCTTACGGGCCCAGGACCTTCAGCTGGCACCAGAGTGTGCTTGCACTGAAGAAAAAGTGGAAATCCTGAACTTTGGGCTCCCTCCAACAGCAATCTGGTCCATTTGCGTTAAATCTCTGCCTCCCTTGACAACCAGGAATGCAAAGCTCTTGTGAAACCTATTCTTTACCCCAACAATGACTTCCGGCAAGTAGTAACACGAGACCTGCACTTCATATTGCAGTAATGACAGCCCACGATGACAACCATTGTGAAGCTACAAAGGCGACTGTCCATGTTGCTTGACCTGCTCATTGCTCTACAGGGACAATTATCCATGGTGTTCAGCTGCCTCCTCTCATCCTCCTCCAACATGAACGTAACTCTTCACACCGGACTTAGAAGGCAATTTTCAGCTGGACAAACTTTGTACCTGTATCCAACCTGTGCTTCATTGCGATAAGACTGAACTTGTGACTTTCCCTCGGTCTAGCATTACCTGATGACTGTGACTGGCGCTTTATATTTTTCAGTGATATTTTCACTAAAAACTTTAAAGTTGCTTATCTCCAGTTCTCCTAATTGGATTTTTGTTGGTCTAGCATCATTTTATTTGTAAAATTTCACTCTGTTTTTCTGAATTGGTTTGGGATTTTTCTTATGTTAAATGTTCGCTCTATTACTGTTTGTGTGCTGAATATATACTTTACACATTGTCTCTAAGTTAAGCTTGACAGCTTTTTGTGCCAAACTACAAGAGGGTAAAGCACAGGTTAATATAGTGACTTTTGTGGTTCACCCTGAAAAGTACTGAGTAGTTGCCTGAATGGCACTTCCATCCCCTCTCAATCAATAGCCCAATTGCTTACACCCTTTCTCCTCTTTGCTGTTCATCTAAGCTTTTACACTGTTAGAGATTATAGTGAAGAATAGTTCTAAACTGTATTGTAAAGTAACAGGATGATAAAGAACATTTTTGGAAATTACCCTTATTGCGACATGTTAGACCTGACAGCCTTAGGGTGTTTTTAGGACTCTGCACACTTTACCACTGCTGCCCAGTGCTAAAGTGCATATGCTCTCGCCCTACAAACATGGTAACATTAGTTCACACCCAATTGGCTTATTTAACCTTGTTATTAGTCCCCAGTAAAGTGCACTACGTGTGCCAGGGCCTGTAGATTAAATGCTACCAGTGGCCCTGCAGCACTGATTGTGCCACCCACATAAGTAGTCCCTTAACCATGCCTCCGGCCTTCCATTGCAAGGCCTGTGTGTGTAGTCACACTACCACTTCAACTTGGCATTTAAAAGTACTGGCCAAGCCTTAATCTCCCCTTTTTCTACCTATAAGACAACCCTAAGGTGTGCCCTGGGTAACCTATAGGGCAGGGTGCTGTGTAGACAAAAGGCAGGACATGTACCTGTGTAGTTTACATGTCCTGATAGTGTAAAACTCTTAACTCCGTTTTTGCGCTACTGTGAGGCCTGCTCCTTTCATATGCTAACATTAGGGCTACCATCATATATTGTTTGAGTGGTAACTTCTGATCTAAAAGGAGTAGGAAGATCATGTTTAGTATGGCCAGAAAAGTAATACAAAATCCTGCTGACTGGTGAAGTTAGATTTGATATTACTGTTTTTGAAATACCACTTTTAGAAAGTGAGCCTTTCTCAGCACTTAAATCCTTCTGTGCCTTACAGTCCACGTCTGGCTGGGTTTAGTTGACAGATCCCTTGTGCATTCACTCAAACATACCCCAAAAACAGGACACTCAGCCTCACTTGCATATATCTGCATTTTGAATGGGTCTTCCTGGGCTGGGAGTGTGGAGGGCCTGACACTTACATGTGAAAGGACAGTAACCTGCCCTCACACAAAGGACTGCCACACCCCCTACTGGGACCCTGGCAGTCAGGGTTGAACTGAAAGGGGACCTTGTGCACTTCTAAGCAACTCTTTGAATTCTCCCCCACTTCAAAGGCACATTTGGGCATTTAAACAGGGCCTCCACCCCTAACAACTCAGACACTATCTGGAGAAGAGAACATGAACCAGAACCTGCATCCTGCCAAGAAGTCCTGCCTAGCTGCTCAAAGGACTCACCTGTCTGCTTTCTGTGAAGGACTGCTGCCTTGCTGTTGCCCTGCTGACTTTCTGCTCTCTGGCTATGGTGAAGAAGTGCTCTCCAAGTGCTTGGATAGAGCTTGCCTCCTGTTCCCTGAAGTCTCAGGACCAAAAAGACTTCACCTCTACAAGAAGGACTCCTTGTGCTGTGAAATTCGACGCACAGGCTCCCTGAAACAACACACAGCCTGCACCACTGTGAAAATTTTACAGCACGCCGAACTGGAACGACGCAGCCCGATTTCGCAACAAGAAGATCGATGCAGCGCTAGCATAGCGACCAGAAATTCGACACACGGCCTCACCGGATCGATGCACAGCTGAGCCAGAACAACGCAGCCCGACTTCCAGAGAGGAATCGATGCAGCGCCTGCCGTGGGGTAGAAAATTCGACGCAACGCCTACCGGATCGACGCAGCTCCTGTGACTTCACCCTGCCAGCGCAAGAAATCCACGCATCGTCCCCAGGGGTCTGAAAACCCCGCAACCCGAAGAGGATCCATGACCGAGCGCCGGAAATCTACGCACACCCATCCCTGCGTGAAAACTCAAAGACGCATCGCCGTGTGCAGCCTGAGAAATCAACGCACACCCCTTTGTTTCCATGCATCTCCTCCTCTGCAGCTTTTTGTGGAGATTCTTTATGCAAACCAGGTACTTTGTGCTTGAAAGAGACTTTGTTTTACTTTTAAAAGACTTAAGACACTGTGGGCCTGATTCTGACCCTGGCGGTAAAAACCGCCAGGGCCGTGGTCCGCGGGAGCACCGCCAACAGGCTGGCGGTGCTCCTTTGGGCATTCTGACCGCGGCGGTACAGCCGCGGCCAGAAACGGAAAGTCGGCGGTGCTTAGCAGACACTGAAAATCACGACGGGTGCTACTGCACCCGTCGCACACCTTCCACTCCGCCGGCTCCATTCGGAGCCGGCTTCCTCGTAGAAGGGTGTTTCCCACTGGGCTGGCGGGCGGCCTTTTGGCGGTCGCCCGCCAGCCCAGTGGGAAACCCAGAATGACCGCTGCGGTCTTTTGACCGCGGTACGGTCTTCTGGCGGTTCCCGCTTGGCGGGCAGCTCCCGCCGCCCGCCAAGCTTGGAATGACCCCCTGTATCTCACTTTTCAGTGATATCTCAGCATATACTTATTGCATTTTAATCGTTTTGACCTGCATCTTATCAGATAAATATTTTATATTTTTCTAAACACTGTGTGGTGTATTTTTGTGGTGCTATATTGTGTTATTATATGAATTATTGCACAAATACTTTACACATTGCCTTCTAAATTAAGCCTGACTGTTCAGTTCCAAGCTACCAGAGGGTGGGCACAGGATAATTTGGATTGTGTGTGACTTACCCTGACTAGAGTGAGGGTCCTTGCTTGGACAGGGGGTAACCTGACTGCCAACCAAAGACCCCATTGTAACACTACATTTCTTACATACACAGCTTTGAAGGCTGAAAAATCCTTATTACTTGCCTAAAACAGCCACTGTTAAACCTTTGTCCTTTTCTCACTTAACTCTGTTCATTTCTTCTCACATACACTGTTTGCACAAAGGTTTTGTCTTGCTGTCTTTCTTATTTCATCCACACAAAGCAAAAATGCCCCATCTTTTTCCCTAATTGTAGCACCTCACCCTAAGCCAGATTTGTTCTTGTACCTTACCTTTAACAGAAATGAGGAAATCAAAGGCCTCATTATGAGTATGGTGGTCAGCGGACTGCTGCATTGGAGATGGCAGTCGCACAGCCACGAGTCCGGTGGTGAAGACTGCCATATCAGAAGTACTGGGAAGATACCTGCTGAACACAGCCAAGTTACTGTTTGGACCGCCACTGCGGAGGGGCTTGCATGGCAGGAAACAGCCATTTTCAGGCCGGTGGTCAGGCAGTATCCCATGACCACATTACGAGGTTGCACATCACCAGGATTTCCAGGGCGGATACACTGCCACCGGAAGCCTGACAGAAACAAACAATATAAAGGGGAACACCTATCTTCAGGAACACAGGCACGTCAGTAGGCACCATGGCACACGAATTGCAACTCCTCCCAATGCTCTACCTGGCCATGCAACTCCCGGACCAGCTATGGCGACCCTGATACCAACCGTAAGTACAACAGCCTAGCATACACTGGAGGGAACAACGTTAGTACACACACACAACACACACATGACACAGGAACCTACGCCCACACACACACGCAAACAAACACCCATAACAACACACACACATACACGCTAATACCCACAACCATTACACATACATGTGGAAGGAAAGACAGGACAAGGGAGGTACAATCAACACCAACTTTGTTGTCGTGCGGATATATTATAAATGGCAAAACTATGTACACACAGAAGGACACAATCATGGAGAGTGGCATCCCTGAGACAGCAGTGGACAGCACACATCACACTTCCACACCCACATGTCATCACCCAATGTAGCCTTAGGCCCCTCACCCATGTCCATGCTCCATACACACTGCCACCAAGGCCCCCATCCCCATGCGTCCAACTCACATACAGGACAGTGACATTGGGCTCACCTGCTGCTCTGGTGCCCCATACAACTGGCTCATACAGGGGCAGGACCCTGTCCATAAGTCCACTCCAACTGTTACTTGGTGAAGGCTGGGGCCCTATCTCCTGCAGGATGTGGCATATTGGCTACCAGAGTCAAAACACAGCAGCACATGCAGTGGCAGTCTTAAGTGCATGAGGTTCAGGAGTCAAGTGAGCAAGAGCACATAAAATGGCATCACGGCCGCCACGGACATCACCATCGCCTCTGGTGGCAATGACCATTGGCTCCTGCCTCCCATAGGGAGCAGTGTTAACCAATGGTGAGTTGCATGGCCGTCGTGACCACCTACCACCATGATGTGTTATGCTGGCGGGATGATCTCACTTCCACCTGTCCCATGCACGCAGACAGGCGGCTGCCATTTTACATGTCAAATGTGTACTGTGTGTGAAATGTTAGTGCATCATGGGTGACATTTGCTAACCTGTGGCCACATCAACACCGTTGACACAGTCTATGGTGCACAACATAATTCCAACTCTCTCCTGTTCCCAGGTATAATGTAAGGTTGAGGATGAGGAATGCACCAGTTTACAGGCCCTTAGTCGACTTTGCCACCCTCGAGGAGGGTCACATCATCCAGACCTATCGCCTGAACCGCGTGACCATCATGGATCTGTTGGCCCAGTTGGAGCCGGATCTGTTGCCTGCCATTCACCACCCAATGCCACCCCTCCCACATTGCAGGTGTTATCAATCCTCCACTACCGTGCCCCAGGCTCCTTCCAGGTCACATTGGGCCAGGCAGCTGGGATGTCGCAGGCCATGTTTAGCAATGTTCTGAGGAATGTACTATGTGCCCTGCTCAAACATCAGGGCTGCTACATCAGGTACCTCAACAAGCAGCATTGCCCACTGTCAAGGCTGCATTCTACGGTGTGGCACACGTCTCTCATGTCATTGGGGACATTGATGGCACCCACATTGCCCTGGTACCACCCAGGACAAGTGAACAGGTCTATAGGAACCACAAAAACTGATCCCATTCAGGCCCTCGGGTTGCATGATGTCCAGGACCTTCTCCTCCCAGGATGTCAACTAAAGGGGAGGAGGTAGGGGTCCATAGTCAGTCTTGTTGATGGCTCTCTGATGCCTGGATCCCAGGTAACTCACCTTCCCCCTGAGATTATTCCACCTCTTCCTGATGTCCTCCCTGTGCGTGGGTAGGTGCCAACTGTGTTGACCCTGTTGACGATCCTCTGCAATAACTCTGTATTTTTGGCTATCGATATTTGCTATACCTGGACTCCCATGAGTTGTGGCTTTACTCTGATGATCTTGTCCACTATGAACCGCAACTCATTGTTGGTGAACCCTGAGTGCTTCTGGACATGTTGTGGGGTGGGTATGTGGTGTGCATGTTGGGTGCAGTGTGGGGTATGGGGTGATGTGGGGGTGTTTTGCTGCAGGTGCTGGTGGGCTGTGATGTTAGTTGTACAATGTATGCTGTGTGATTTTTTTTTTTGTTGTGTTTGGGGTGTTCTTCCTGTTGAGTGTGTCTGTGGCTGCTCGTAGTTGTCGCAAGGAATTGTGGGAGTGTGTGTGGGGGATGTTATATGGTGGCGTGTGTAGGTTTGCATGGTGTGTGTGTATGTGTTTCAGGTGTGGGATATTTCAACTGGCCAATGTGGTGTTGGCTACTTTCGGTGGTGCCTTTTTGTACCACCGCGGTGCGAACAGCCAACAGTTTCCACCATGCATGTTCGACTGCACTGGAGGTTGCCTCTAAACATGACAGTTGGAATGGTCTTGGCATAGTGGGCCACCTTTTAAATAGTCACTCTTTCACCGTGGGTTGGCCTGGTGGTTTTGGTTTTGTGTCTGTTTTTGGGCAGTTTGTGTTTTGTGACTCGTAATCCGTCGGTCTCTATACCGCCACCACTGGCGGTATGGTGGCGTAATTTCCCACAACGGTCTTCCCCGAAGGCTGCCGAACTCATAATGAGGGCCCAAGTATCTGGATGAGACTGTTATGGTGGACACTGACTCAAGTTGCACCCATGTCCAGTATTGTCTAGGATTTTTAGTGCTGTGATGTTCGGAGTGTGCCCTTTTTATAAAAGGGAGATTGTGATTGGGCTTGAAGGTCATCTTTGTTAATAAGAGATGATAACTCATCAGCCACACATTTCTTAGACATGACTGGCCCTTAGTTTGAAAGTACATTCGGGGATCCCTGTATCCTTTTATTAGTGGCGTGATATGACCTGTTTAAGGGAGCCCACAAAAATACCTTCAATTAGAGATGTGTTTATAAGTTAACATGTAACCATGCAAAAGAGATGGAAAGTATTTTTGCAGGAGGCACGTCTCCCCACCTGCTGCGAGCACAGCAGACAAACAAATAAATTAAATGGCTTAATTAATGCCATATTTTTTTTCCCTCATGCTTGCACTGTGTACAGCATGAGGGCAAAATAAAATGCTGTGTACAGCGCAAGCATGAGGGCAGGGGGCAAGGCTGTATCCTGCAATTGCAGGATGACTGCTGCCCCTTACAGTGTACATCTCGGGCTGGCTGGCTGTGTGGCCTCATAATGAGCGCTGGGCTAGCCTGCTCCCACCAATCCTGGAGCTGCTCTCTTGCTGAAAACAGCATGACAACATCTCCAGGATTGGTTGGAATCCCGTTCAAGGGGGAGACACAGATTTGGTGAGTTGGGCGCCATAGCACCCCACCATATTTATTACCTGCAGGCCACTGCTGTATTTTTGATGATTGTAGCTGGATCAGGTCATCAAAGGAGAAGGTCAGTTTCAGACTTTTCATTGCTAAACAGTTGTTTTAGAAATTGGATCAAATTTGGTTCAGTCAAGAGGAAAAAGGAAACAGCTTTAACTAGCTTGCTAGTGTTTCTTTTTTATAAATGAATGTCTTTGAATTCATCAAATTTTTTAACTTGACTGGATTGTGACATCTTCAGCCTTTAGTTCAAACTCGGTAACAAATTCAGGGCCTCATTTAATGAGGTTCTAGCACAGGTCAGCACCGCATGGAGTCTTGCTGCACTGCCCTACATCAAAAGAAAAGGGGCAGGAATGCACCAAATCGATGTGATACGATGCATTCCTGTCCTTCTCCCCTGCACTGACACACAAAGGGTGCTATGCACCAACATCGGTAACTTTGCATCATGGTGCAAGGGTGTCTGCATTGCAGCAATTATTTTTTTGTGAGAAGGAAAGGACACCTTTTGCACATACATGCAAAAGAATGTTCACAAGAGCCATTTTCCTCTTTCTATCAGTGCAGCAGAATGCAGCACACATAGAAAAAAGAAAAATTAGGAGAAATGAAGATATTTGTACTCCTTGTGTCTCCCTTAGGCCTCCCTTGTGGAGGCATAGGCTTTTAATGCATTCCCAGGTTTATGTAAACATGTAAATCTGGGAATGTGTTAAAGACCCTGGGTGTTACATGATTGCACCCACTGTAACACTCATGGAATGCCTCCCTGCCACAGGGTGAGGCAACACAGAAAATTGTGATGCGTTGTCTCAATCCATATCTACAAGGCCGTGAAAAGCCACGCAGAGTGGATTTACGTGGCCTTGTGAATATGGCCCTGCAGTGACGTTCTGCCATTTTATTAGTTAAATGCACACTTTTGATGTATTCATGAGCTAGTAATTTTGTATTAAACATAAAGAGCTTTACCATTAACGACATCCAGTTTATGACTTGTTCTTTCTGTTTTAAGCGAAAAAAGTGACTTCAGTCTTTCTTTCGATCACCTTACCTTCTGCAATTTCTGGGGTTTCCTATTTTTCAGAAATAATGTCTTTTTTGAACTATTGATTGCTATCACTGGATTATATTTTCTTAATTTGTAATATGCTGTCTTGTCAGTAGCATACCCCACACTATTTGATAGTTTGCAAAAGTTGCATTAGGATAGTTGCTTATTTGTGGTTTGGCTGTCACTTTATTTAATGTTAGTGCTAGAGAATTGTCTTACATAATTAAAAAGAACATGTTGGGGTTGATCATAAATTACATTGTCTTTTGTGCAATTGACATAACTGAATCAGCCGGGGATAGTGCACTGGCAGATAGTTCTCATTCTAATAGGTGGAGACAATCTACTTTAACATTGTCCAAGATGATAAGATCCAGGTTTTGTTCCTTCAATGTGTCTTGGCAGATTCAGCAATTGTTTGAATCAACATTTTTCCAGCAGATTTTACAACGATAGGTAAGACTTTTTGACCGACTGTTGTTAGTGAAATCTACATGGTAAAGGTTCTTGTATGCTGCTGTTGTTCTGTTAAACAGTTTGGCCCTCATTACAACCCTGGCGGACGGAGTTAAAGCGGCGGTAAGACCGCCAACAGGCCGGCGGTAAAACTTTTGCAATTATGACCGTGGCGGAAACCGCCAACAAAGACAGCCACTTTAACACTCCGACCACCACGGCGGTACAGGCAAACAGCGCGGCGGTCACCGCCAACAGACAGGCGGAAGACAATGTACCGCCCACAGTATCACAACCTACCAAACCGCCACCTTTTCCGGGGCGGATTCACCGCAGATAAAAACACGGCAGAAACAGCCATTTCAAAGGGAAAACGCTCACCTCTACACATCCCACGAGGAATCAGGACACCATGGAGCCGGAACTCCATATTCTGCCAGCGATAGTCTTCCTGCTCCTATACGAGGATCATCAACGCCGGTGGCGAAAAGCATGGTGAGTACTGCACCTACGACATAGGGGAGGGGGTAGGCAAAAACACAGGGACACACACAACCAACATCCCAACCCCCACCCCGACCCTCACCAACTACAACACACACACCAATGCATATCAATACATTACAGTAACACCCCCCCAACCCCCCCCGGAAGAATGCAAAGACAAAAGGAAATGAGTTGAACCATTGTAATATAAGTATGCAAATATATACAGATATATACACATTAAACAAAATATAAACCACGATTAGTAGTGCAGGTAATGCACCATTCATTGTCCGTGGACCACTGGGCCCAAAATGCATGGGCGAGGCCCACACAAGATACCTGATCAAAACGGAGAGAACACTGCTGGGGCATCAGATAGAAATACAACTGGCACCTCAGGGGGAAGGGAAGGGGGGGCACCTCAGCCGGATGAGTGCACCACGCCAGATCCACAAGGGGGCTCCATGCCCATTGATGTATCCTGGGGAGTGCAAAGCCACAGTCTCTCAAGTCTCTGCAGTGGGTGGGTTGCCCACTGTACCATCCTGGGGAGTGCAAAGCCACAGTCTCTCAAGTCTATACAGTGGGTGGTTTGCCCACTGTTCCATCCTGGGTAGTGCAAAGCCACAGTCTCTCAAGTCTATACAGTGGGTGGGTTGCCCACTGTTCAATCCTGGGGAGTGCAAAACCACAGTCTCTCAAGTCTATACAGTGGGTGGTTTGCCCACTGTTCCCTCCTGGGGAGTGCAAAGCCACAGTCTTTCAAGTCTATACAGTGGGTGGTTTGCCCACTGTTCAATCCTGGGGAGTACAAAGCCACAGTCTCTCAAGTGGATAACAGTCTCCACTGGTGCTGGAGGGGGACTGGTGCCCAGAGTGCAGCACACACCCTGTGATGGTCCCAATTGCGTCACTGGCCCTGCCACAAATGGGCTAGCGGTGCATTCCATGGCGGTCTTTGCCCTGTTCAGCGGTCCCTGGCCTGTTCAGCAGTGCTTGTGTTGCCAGTGTCAGACCTGTTCAGCGGTGCATTCCATGGCGGTCTTTGCCCTGTTCAGTGGTCCCTGGCCTGTTCAGCGGTGCTTGTGTTGCCAGTGTCAGACCTGTTCAGCGGTGCATTCCATGGTGGTCTTTGCCCTGTTCAGCGGTCCCTGGCCTGTTCAGCGGTGCTTGCCAAGGCGGTCCTTCATTGCCCAGCAGGGCTGTGGCTGGCGGTCCTTCATGGGTCAGCTGGACTGTGGCTTGTGGGGCAAAACTGGGATGTGGCTGGCGGTGGCCTCATGGCCAGTGACGATGGAGCTGCCCTCCTGGGCAGTGACTCTGGCGGTGGCCTCCTAGCCAGTGACGATAGGGCTGCCCTCCTGGGCAGCGACTCTGGCTGTGGCCTCCTGGTCAATGACGATGGGGCTGGCGGTGGCCTCCTGGGCAGCGGGTATGATGGCGGTCCTCTCCACCGTGCTGCTCCTCCCAGACTTTGGAGATTTCTCCTGCCCCTTCCCCACCTTGGGAGGAGTCACAGCTGAGTCGACACTCCCCTGGGACCCTTGTGAGCGGCTTTGCTGGCTGGAGTCTTCCCCCTCTCCCGCCGGGCACTGTCCAACTTCTGGTGCTTCAGGGGGGGACTGGCTGTGCTGTGGCTCCGTGCCACACTGGCTGGCCAGGTGGCCGGTGTACTCCACATACCTGTAACAACAGGCACCACTGGTCCCGGAGATTTTTTGGCTGAGGTGCTAGTACGGGACCTATGAGTTGGAGGGGGGAGGGGTGGGAATAGGTTAAGGGGGGCCAGGAAAAGTTTTTGTGAAACACTGGGACGGGTAGATGGAGGGGGCTTGGGAGTGGAGGAAGAGGTGGTGGTTGTAGGAGGTGTAACTTTTGTCGATTTGGGTGCAGGTGCATGGGCTGGAGGCTGTTGAGAGGTGGATGGCTGTTGGTTGGGTGTGTGCCTGCGTTTGTGTATATTCAGAGGGGGCATCACAGACACACTGGGAGAGGACACAGGGGATGTGTAAATGGTAGTGGGGGTGGTGAGTGCACGTGAGCGGGGTGTGCTGGTGGGTGTGCTGGTGCGGGACGTAGTGGCTGTAGTGGTAGTGCATGCAGGTGTGAGTGTAGACGAGACTGGGAGGGAGGAGTGAGACGACGAGGAGGGGACACAGTGGAGGCAGTATATGTTGGTGTGTCTGTATGTGTGATGCTTGCGTGAGTGCCTGTGGGATGTGTGGTGCTTGTGTTTGCCTGAGCTTCCCTTGTGTGGTGAGGTGTGTGCAGGCTGGTCTGATGGTGTGCTTGGGATAGGCTGAGGTACAGGGGATTGGGTTGGGGTGGAGGAAGTTGGAGGGGGGAGGCTAGACACAGGGACAATGGTTGCCATCAGTGCTGAGGCCAGAGTTTGCAGGGTCCGATGAAGGGCAGCCTGACCAGAATGAATGCCCTCCAGGAATGCATTAGTGTGTTGCAATTCCCTTTCTACACCCTGGATGGCATTCAAAATGGTAGACTGCCCAACAGTGAGGGACCTGAGGAGGTCAATGGCCTCCTTAATGAGGGCAGCAGAGGTGACAGGGGCAGGGGCTGAGGTGCCTGGGGCGAAGGTGATGCCCACCCTACTGGGTGAGCGGGCACGGGCACATGCCGAGGGGTTGCTGGGAGGGCGGTGCTGGTAGGGGGGTGGCGGCTGTACCTGTAGAAGTGGGGGGCACAGATTTTGCCGCCACCACAAGGGAGCTCCCATCGGAGGACGAGTCTGTGTCGCTGGTTGCAGATCCTGTGACCGCCGTGGTGCTCCCCTCGCCCTCTGTCCCACTGGTGTATTCTGAGTCCGTGGTGTGGCCCTCCATGGCCATGTGGGATGCAGCTCCCTCGTGCTCCGGTGCCACTGTACCTCCGCCTGATGATGCTGATGCACACAAGAACAGGGAGACCTCAAAAAGGGGGGGGGATGACAGAAGAAAGACAGGTTGAGTACATGGCTTACCGCTACCGTTGGCGGACAATACAGACACAGCAGCCCCCTGCACTACGTCACGCTGTTGGGCTCTACAAATGCAATTCCTGGGACATGGCCTACAAGGCTATGGACGACATCTGCACACATAGATGACACAGGGGCATGAATACCTGTACTTGGCACTCTACAGAGGTGGGGTGGGGTGCCACATGGCCTGCATTACGGAGGGGCCTAGCCTACGGAACTCGCCCTGGCTTAGGGAAACCCACAGCCCTCCTCCCCCACCCAGACACCTTCACTGCGCGCAAAGTCCGCTGAATGATGTTGTACTCACCACCTTGTGTGATATGATGACCTCAAGCGCTCATCCAACTCAGGGTAGGCCACCGCCAGGATCCAGAACATCAGGGGGGTCATAGTTCGACGGGCACCCCTCCCACGTTGGGAGGCCATCCCCAGCTGAGCCTCCTCCGTCTTCTTGCTCCTGCGGCGAATGTCCTCCCATCTCTTCCGGCAGTGGGTTCTCCGTCTATGGTGGACCCCCAGGGTCCGGACTTCCTTGGCGATGGCACGCCAAATATCCTTCTTCTGGTGGGCGCTGACCTACATGACATGTACAGGGGAAGAAGAGAAGTCATTACAAACTGCACCGTCTAAGTGAGTGGCCCACATCCCTACCCTTGCCCTGTGGCACATGCATTCACATTCCATCATGCATGCAGAACTGTGCCCCCTTCATTCTCATAACCAGCCCTCTCCACACAGGCATAGCCCATACAACATGCTCCCTGTGTACTTACCTGTTGGTCTGGAGGACCGTAGAGTAGCATGTACTGGGGGAGGACCCCGTCCACGAGCTTCTCCAACTCCTCTGCAGTGAAGGTAGGGGCCCTTTCCCCAGACGCATGAGCCATTGTCTCTTCCAGACTGAGGTCACAGCAGCACTTGCAGTGTAGGTCCTCTCCTGTCGAAGATCAGGTATCGAGTGATTCAACAGATAGAAAATGGCGGTCACGTCCGCGGCGGTGCCTAACATCACCGCCGGCGTACTTCGTCATTGGCTCCTGGGACCCAGAGGGTCCAATGTTAACCAATGCAGCATTGCGCCACGGTCTTCGAACGTCTACCGCGACGGTGTACAACGCCAGCGCAGTTACCTCACATCCCATTGTCCCACTTTAGAGGTCAGGCAGCCGCCATTTCAGGGGCCCACATGCCCTAATTACCAACTGCGTTCACACAGACCTAGGCCTTGTCACTTAACACAAATACAGGCCAGATTTTGTGTATGAATGGTGTTCTGTGTGGACTGTGGGTACATACCTCTGAGTTGTTTGACTCTGTGGTCGCTGTTGTCATTCCTAGGCACCGTCTGCTGGGACATGTGAGGAGATGGCGGAATCCTCCGGTGTACCGACCGCTGGTGGATCTGTCGACAATGGAGGAAAGACATTTGATCATCACCTTCAGGTTTGACCGTGCCACAATCCAGGAACTATGTGCCCAGTTGGAGCCAGACCTGATGTCAGCAATCCGCCATCCCACAGGGATCCCCCCTCAAGTGCAGGTGCTATCAGTGCTCCATTTCCTTGCAAGTGGGTAATTTCAAACAACAGTGGCCATGGCATCAGGGATGTCCCAGCCTATGTTTTCCAACGTGTTGTCCAGAGTGTTGTCTGCCCTTCTGAAACACATGCAGAGCTACATCGTTTTCCCTCAGGTGGAGGATTTGCCTACAGTTAAAGGTGACTTCTATGCCCTTGGACATATCCCCAACATCATCAGTGCCATTGATGGGACCCATGTAGCTCTGCCAACCCCTCACAGGAGTGAACAGGTGTACAGGAACAGGAAGAGTTATCATTCGATGAATGTACAGATGGTATGTTTGGCAGACCACTACATCTCCCAGGTAAATGCTATGTTCCCTGGTTCAGTGCATGACGCCTACATCCTGCGGAATAGCAGCATCCCTTATGTGATGGGTCAACTCCAGAGGCACCGGGTGTGGCTATTAGGGACTCTGGTTACCCCAACCTGTTATTGCTACTGACCCCAGTGAGGAATCCCAGGACAAGGGCAGAGGAACGCTACAATGAGGCACATGGGCGGACTAGGAGGGTGATCGAACGGACCTTCGGCCTCCTGAAGGCCAGGTTCAGGTGCCTCCATATGACAGGTGGTTCCCTATTCTACTCACCAAAGAAGGTGTGCCAGATCATTGTGTCCTGCTGTATGCTTCACAACTTGGCTTTGCGACGACAGGTGCCTTTTCTGCAGGAGGATGGTCCAGATGACGGTGTTGTGGCAGCTGTGGAGCCTGTGGACAGTGATGAGGAGGAAGAAGAGGAAGAAGACATTGACAACAGGGACTCAGTTATCCAACAATATTTCCAGTGACACACAGGTGAGAACACATTCCTGCCTACTACAAGTACTTTCACACTTCTACCTCTATCCTGTCTGTCGATTTCTACCAGTATATGGTAACTGAGTTGTACATTTCCCTTACGGTTCCACAGGTGTGGTTTCCATCGTGTGTAATCTGCTTAGATTCCTCATGGACTTGAGATGTGTGACATAGGTATGTTGACATTACATTTGAAAGAGCATTTTGTCACTGTAATTGCTAATACACTAATTCGAAACCACAGACTGACTCAAGATTGTTTTGTGATTCAAGGGTGTTTATTTAAATACAAAATATTGGAGGGGGAAGTTAAATGGTTTCTTGTTTTGTGATTCAAGGGTGTTTATTTAAATACAAAATATTGGAGGGGGAAGTTAAATGGTGAGGGGTGATGGCGGAGGAATGTCCATGGCAGAGTCCAGTCTATTAGTCTCACAGGTGCATTGCCCATATGGGCATGGGAAGTGGAGCTGGGGCAGTTCCAATATGGACAAGGTGACAAAGTAAGACAGTGGGATGACAATCAGGGTGGTCTCATTTCTTGGCGGGGGTCTTGGCATCGTGCTCTGTCCTGTTCCTGGATCTCAGGGACCGTTTGTGGGTTGATTCTCCATCTGCAGGGGGTGGGGTGCTGGTGTGGTGGTCCTGTGGCGGTGCCTCCTGTCCACTAGCGCCGGCAGAGGTGGTGGGCAGTTCATCGTCCATGCTAGTGTCAGGGGCCCCTTGGAGTGCCACAGTGTCCCTCGTGGTGTTAAGTATTTCCTTCAGCACCCCTACGATGGTGCCCAGGGTGGAGCTGATGGTTCTGAGTTCCTCTCTGAAGCCCAAATACTGTTCCTCCTGCATGTGCTGGGTCTCCTGAAACTTGGCCAGGACCGTTGCCATTGTCTCCTGGGAGTGGTGGTAGGCTCCCATGATGGAGGAGAGGGCCTCGTGGAGAGTGGGTTCCCTTGGCCTGTCCGCCCCCTGTCGCATGGCAGCCCTCCCAGTTCCCCTGTGTTCCTGGGCCTCCGTCCCCTGGACCGTGTGCCCACTACCACTGCCCCCAGGTCCCTGTTGTTGTTGGGGTGGTGGGTTATCCTGGGTTCCCTGTATTGGTGGACACACAGCTGATTGACATGTCCTGGGACGGAGGTATGGGCCCACTGGGTGGGTGCTGTGCTGGTGTTACCAGAGGGTGGAAGCTCTGTGGTGGCCTGTGACTGGGTGTGGGGAACCGACTGTCCCGAGGCCCACGATGGTTCGGGCTGGTCATCTGGATCCAGTTGGACAGAGCTGCTGTCATCACTGTGGGCCTCTTCAGTGGGTGGGGTGGAGATGTCTGGACCCTCCTGTCCGGTGACTTTGGGTAGTGGTCCTGATTATTGCATCTGTGTGTGTCATGGTGTGCAATGGGTGGTGACCGTGTACCCCAGTGCTAGCATTCCTGTGTGGGGGCTTATGTGATGATGGTTGAGGGGGGTGTTATGGGTATGTGCAGTGGGCATGCTTTAGTGATGGGTGTCCATGCTTTGTGTGTGTCATGCAGGGCTTGGTGTTGGGATGTGTGGTTTGTGATGTTGGGACATTTGTGAGGAGTTGGAGTGATAGGGGAGGGGGCGAGGGTGGGGGTCTGTGATAGCATGCAGGTAGGGTGGGGGATATGAAAGTTAAGATTTGACTTACCAGAGTCCATTCCTCCACCGACTCCTGCGAGGCCCTCAGGATGCAGAATATCCAAGACCTGCTCCTCCCATGTTGTTAGTTGTGGGGGAGGAGGTGGGGGTCCACCGCCAGTCCGCTGTACCGCGATGTGTTGTCTTGAGACCACGGAATGCACCTTCCCCCGTAGGTCGTTCCACCTCTTCCTGATGTCGTCCCGATTTCTTGGGTGCTGTCCCACTGCATTGACCCTGTCGACTATTCATCTCCATAGCTCCATCTTCCTTGCAATTGATAGGGGTTTGTGGGTGATGTGGGTGTGTGTTTTATATTGTATTGGGTGTGTGGGAGTGGTGTGTGTATGTGTATCAGGTTTGTGTATTTCGAATTGTCCAGTGTGGCTGTGTTTTGTAAGAGTGTTTGTAATTTGAGCGCGGCGGTGTGTACCACCAATGGAATACCGCGGTTGAAAGACTGCCGCGTGGATTCGTGTGTCGTGATAGTGTGGGCGTATTTCTGTTGGCGTGATGGTGGAGGTTTTGTTTTCGCCAGTTTATCACCGACCTTTGGTGTGGCGGTCTTGTGTGGGTGTCTGGATTTTGTCGGATTTCGAGATGTGGGTCATAATAGCTGTGGCGGAATTCCGCGGTCGCGGCGGTGTGTTGGCGGCCTTCTGCACGGCGGTAAGCGGCTTTTACTGCCAATGTTGTAATGACCCCCTTTGTGAATATTTTCACTGGAACAATAAGTAATCTAAATTCTCTCTTTAACCTAAGTAAAATCTTTAACTTTTTTGAGGTTGTAATGAGTCATGAAATTTGTAAAATGCCAACAATCTGTCTAATTTGTGGTATCCAGAAACTCTCTAAACTTTGTGTGTTCCTAAACGTACCAGGTTATCACTTGTCGAGAATGCGAAGTCCTTAATACTTGTGAGAGATTTACTCACATTACACCATAGTTGGCTTATGAGCATAAGTAAAGCATTTAAAAATATAAATCCATCATTTGTTGATGCCTTGCTCTCAGAAATACAGACATTTTCAGCCATTAGTTGAACTTTTTTTTTGTTCAAGTCATGTTTATTGAAATATTTTAGGTACAGGGAAAAATACCAACAGTTGAATAATCCGGAGACCAGAGGATACACATATATGAATAATAGCATGGTAAACAACACAACATCCATATATAAGCATCATATAACATATCCAAATGTCACCAAGGTTGACCTGCATGTGATCCACATATACGTAGAAGGCTGAGTATAATAGCCAATAATAATGATTATGATTGAGAAGATATAGAGTGATTATTACATGGATGAAGGAGTATCATATAGTTAAACAGGGATAATAACCTTAGGGAAGGTAAGCGGAGGAGCGGAAAGAAACGGGGGGACGGATGCTGGTATAAAGAGTAGCTAGTAAGAATTATCTATAATGTGGTTGTATTAATGTAGTGAGAAATGCATTAAATAGAGTTTACTTATTTTTCATAAAGTGATCTGATGTTTGTCCAGATCTTGTTCGGAGACATTTGGGAGCCAGAGGGCGATTCGTATAGCTTATTATCTCCTCTTAGGTATGATACCCAAGCCCACCATGTGTGAGGGGAGACATGTTTAAAAGATTTCCAGTCCGCTAAAATAACCTATTCCCATCTAGGCTGAGCCTGCTTGAAGGACTCCAAGGGCCCAAAATGATTAGGGGAAAATAAAGGGGAATTGGAGTCCCATACATGTGATTAATTTTGTTTGAGATATATGACCAATAGGATGCAAGTTGTGGCATTGGATAACCATGTGTTCATGGGAGCCCAGGGCAGAATCACAATTCCAACAATTGTCGTTCTCTCTGAGACCCAGCTTATGTAGTCTAGTGGGAGTCTAATGTAGAAAATGCAAGGTGAAGAATTTAGATTGAATCAGTGAAGGGGCAACTTTATTTCATAAGGCATGTTTGCCTATATTAGACCAATTTTCTTCTGGAATCTCCAACTGACCCTTCTAAGCGTTTAGACCATTTAGAGGTAATAGATAATCTATTTCGTGAGGAAGAAGCCCTAGAGCTTAATAAATCTTAGAGCATATGTGACCTGAGTAGTGCCACAGTTTTAGTCATTGGCAAATGGTTGCATTTGTTGTGTTTATAGTCCAGCCAAGTTCAGATAGTTTGGCTTTAATATTTAGAAAACTATAAAAGTAAATTAGGGGGAGGTTGTACTTCTCAGCAACGAAGGCATGGGACATGGGATCTCCATTATCATTGTACAGGTTGTGGATAACACAGATGTTTTTTGAGCCCCATGAGCGTTGTAATTCAACTGTAGTGTCCACTTTTATTCTGGGGTTTTTCCAGAGAGATGCCATAAAAGGTCTATGTTATGGAGTTTGTGAGTGTTTGTCTAATGATTTAATAGCAGAAGTAGTGTCAGCAAATATTTTGTGCGAGATAGGAAGACTAAACTTTTTTATGGAAAGATAGGCGACTGGTAAAAAGGGTGAGCAGATAGACTTTCCAATTTCAGGCCATTTTGGGGGTCAGGTAAATTGTCAAGTAGCTAAATGGCACCTTGTGATGCTAGAAAAGCTGTTTGATATATATTCCAATTTGACAGTCTGCAGCCCCCTTCATGAGTTTCCATTCTTAGGGTCTTAAAGGTGATTCTAACCCTGTTTCCCTTCCATGAAAATGCAGATGCGAGTTTATCAATTTTGTGAAAAAAGGAGTGAGAAAGATCAGTCTTATTTCTATTGAGCGAGTAGTCAGAGACTTTAAAGAAGTTTGATATTATATTGATTAATGTCAGAATTGCACTCTGTATATCTTCCTTGTAAGTAAGTATATCATCAGCATATACTGAGGTTTTTGTGGGTGTCAGTACTGAATTTGAATCCTGCAATCTCTGGAGCTGATTCAATTATTAGTAGAAGAGGATCTATTGCTAGGAGGAACAATAGTGGGGATAGTGGGCATCCCTGTTGTGCGCCCTGGAATAAATCAAAAGAGACCGATAGTTCTCTGTTGATCAGAATGTTTGCTTTAGTGTTGGCGTATAGAGCCATAGTCATGGTAATAAAAGGTTCACCTAAGTCAAGGGTGGCATGTAAGAATGTCCAGTAGACCTTGTTGAAAGCTTTCTCAGCATCAAGCTTTATGGCAGCAGCAGGTAGAGTTGCCAATTTTGCCTTATTCATATGGCAGAACGTACAGATGTTGTCTCCTGCCATTTTGCCCTTAACAAAGCCTGTTTGGGAGTTATGTATGAGTTTTGGAATGACCGATTCAATACGTTTTGCCAGGAATTTTGCAAACAATGTCGGTTCCATGTTGAGTAAGGAAATGGGTCAATAGTTTTTTGGGTCTGTGTGACTAATATTGTCGCTTCAGCATTGGAGCCCGATACCTTCTTTTGGTGTGTGAAGCAATTCAATGTGTTTTTAGGGTGTTCGATTAGTGGGACTTGAAATGCTTTATAGAAGGAAATAGGGAACCTGTCTGGACCTGGTGTTTTGCCTGATTTAATGCGTCTGATCTCATGTGCAATTTCAGAGGAATCAATGGGCTTGTTAGATTGGGTTCTTTCTGACTCTGTTAGTTTTTTGATGGGAGGTGGTCCGGAGAAGCGCTTAGCAATCCGATTTTGGGCATTATAATTGAGGGGTGTAGAGTTTAGCATAGAAGTTTCTAAAGATTTCTAGGATCTCTTCAGTTTTGCATTTTAAAACTCCATTGGGAGCTTTGATATGAGAGATAGTGTTAGAAGTCTGTGTAAATTTGAGTGTGGAGGCCAGTGTTTTCTCAGCTTTGTTTAAAAATAGCAGACATTTCAATTTTTGCGCATGGATCCAGAGATAAGCCCATTTACTAAAAATACTGTTATATTTATGTTTTAGGTGTTTAATCTCAGTTAATATCACATTACTCCTTGTTTGTCTGAATGTGGTTTTCTTAGCCTTAACTTCTGAAGCAAGGAATTGAAGTGATTTTTTAATCTTGAAGTTTTTATTGGTCATGCTTTTGATTATTCGTCCCCTCGTGCATTTAAATGCATCACATAGGATTAACGGGAAAGACACTGATTGGCTACTTTCACTAAAACATAAATCAACATCTTTGTTTAGGCTCTCTATATCTGTGGGGTTTTCAAGAATTTCTTCATTCATGTGCCAGATCCTGTTGTTTCGTTTGGTAGGGATTAGAGTAATAGTCATGGAAACTGCAGCATAGTCGGATACTAGAATTGAGTGAATTTTGAATGACATAGTGTGCTGGAGAAGAGCCTCTGAAACTACGAGGTAATCAATACGTGTAAAGCTGAAGTGGGGTGGAGAGAAAAATGTAAAATCATTACTGGTTGGATTATGGATCCTCCATACATCTTTGAGTGTGTGTGATTGGCAGAGTTTTATTCGTATATTTATGAGATTTGAGTATTCTGAACTGTACTGCAGAGTAGCAGCCTAGGATAGTGTCCATTGGGAGGTTAAAGTCTCCGCCAACAATCATGTTAGAATTAGGCAGGAGATCAGTTAATTTTTTGTCCAGTCTTGCCCAGAATTCATAGTTCTCATTGTTTGGTGCATACATGTTCAGTATGTATATATCTTGGGTGCCTTTGGATACCCTAGTAAGAAGCCATCCTCCTTTATCATCGTGTTCCGTTGAAATAATCGACAGGCCAGAACTCTTGGACATAAGTGTTAGTGCCCCATTTTTTTCCCTGAGGCTTCATAGCATAATACTTCGGCCACCCGCCCTCTCCTAATAGAAGGGACTTCCCTGTAACCAATCTTAGTTTCCTATAAGAGAATAATATCACCTGCTAGGTCTTTACAATATTCCAAGATTTTTGTTCTTTTCACTGGATGATTTAACCCTTCAGTGTTCAGAGAAACTACATTAATGGATGACATAGGGATAAAGTTATTGATGGTCAACCACAATAGTCTAGAGTGGTAAAAAAGGGTGAATTGATACATAATCAGCATATATATGTAATACCAATGTGAGGGAAAATAACTAGGGATAAGGGGTTTAGGGGACATCCACAAGTAAGCGCGTAAATAGTACTTGGTATTAGGATGTTGGAATGGTGTTACTTTCCACCAGGGGGAGCCTGTTAAAGCAAATATCCAAAAACGGGGGGAAGCACAAGCACCGTGTAGGGGCATGGCCGGGCTCATTGCTGGAGCCCATGGAAATGACTGAACAAGTATATACCATTAAGCGTATATCGAAGACCCCATAGGCAGAGTGTGGATTGAGATCAAATACAATTTCCGCCGGTGTGTGGGTGATTATATAAAGTAGAATTAAAAGGTAATGACAATTCGACAAGTGGACACCGGCCTAGGTATAACTGTCTAGAACCTTAGACGCAATATCCTAGAGCAAAAAAGTTCAAACACATTAACTGTGACATTCCTGTCAAAGTCAGGTATACATTATGAACCTTATTGTTTTACAACCTAGTGTGGTTGTGGTGTAAGATCTAAAAAGAAAAGAAAAAACAGGCTTTGAGTCGTGTTAGCCCTGCACAGATGAGATTGAAGGAGGATATCCTTGGACAGGATTAACATGATATAATAGGGTAGTGAGTGTCCATGAGATATATCAACAATGTATAGCAACATCAAAAAGGAGAATGTTATGACAATAATTATGTGGTCTAATGGACTGAGGAGAATGCTCAGGGTGTAGTGAAATTCAATGCTAAGGAATTGGAGTGTTCAGTTTCCATCTGAGTTTCAGATTTATTGCCCAGGAATCTCAATACTTCTGCAGGATCTGAGGAGATTTTCGTTTGGCCTTTGTGTGAAATACGGAATTTGGATGGACCATTAAAGGCAAAGAAGATACCCATTGATGGTAGTATTTTCCTTAATGACAAGAATCCTTTCCGATGAATCAGTTTCTTTTGTGTAGTCTTGTGAAATGGATATTTTCTGTGATTGTCACATTACCACCTTCATTTTCCACATCTGGGCCAGAATTAGTTTAGTGTGTTGGTCTCTGAGAGGTTTAAAGATCATGGCTCTTGGGGACGTTTGGGGCATCGTCTTGTAGGAGGGGACCCTGTGAGCCCTTGCAATCTCAAAATCCTTGTCAAAGTCTAGTTGAAGGTCAGTAGGGATCCATGATATAAGAAAATCTGCTGCTTATTTGTAGTTCGATTTGATTCCTTCCTGTAGTTCAAATATACAGAGGTTGCTTCTTCTGTTTCGATCTTCCTGTTCCGTTATTTGTAATTTCAGAGTTGCAACCATCTTTTCTAGATCAGAAAACTTTTAGGAATGTTCATTGGTACAGTCTTCAATTATGCTTATCCTGGATTCTGCGGCGGTGACTCTTATTTTCAGCTCTTTGAGGTCGCTTCGAATTGCTGATACTTCAAGTTGGAGAAGATCAGTATTGGTCTTCGTGCTTTAGGCTACGCCATGCACAGTGTTCAGTTTACATAAAATCACATCGTGTGTTGAGGAAGAATACGTTTTTTCCTTGACGGAGATTCTAACATTGGTTGTGAGTGTTTCGTTCTTTTGAGTGCCGTTTTGGATTCTCTATCTTTGGAGGAAGAGTCTTTGGAATCCGCCATGTTGCAATCTGTGATATTAATGGAGCCAAGGGAATCATGGCTTGGGGACCACCCTTTCAAGGATTCACACGTTATACGTCTTTTATCGAGGTCAGGACAGGCCTTGCTATATATATGGACGGATTGACGTAGCCTGTAGCCGGAGTGAACAGTGCCTTTAATATGAGCTTTGGAATCTGATAATAGGAACAGTGCAGATAGATATCTCAGCGTATGATGTGGGCCTCAAAAGAAGCCCAACTATGTTGTTTGCAGCAGGAGGCTGGGTAATCCAAAGAATATAAAGCTTAGATGCGGGGGAGCAGCCTGTGTCTTTATTGTGGTTTTTAAATACGTTCAACGACCCTGTATCACTCCCAAACTAGCAGATTATTGTTAAACAGTCATACCTCATAACACAGCTTGACCTGGCTAGGATCCGCTAATGTCTTTCCAGCCCTGTACCTTGTTCCACCGCAGTTGCGTGCAATAGTTGTGTGCAGTAGAGTGTGCAATGGAAACTCTCAATATCTCTGAAGAACGTCTGCACATTGCGGTCTGCATTGTGAACAGTGCCCTTAATATGAGCTTTGGTGTCTGATAATAGTAACTGTGCAGATTAATATCACAGACTACGATAAGGGCCTCAGAGTGAGCCCAACTATGTTGTTTCCAGTGGGAGGCTGCGTAATCCAAATTATATAAATCTTACAAAGGGGGGATCATCCCATTCCTTTAATGGGGTTTTGAAATACGTTCAAAGGCCCTGTATCACTCCCAAACTTACAGATTATTGTTAACCAGCCATCCTTCATAACACAGTGTGACCCAGATAGGATCCGCTAAGGGCTTGCCAGCCCTGTACCTTATTCCACCAAAGTTGTGTGCAGTAGTTGTGGGCGTTAGAGTGTGCGATGGAGACTCCCAGGGGCATATTTATACTCTGTTTGCGCCGGAATTGCGTAGTTTTTTTTTACGCAAATCCGACGCAAAACTAACTCCATATTTATACTTTGGCGATAGACCCGTCTAGTGCCAAAGATCTTGGAGTTTGCGTAATTTTTTAGCGTGGACACCTTCCTTGTGTTAATGATATGCAAGGTAGGCGTTCCCGTCTAAAAAATGACTCCGAGGCATGTGCGCCGTATTTATACTCCCGGGCAAAAATGACGCCCGGGAGTGGGCGGGTCAAAAAAAATGACATCCAGCCGCTTTAGCGTAATTTTTTAGCGCCTGGTCAGGGCAGGCGTTAAGGGACCTGTGGGCTCAGAAGGAGCCCAGAGGTGCCCTCCCATGCCCCCAGGGACACCCCCTGCCACCCTTGCCCACCCCAGGAGGACGCCCAAGGATAGAGGGACCCATCCCAGGGAACTTAGGGTAAGTTCAGGTAAATTATTTTTTTTTTTTTTTTGTGGCATAGGGGGGCCTGATTTGTGCCCCCCTACATGCCACTATGCCCAATGACCATGCCCAGGGGACAGAGGTCCCCTAGGCATGGCCATTTGGCAAGGGGGCATGACTCCTGTCTTTGCTAAGACAGGAGTCATGTCAATGGAGGGTGGGAGTAAAAAAAAAAAGGCGCAAATCAGGTTGAGGCAGATTTTTTGCCTCAGACCGACTTGCCCCATTCTTTGACGCCCAAGCTCCATTTTCCCCTACGCCGGCACTGCCTGGTGTGGGTAATTTTTTTTTACGCACACCAGTCAGGTCCGCCGGCTAACGTCATTCCATAAATAAGGCGCCCGCATGGCGCTTTGGAATGGCGTTAGCCGGCGTTAAATTTTTTGACGCACAACTGCGTTGGCGCAGTTGTGCGCCAAAAAGTATAAATACGTCCCTCAGTGCCTCTGAAGAACGTTTGCACATCACGCCCTATTTTGTGGATTTTCCATTTTGTCGGCGTATTGAAGCACAGGCACGGCATAGAAGAAGAAAGAAGAGTTCTCAAGTGATCGTAGAGACACTGGAGTGGCTCAGATTGGTTCCTTGCCTCTTACTGGGGTGAGAGCATTCATTTTCTACAGTCAAAGACTGCTCATGACATCCAATAGATGCTAGGATCTGTTGCGGGCTCTCCGGAGCTCAAAAGGGAGTCCCCATCTTGCCACGCGCCAAATCACACCTCCCCCACCATTAGTTGAAGTTAAATGTCGAAATGGCTGTGATTTGGACCCTTTGTGTATTTTTTTGTACTGAAGCAGTTGTGCAGCTCATCATACTCCTGATGAGGCTGCAAAGTGCTAGGGTTTACATCAAGTTCCTGGGAGTCTTCTGGAATATCCACAGGAAGGATTTTCCATGTAGTGTGTCCTATATGAAAAACATTTGAGAATAGATATATTCATGCATAACTACATTCCAACGTATATGGTTACATAGGGTCTCATGTATGATTATTCTATTACCAAAAATTAGTTGCAAATTGTTCATTGACGTTTTGCGAATAGAAAATAATTCTGTGAATCAACCTACGTGCAAATAGATCAGTTCACAAAATACCAAATCGCAGAGCACTGCAGGACAAGCTACCTAATTAATATTCATTAGGCAGTTTGTTGTGGTCAGTGGATTTGGAATTAAGAATGCTGTAAGTCGGCCAATTCTTAACAAGACCATGACCGGTGGAGCAACGACAGCTGGAGAGATCGCGACTGGCCGGCTGTCAGGTGGCTCGTATTTCGCTTGTAATAAATCTATGTTCTAACTTGCTTGAGTTTATTTGAATCTTGTTAAAACAACATATTTTGGCGACGAGGTACTTGAGCCACATGAGGAGTCCAAGCAGCCGCTCAAGAGGCAATCAGAGGCAGATGTGTCGGAGCGATCGGAGGACAACAGGTCAAGTGTGGTCGCAGCGAAGTCTAAAGTTGAAGAACGGCGTGCTTTGGACTCTGTGACTATGGTCTCTACACTTCTTACCTGATCAATAAACTGTGAGTATTTTGTGGGCTGCTCACGCTCAGGTTCTGGTTTTCGCACAGTTCTGCTTCTTCAGATGCACGACGCACAGGAAGGATCTAGCATCACCACGCTTTCATTAAGCGTTGCTAAGCAACGCCTTTGGATTACATTTCTTCCTGTGAGGCCTACTCTGCAATAGCATTACGGTTATCGTTCACGCTGAATCTCACAGCTTATTGTATTTGCGTGTCACTGCATCCAATCATTCTTGTTTATGCCGACATGCACAGCTCCAGTTTAAACGCTGTTTACCGCTGTCTAGTCTACAGCCTTTTAGTTATGCAGTCTGTGAACGCACCACCACTTTTTTTAGAAGTTCCCTGGCAATCCACCTGTTTTTTGGAAGCAATGGTTAGATGTGTTTGAGACTTATTTGTGTGCCATTGGTGCTACATGTTTCAGTCCTGAAAGGAAAACATTTTTATTACTACTATCTTCAGGTTTTGAAGGTAGAGAGATTTTTTAACATCTCCCAGAGGTCGTACTGGCGAGATGGTGAAGAGTTGGGTGAATATCAGGAAGCTGTAAAGAAGTTGTCCATAAGGTTTGACAGACAACCTGGCCTGGTGGTGTCACGTCACAAATTCTTTGAAAGGGCGCAATTACACAATGAAAATGTGGATGACTATATTAATGCCATAGTAAAATTGTGTTCACAATGTCAATTTGGTGTGTTTTATGATCAGCTGGACAGAGATTAGTTTATTAGTCATTGCATAGGCAAAAACATTTAACAGAAATTTCTCACCTTGGGAGGATCCTTCTCTGAAGAGGTAATTAAGGTGGCAAAGAGTAACAAACTTAAACAGGTTGCTCTCAAAGAACTTGCCATTCAGCCAAAGGTGAATGAGAAGATCAATGCGATTACAAATATGTCTACACGAAAGGACAACAAAAGTCTGGATAATCAATTTTTTAAACTTACTAATATTTGCTTTAGATGTGGCAATGCTCCCCATGGAAGGGATGGCAAAGGGTGTCCAGTAAGGGCAGTGGTATGTCGCAGATGTGGGACGATGGGTCATTTAGCTAAGGTGTGTCAGAGTGGGACAAACAAAATTGTTAAGGTTAACAGCATTACTGTATCTGATTATGTCACAGAGCAGCAACTAGCAACAGAATTTCAGGACATGATTGTTGTGGTGACAGATCATTGTGTAGTCACAGGTGATCCGGGCGAGTATGTGGACCCGTATGTGGATGTCGCAGTTGGGGGAAAAACTTTGTATTTACTGGTGGACTCAGGGGAATGCATTACCATGGTGACTTCTGAATTGTTTAAGAAGACTTGGGATAAAAGGACAATATTTCTACCTCATAGAACCCCGGTTTCGTATGAAGGCAGAATGACTGAACTTGAAAGTTACATTGAGGAAGTTTTGGAATTGAAGGGGCGCAAGATTCAAGTCAAAGTCTATGTTGCAGTTAAGGGACTAAGGCCCATATTTATACCTTTTTAGCGCCGCGTTTGCGCCGCTGTTTGACGCAAAAGCGGCGCAAACTTGCAAAAGAGTATTGTAGTTTGTAAGTTTGCGCCATTTTTTGCGTCAAAAAGCGGCGCAAACGCAGCGCTAAAACAGTATAAATATGGGCCTAAACATTTTAGGATGGTTCCATCAAGGCCTTTTTGACATGGTGTTGAAACCAGGCACTAGTGAACAGGTGATGGTGGTTAAAGAATCGTTAGTATCTGAAATTGACAGATTGTACAAGGAGTTTCCCAAAACTTTTGATAGTAGGTTAGGATGCATTATAGGATTTAAACACAGAATCAAAGTTAAACAAGGGGCAGTTCCTATAAAACACAAGCTCACGTCAATTCCATTTAGTCTGAGGGATGATGTTAAACAAGTTGGCGAAATTACAAATGAAATATGTGATTGAACACATTGAGTCTAGTCTATGGCTTTCGCCTATTGTTGTTGCACGTAAGCGTAATGGTGAGATGTATTTATGCATTTACTTAAGAAGCTTAAACAAAGAAATTTGGGTTTATTCCCTTCCCTTGCCCAAGATCAATGATCTTTTAGAAGAATTTAAGGGGGCTGAGTGGTTTTCCAAAATTGATATGACATCAGCGTATCACCAGGATATGCTTGAGGAAAATTCAAGGCATTTTATGCCATTCAACACACCTTTTGATAGTTTCCAGTTCTGTAAGATGCCTCGTGGTCTGGCGTCTGTGGCTTCTACATTCCAGAAGGTAATGTGTCACCTACTAAAGGAAATTCAGGGGGTTGTGATTTTCCAGGATGACGTGCTCATTTTTGCAAAACACTTGGATAAACATGATTCAGTGCTCAGATCATTGCTCAGTGTGTTTAAGAATAATGGTGTAGTGGTGAAAAAGGAAAAATGTCAATTTTGGAGAAAAAAAAGTGGAGTTCCTTGGGCATGAAATCTCCTCTGAAGGGATCGGCCCCAGATTTGGTTTGGTCAAAGCTGCCAAAGAGTGTCCCTCTCCCAAGAACAAAAATGAGCTACGCTCATTTGGGGGCTTGAGTGAATTTTCTGCTAGGTTAATTCCTGAGTATGCTACCAAAATAAAGAATCTAACTAATATGCTTAGAAATAATGTGGCGATTCAGTGGGGTAATAATTGTCAGGACACTTTGAATTGGTTAAATCAGAAATGACGAATGCTAGAGCGTTGCATTCTTATGATCCCCTTTCAACCTGTACAATTACTTTAGAAGCCAGCTAATATGGGCTGGGAGCAGTTCTGACCCAGGAATTTTCACAAATTGAAGGTACCATTAGTTACGCTTCAAGGGTGCTGAGATAAGCTGAGTTGAACTATTCAGTGAATGAAAAAGAACTTCTTGTGTGCATTTAGGCGTGTGAAAAATGTTGAAGTTATATTTGGGACAGAACATTTATATTACAAACTGATCACAAACCCCTTGTGAATATTTTGAGAGGTGACAAGGTTAAATATACTACTTCACATATAGCTCAGTTAACTACTAAACTGCTGCAAAACGACCTGGATATTAGATGTATTCCTGGCAGAGAAAATGTAAGGGCAGGTTTCCTGACTAGGTTACCCATTTCTGAACAGGACAGGATGGATGTGGAGGAGGATAAAAAAGACTGCTTTGTTGCAAGTTTAGATTTTCCTGTATGTAAATTATGTAGCGAAATGGATTGGAAAGATGCAGAGAAAGAAGATGTAGTATTAGCTAAAGTGAGGGATCATGTAATTAATGGTTGGCCGAGAGAGAAAAATTTGAAGTTTCCATTACAACCATTTTCCAAAATTGCTGAAGAATTATCTATTGAGGATGATGTGCTAATGAGGTGTGAGAAGTGTGTTCCACCTTATGGTGCCTATGCTGGATTGATAAACACAGCCCATGAGAGGCATCTTGACGCTACTGTGACATAACGGAGACTGAGGCCCTCATTACAACCCTGGAGGTCAGTGATAAAGCGGCGGTAATACCGCCACCAGCCCGGCGGTAAAAAAAAGGAATTATGACCATGGCAGAAACCGCCCAGACATCCACTTTAACACACCAACCGCCACAGAGGTATCAACAAGCTCCACTGTGGTAATCACCAACAGCCAGGCGGAAGATAATGTACTATCTGCCACCTTTTCTTGGGCAGTACCAACGACATCAAAAGCACAGCAGAAACAGAACACAGAAGTCAAAGGACTCAACTTTGGAGACTCAGGGAACAACCATGACGCCAAGGAGCCCGAGTTGCCCATTTTCCTGATGCTTGTCTACCTTTTCCTGCATTATGAGCAGCAACACCAGCAAAGACAACCACGGTGAGTACTGCCGTCTAGCACACAAGGGAGGTGGGAGGTAAAAGAGAGTGACACACACACGCAACACGCAACACCCCCACCCCCAACACCATACACACAACCAGATGCACTAACATTACATATACATTCCGTACCCCTCACAAATAATGCAAGGACAAAATGATTGGAAGAAAGTGAGTGTAATGTGATAAAATAACATGAAGAAGTGCATCAAAATACAAATGTATATAGATATTTATAAATGGAGGGACACTGCCCAGTCCTCAATGTCCGTGGGCCACAGGGCCACATCACATAGGCCAAGGACCCACCTCACTCCTGCAACAACATGCAAATATACAGGTACCTCAGGGGGGCGGGCAATGGGGGGGCATCTCAGACAGAAGATGGAACAACGCCACTGGTCCTGGAGGGGGCTACATGCCCTGTGCCATATCCTGGGGAGTGCCAGGCCACAGTCTCTCAAGTGGGTGGTTTGCCTACTGCTTGGTACTGGGGAGTGCAAGGACACAGTCTCTCAAGTGGATGCCTTCTTCCACTGGTTCTGGAGGGGGCCTTGTGCCCAGTGTGCTTAATCCTGGGAAGGATGCAGTGAGTGGATGGCTTCTTCCACTGGTTCTGGAGGGGGCATTGTGCCCTGTGATGCAGATCTTGGGGATTGCAAGGTCACAGTCTCTCACCTGGGTGTCACTACTACAGGATTTGCAGGGTCCAGGATGCACCACAGCCCATGGAGGCAGGACTACACACTGCCTGCCAGCTGTGACGGCTGCTCAGTGGTGGCAGTGGCGGGGCTGGTGTCAGGCTTGCAGTGGTGGTGGTAGGCTCCAGCCCTTCCCCTGCAGCCTCAGACAGCTGCCCACTGGGGCTGCTGCTGCTGCTGGCAGTGGTGCTTTTGGCAGTGCTGGCAGTGGTGGGGGTTGGCTCCAGCCCTTCCCCTGCAGCCTTGGACAGCTGCCCACTGGGGCTACTGCTGCTGGCAGTGGGGCTGGTGGTGGGGCTGGCAGTGGTAGGGGTAGGCTCCAGCCCTTCCCCTGCAGCCTTGGACAGCTGCCCACTGGGGCTGCTGCTGCTGGCTGTGGTACTGGTGGCAGTGCTGGCAGTGGTGCTGGTGGCAGTGCTGGTGGCGGTGCTGGCAGTGGTGGGGGGAGGCTCCAGCCCTTCCCCTGCAGCCTCGGACGGCTGACCTGCCATGGTTGATGGTGGGGGCTCCAAATGAGTCCCAGCACCAGGCCTCCTGTCCTTCCTGCCTGCAGGTGCAGGCCCCTTGCCCTTCCCTTTTGCAGCTGGTGGTGCCTCCTTGCCCTTCCCTTTCGCAACTGGTGCCCCCTTGCCATTCCCTTTCGCAGACGGTGGTGCCTCCTTGCCCTTCCCTTTCACAGCTGGTGGTGCCTCCCTGCTCTTCCTTGAGGTACGTGGTACAGGCTCACTTTCAGTGCTGCTGGCTTGTTCCCAGGATCCTCTCCCACCTGCAGTAGCTGTCGACACTGCTGTGGCTGTGGACTGAGTGGCTGAGGTGCTCGCCTGGGATCTGACTACCCTGACCGATGTGAAGGGCCGGGGGAGGAGTGGGGAAGAGTTCAACGGTGGAGAGGAAAAGCTTCTTAGGGACATTGGGGCAGAAGAGGATGACAGTTTGGGAGTGGAGGAAGAGGAAGTGGTTGTAGGAGGAGTCTGTCTGCTGTGTTTGGGAGCAGGTGCATGGGCTGGATGGTCTTTTGAGGCTTTTGGGTGTCTGAGAGCTTGAGGTTGTGTACTTTGGGAGGAGGGGGCACAGACACAGTGGGAGAGGACACAGTGGATGTGTGCATGGATGTGGGGGTGGTGACTGCCAGTGAGGGGTGTGTAGTGATAGGTGTGCTGGTGATGGAGGTAGTGGATGAGAATGTAGTGCATGCAGGTGTGAGTGGAGACGCAACTGGGAGGGAGGTGGACGACGAGGAGGAGAGGGACACAGTGGAGGCAGTGGATGTTGGTGTGTCTTCATCTGGATGGTGTTTGTGTGAGTGCCTGTGATGTGGTGCTTGTGTTTGCCTGAACCACTCCTGTGTGTTGTCCTGTGTGCATACTGGTCTGCCTGTGTGCTTGGGATAGGTTGGGGTTGAGGGGAATGGGATTGGGTAGATGAAGTTGGAGGGGGGAGGCTAGAAACAGGAACAATGGCTGCCTTCAGAGAGGAGGCCAGAGCCTGATTTGATCTCTGTTGGGCCGCCATGCCAGAGTGAATGCATTTGTTAGTTGCAAATGGGCTGCCAGCCCTTGGATGGCATTCACAATGGTTGACCGCCCATCAGAGATGGATCGCAGGAGGTCAATAGCCTCCTCACTCAGGGCAGCAGGGTTAACTGGGGCAGGGCCTGAGGTGCCTGGGGCAAAGGAGATGCCCACCTCCTGGGTGAGCGGGCATGGGAAACACGTTGAGGGGCTGCTGGGAGGACTGTGCTGGTACAAGGATGACATCTGTACCTGTAGTTGAGGTGGCCACAGAGGTGTCCGCCAAAACCAGGGAGCTTCCATCAGAGGAGGTATCACTGTCCAAACTCTCCCCTCTTGTCTCCGCTGTGGTGCTCCCCTCGCCCTTCGTCCCACTGATGCCCTCACTGTCTGTGGATTCGGCCTCCTGGGCCATGTGGTATGCAGCTCCCTCCATCACCGGTGCCTCTGCTCCTCTGCCAGATGATGCCAATGTACAGAAGGACAGGGTGACAAAACAAAAAGGGGGGGAAGGAACAAAGGATGCACTTGGTTAATGGCTGCAACAACACCACTGTTGGCGTACACGATGCACACACACACACAGGGAACAGCCCTACACATTGGGAAATGCACTACTGTAGGAAAGTACCATCTTGCCTGGCATGTTACCTCCATTTAACTCATGTGTCAGTTTGTTTTTGCCTGTCTCACTGGGTTGCTGCTATCCAGGACCTTAGTGCCCATAGTTTGTGGCCTGAATGTGTTCCCTGTGTGGTGCCTAACTGTGTCACTGAGACTCTGCTAACCAGAATCTCAGTGTTCATGCTCTCTCTGTCTTTAAAATTCTCCCTGCAGGCTAGTGACCATTTTTACCAATTCTAATTGGCACACTGGAACACCCTTATAATTCCCTAGTATATGGTACCTAGGTACCCAGGGTATTGGGGTTCCAGGAGATCCCTATGGGCTGCAGCATTTCTTTTGCCACCCATAGGGAGTGCAGACAATTCTTACAGTGAAATAACGTCCACGTTATTTCACAGCCAATTTACACTGCACTTAAGTAACTTAAAAGTCACCTATATGTCTAACCCTCACTTGGTGAAGGTTAGGTGCAAAGTTACTAAGTGTGAGGGCACCCTGGTACTATCCAAGGTGCCCCCACATTGCTCAGGGCAATTTCCCCGGACTTTTGAGTGCGGGGACACCATTACACGTGTGCACTACATATAGATCAATACCTATATGTAGCTTCACAATGGTAACTCCGAATATAGCCATGTAACATGTCTAAGATCATGGAATTGTCCCCCATGCCAAATCTGGTATTGGGGTGCCAATCCCATGCATCCCCGGGGCTCCAGAATGGACTCAGGGTACTGCTAAACTAGCTCTCTGGGGTTTTCACTGCAGCTACCACTGCTGCCAACCCACAGACAGGCTTCTGCCCTCCTGGGGTATGGGCAGCCCAGTCCCAGGAAGGCAGAACAAAGGATTTCCTTGAGAGAGGGTGTTACACCCTCTCCCTTTGGAAATAGGTGTTAAGGGCTGGAGAGGAGTAGCCTCCCCCAGCCTCTGGAAATGCTTTGAGGGGCACAGATGGTGCCCTCCTTCCATAAGCCAGTCTACACCGGTTCAGGAATCCCCCAGCCCCTGTTCTGGCGCGAAACTTGACAAAGGAAAGGGGAGTGACCACTCCCCTGTCCATCACCACCCCAGGGGTGGTGCCCAGAGCTCCTCCAGTGTGTCCCAGACCTCTGCCATCTTGAATGCAGAGGTGTGAGGGCACAGTGGAGCCCTCTGAGTGGCCAGTGCCAGCAGGTGACATCAGAGACCCCTCCTGATAGGTACTTACCTGGTTAGGTGGCCAATCCTCCTCCGAGGGCTCTTTAGGGTCTCTCCTGTGGGTTTCTCTTCAGATAACGAATGCAAGAGCTCACCAGCGTTCCTCTGCATCACCCTCTTCGACTTCTGCCAAGGATCGACCACTGACTGCTCCAGGACACCTGCAAAACTGCAACAAAGTAGCAAGACAACTACCAGCAACATTGTAGTGCCTAATCCTGCCAGCTTTCTCAACTGTTTCCTGGTGGTGCATGCTCTGAGGGCTGTCTGCCTTCACCCTGCACTGGAAGGCAAGAAGAAATCTCCTGTGGGTTGACAGAATCTTCCCCCTGCTAACTCAGGCACCAAACTTCTGCTTCATTGGTCCTCTGGGTCCCCTCTTATCTCGACGAGCGTGGCCCCTGGAACACAGGAGCTGGATCTAAGTGACCTCAACAGTCCAGTGGTCCTTCTGTCCAAATTTGGTGGAGGTAAGTCCTTGCCTCCCCATGCCAGACAGTAATCCTGTGTACTGCGTGAACTGCAGCTGCTAGGGTTTCAGTGCACTTTTGCAAGGAATCCTTTATGCACAGCATAGCCCTGTTCCCCAGCACTCCATCCTGCATTGCTCAACTTGCTGAGTTGACCACCGGCTTCGTGGGATTCTCCTTTGTAGTGTTGAGATGACTGCCTTGCTCAGATTTCTTGAACGCCTGTTCAAGTATGTCTGCGGGAGCTGCCTGCTTCTGTGTGGGCTCTCTGTACTGCTGAGTGGCACCTCTATCTCCTCCTCCAAGTGGCGACCTCCTGGTCCTTCCTGGGCCCTGGCAGCACCCATTTTCTTCAAATGTGACCTTTGTAGCTAGCAAGGCTTGTTTGCTGTCTTTCTGTGTGGAAACAACTCTGCATCCTCCAGCACGCCGTGGGACATCTTCTGTGCAAAGGAGAGGAGAATCCACCCAGAGGCAGCCCTTTTGCACCTTCATCCGGGGTTTAGTGGGCTCCTGCCACCACTCGACACTTTCGTGACTCTTGGACTTGGTCCCCTTCCTTTACAGGTCCTCAGGTCCAGAAATCCATATTCAGTGCTTTGCAGTCAGTTGTTGTCTTTGCAGAATCTAATATCACAACTTTAGTGTGTTTCTGGGGAAGTAGGGAAACTTTACTCCTACTTTTCAGGTCTTGGGGTGGGGTACCTTGGACACCCTTAGTGTTTTCTTACACTCCCAGTGACCCTCTACACACTACACTAGGCCTGGGGTCCATTTGTGGTTTGCATTCCACTTTTAGAGTATATGGTTTGTGTTGCCCTTAGGGCTATTGCATCCTATTGTATTCTACAGTGTTTGCACTACTTTTCTAACTGTTTACTTACCTGATTTTGGTTTGTGTGTATAATTTGTGTATTTTTCTTACCTCCTAAGGGTGTATATCCTCTGCGATATTTCTGACACATTGTCACTAAAATAAAGTACCTTTATTTTTAGTAACTCTGAGTATTGTGATTCTCATGATATAGTGCTATATGATATAAGTGGTATAGTAGGAGCTTTACATTTCTCCTAGTTCAGCCTAAGCTGCTCTGCTATAGCTACCTCTATCAGCCTAAGCTGCTAGAACACTACTCATCTACTAATAAGGGATAAGTAGACCTGGCACAAGGTGTAAGTACCATCAGGTACCCACTCTAAGCCAGGCCTGCCTCCTACAACTACCAGTCACAATGCTAGTCACCAGGCCATGGACAGTAATACCTAATGCCAATACCAGCATACCTGAGACCCACAGACCCCTGCCCAGTAGTGGATGCCTACTAGCTTGGTTGGAGTTGGTTTACATCATACCCTGCCCAACATGGGACCTACCCTGCAATGTCCGGCCTGGCCTAGAGGCACCCACAAGCCCACATCCCCTCCCAGAGACCACCACACCACGCTCAAGTAATATATTGGGAAACTGTACTCACCCCCTTGTGGCTGCTGAGATGCCCTCAAGCACCCATCCAGCTCCGGATAGGCCACCACCAGTATGTGGGCCATTGGGGGGGTAAGCGTTCGATGGGCACCCCTTCCCTGTTGGAAGGCCATCCCCAGTTTGGCCTCCCCCGTCTTCCTTGCCCAGCGTCTCAGGTCCTCCCACTGTTTGCAACAGTGGGTGCTCCACCTGCCATAGACTCCCAGGGTCCACACGTCATTAGCGATAGCATGCCATATACTCTTTTTCTGATGGGCGCTGACCTGCAGAAATATACACATAGCAAAAGGTATCAGTCAGACCGTTCGGCCTGTTATACTCATGTCCCACCATAGCCTTCTCATCCCCTTATGCAAGGACATTGCCCACCATACATGCAGCATGCAGCCTAGGGCCCTTCTACCACCCCCCCACACGAGGACCTCACACACAGCACTCCATGCATTCATGCCCCATGAATCGTGCTCACAGTTTACTCACCTGTTGGTCTGGTGGCCCATATAGCATTCAGTACTGGGGTAGGACCCCATCCACCAGTCTCTCCAACTCCGCAGTGGTGCAGGCAGGCGCCCTTTCCCTAGTGACACAAGCCATGGTTGGTTCCAGACACAGGTCACAGCAGCACTTAGGTCCTCTCCTGTTGAAGGTCAGGTAGCAAGTGGGTGAACAGATAGAGAATGGCGGTCACGTCCGTGTGAACCGTCCACAGTGGTGCGTACCATCACCGTCAGCATACATCACCATTGGCCACTGTAACCCAATGGGATCCAATGAGGAGTTGCACAGCGGTTTTCAACCACCTCCTGCAATGGTGCACAACGTCAGCGGAATTACCTCATTTCCACCTGTCCCTCCATACAGGACAGGCGGACGCCATTTCAGGAAGGGGGCAGGCCATAGCACCTAACTGCGTCACAGTACACATAGGCACCATTTGGGCCTATACAACAATATTGTGTTATAGTCACAACATGCACTGCTGTGTAGTGTTTGGAAATATGGAATACTGACCAGCTACTCACCGTTTGCCCCCTAGATTGCAACTGCTGTGGATGAATAGGAGATGGAGACATCCCCCTGTGTACAGGCCCCTGGTGGACTTGGCAACAATGGAGGACAGGCACATTATACTTACCTATATACTGGACAGGGCCACAATCACAGAGCTGTGTGCCCAATTGGAACCTGACCTGATATCTGCTATCCGTCAGCCCACCGGGATCCCCCCTCTTGTGCAAGTCCTATCTTTGCTCCATTTCCTAGCAAGTGGCTCTTTTCAAGTGACAGTGGGCTTGGCAGCAGGAATGTCTCAACCAATGTTCTCAATAGTGCTGACCAGAGTATTGTCTGCCCTGATTAAACATATGCACAGCTACATCGTTTTCCCCCAGGTGGAGGATTTGGCCACAGTGAAAGCTGATTTCTATGCTATGGGACATATCCCCAACATTATTGGGGATATTGATGGTACATGTGTTGCATTTGTCCCCCCCAGGAGAAATGAACAGGTGTTCAGAAATCAGAAGAGCTTTCATTACATGAATATGCAGATAGTGTGCTTGGCGGACCAGTACATCTCCCATGTCAAATTAAAGTCTCCTGGGTCTGTGCATGATGGATTCCTGTACTACTCACCCAAGAAGGTGTGCCAGATCATCGTGGCATGCTGTATGTTGCACAACATTGCCTTATGTCGCCAGGTGCCTTTTCTGCAGGAGGATGAGGCTGGAGATGGGGATGTGGCAGCAGTGGACCCTGTGGACAGTGAAGATGAGGAGGCAGAGAATGAGGACAACAGAAGTGCTATTATAAGACAGTACTTCCAATGACACACACTTTACATTGACAGTTTTGTATTTGACATTGTCACTGGCAGGCAGTTTTTCTAACTTCTATGGCCACTTACTGTACTCTTTGGCATTTCTATTTTCACATACTTGTGCCCCACTATCGCTCCTGGTGTGTTGACTGCAGCCAACTACAGGTCATTCATATGTATACAATACTGTACAGTTCTATTGCAGTGTTTAACCCCTTCACTGACAGGCCTTTTCTCCTCCTGTGCAGAGCCTTTTTTTGGCTATTTGGGGCAGTTCGCACTTAGGCCCTCATAACTTTTTCTCCACATAAGCTACTCATGCCAAATTTGCGTCCTTTTTCTCCAACATCCTAGAGATACTAGAGGTACCCAGACTTTGTGGGTTCCCCTGAAGGAGAACAGGAAATTAGCCAAAATACAGCAAAAAAAATGTTTCAAATAAATGGAAAAAAGGGCTGCAGAAGAAGGCTTGTGTTTTTTTCCCTGTAAATGACATAAATAAAGGGTTTGTGGTGGGAAACTCACCATCTTCCCAGCTTTCAGGAACAGGCAGACTTGAATTAGAAAACCACATTTTGCAACACAATTTTGACATTTTACTGGGACATACCCCATTTTTACTATTTTTTGTGCTTTCAGCCTTCTTCTAGTTAGTGACAGAAATGGGTGAGAAACCAATGCTGGATCCCAGAAAGCTAAACATTTCCAAAAAGTAGACAACATTTCTGAATTCAGCAAGGGGTCATTTGTGTAGATCCTACAAGTATTTCCTTCAGAAAATAACAGCTGAAATAAAAGAATATTTAAATTGAGGTGAAAAAAACAGCCATTTTTCCCACGTTTTACTTTGTAACTTTTTCCTGCAATGTCAGATTTTTTAAAGCAATATATTGTTATGTCCGCTGGACTCTTCTGGTTGCGGGGATATATAGGGCTTGTAGGTTCATCAAGAACCCCAGGTACCCAGAGCCAATAAATGAGCTGCACCTTGCAATGGGTTTTCATTCTATACCGGGTATACAGCAATTCATTTGCTGAAATATAAAATGTGAAAAATAGGTATCAAGAAAACCTTTGTATTTCCAAAATGGCCACAAGATAAGGTGTTGGGAAGCAGTGGTTATTTGCACATCTCTGAATTCCTGGGTGCCCATACTAGCATGTGAATTACAGGGCATTTCTCAAATAGATGTCTTTTTTACACACTGTCTTACATTTGGAAGGAAAAAATGTAAACAAAGACACGGTGCAATAACACTTGTTTTACTATTCTGTGTTCCCCCAAGTCTCCCGATAAAAATGGTACCTCACTTGCGTGGATAGGCCTAATACTCGCGACAGGAAACACAAAATGGACACATCACATTTTCACAAAGAAATCAGACCTGTTTTTTGCAAAGTGTCTAGCTGTGGATTTTGACATCTAACTCAGTCGGCACCTAGGGATACCTAGCACATCTGTGCAGTTTTAAAAACTAGACACCTAGGGGAATCCAAGTTGGGGTGACTTATGGGGCTCTGACCAGGTTGCAAACCTCAAAATTTGTCCAAAAAACACTTTTTTCCTCTCATTTCGGTGACAGAAAGTTATTGAATCCGAGAGGAGCCACAATTTTCCTTCCACCCAGCGTTTCCCCAAGTCTCACGATAAAAATGGTACCTCACTTGTGTGGATAGGCCTAGCACCTGCGAAAGGAAATGCCCCAAAACACAACGTATACACATCACATTTTCACAAAGAAAACAAAGCTGTTTTTACAAAGTGCCTAGCTGTGGATTTTGGCCTCTAGCTCAGCCGGCACCTGAGGAAACCTAGCAAACCTGTGCATCTTTGAAAACTAGACACCTAGGGGAATCCAAGATGGGGTGACTTGTGGGGCTGTAACCAGGTTCTGTTCCCCAGAATCCTTTGCAAACTTAAAAAATTAGCAAAAAAAAACCACTTTTTTCCTCTCATTTCGGTGACAGAAAGTTCTGGAATCTGAGAGGAGCCATAAATTTCCTTCCACCCACATTCCCCCAAGTCTCCCGATAAAAATGGTACCTCAAATGTGTGGGTAGGCTTAGCGCCCGCGACAGGAAATGCCCCAAAACACAACATGGACACATCACATTTTCAGAAAGAAAACAGAGCTATTTTTTTACAAAGTGCCTAGCTGTGGATTTCGGCCTCTAGCTCAGCCGGTACCTGGGGAAACCTAGCAAACCTGCGCATTTTTTAAAACTGTACACCTAGGGGACTTCCAGATGGGGTGACTTGTGGGGCTCTGACCAGGTTCTGTTACCTAGAATCCTTTGCAAACCTCAAAATTTGGCCCAAAAAATAATTTTTCCTCTCATTTTGGTGACAGAAAGTTCTGGAATCCGAGAGGAGCCACAAATTTCCTTCCACCCCGCATTCCCCCAAGTCTTGTGATAAGAATGCTACCTCACTTGTGTGGCTAGGCCTAGCGCCCGCAACAGGAAGTGCCCCAAAACCCAACGTGGACACATCACATTTTCACAAAGAAAACAGACCTTCTTTTTACAAAGTGCCTGTCTGTAGATTTTGCCCTCTAGCTCAGCCGACACTTAGGGAAACCTAGCAAACCTGTGCAGATTTGAAAACTACACACCTAGGGGAATCCAAGATGGGGTGACTTGTGAGGCTCTGACCAGGTTCTGTTACCCACACTCCTTGGCAAACCTCAAAATTTGGCCAAAAAACCACTTTTTTCCTCTCATTTCGGTGACAAAAAGTTCTGGAATCTGAGAGGAGCCACATTTTCCTACCACCCAGCGTTCCCTCAAGTCTCCCAATAAAAATGGTACCTCACTTGTGTGGGTAGACCTAGCACCCGCTAGAGGAAAAGCCCCAAAACACAACGTGGACACATCACATTTTCACAAAGAAAACAGAGCTGTCTTTCTACAAAGAGCCTAGCTGTGGATTTTGGCTTCAAGCTCAGCAGGCACCTGGGGAAACCTAGCAAACCTGTGCATTTTTTAAAACTAGACACCTAGGGGAATCCAAGATGGGGTGACTTGTGGGGCTCTGACCAGGTTTGGTTACCCAGAATCCTTTGCAAACCTCAAAATTTGGCAAAAAAATACACTTTTTCCTCTCATTTCAGTGACAGAAAGTTGTGGAATCTGAGAGGAGCCACAAATTTTCTTCCACCCAGCGTTCCCCCAAGTCTCCCGATAGAAATGGTACCTCACTTGTGTGGGTAGGCTTAGCGCCCGCAACAGGAAATGCCCCAAAACCCAACGTGGACACATCACATTTTCAGAAAGAAAACAGAGCTGTTTTTTTTACAAAGTGCCTAGCTGTGGATTTTGGCCTCTAGCTCAGCTGACACCTGGGGAAACCTGGCAAACATGTGCAGATTTGAAAACTAGACACCTAGGGGAATCCAAGATGGGGTGACTTGTGGAGCTCTGACCAGTTTCTGTTACCCACACTCCTTGGCAAACCTCAAAATTTGGCCAAAAAAAACACTTTTTTCCTCTCATTTCGGTGACAGAAAGTTCTGGAATCTGAGAGGAGCCACATTTTCCTTCCACCCAGCATTCCCCCAAGTCTCCCGATAAAAATGGTACCTCACTTGTGTGGGTAGGCCTAGCACCCGCAAGAGGAAATGCCCCAAAACACAACGTGGACACATCACATTTTCACAAAGAAAACAGAGCTGTCTTATTACAAAGTGCCTAGCTGTGGATTTTGGCCTCTAGCTCAGCCGGCACCTGGGGAAAACTAGCAAACCAGTACATTTTTTAAAACTAGACACCTAGGGGAATCCAAGATGGGGTGACTTGTGGGGCTCTGACCAGGTTTTGTTACCCAGAATCCTTTGCACCCCTCAAATTATGGCAACAAAAAAACACTTTTTCCTCTCATTTCGGTGACAGAATGTTCTGGAATCTGAGAGGAGCCACACATTTCCTTCCACCCAGCGTTCCCCCAAGTCTCCTGATAAAAATGGTACCTCACTTGTGTGGGTAGGCTTAGCGCCCGTGACAGGAAATACCCCAAAAACACAACGTGGACACATCACATTTTCAGAAAGAAAACAGAGGTGTTTTTTACAAAGTGCCTAGCTGTGGATTTTGGCTTCAAGCTCAGCAGGCACCTGGGGAAACCTAGCAAACCTGTGCATTTTTTAAAACTAGACACCTAGGGGAATCCAAGATCGGGTGACTTGTGGGGCTCTGACCAGGTTTGGTTACCCAGAATCCTTTGCAAACCTCAAAATTTGGCAAAAAAATACACTTTTTCCTCTCATTTCGGTGACAGAAAGTTGTGGAATCTGAGAGGAGCCACAAATTTTCTTCCACCCAGCGTTCCCCCAAGTCTCTCGATAGAAATGGTACCTCACTTGTGTGGGTAGGCTTAGCGCCCGCAACAGGAAATGTCCCAAAACCCAACGTGGACACATCACATTTTCAGAAAGAAAACAGAGCTGTTTTTTTACAAAGTGCCTAGCTGTGGATTTTGGCCTCTAGCTCAGCTGACACCTGGGGAAACCTAGCAAACATGTGCAGATTTGAAAACTAGACACCTAGGGGAATCCAAGATGGGGTGACTTGTGGGGCTCTGACCAGTTTCTGTTACCCACACTCCTTGGCAAACCTCAAAATTTGGCCAAAAAAAACACTTTTTTCCTCTCATTTCGGTGACAGAAAGTTCTGGAATCTGAGAGGAGCCACATTTTCCTTCCACACAGCATTCCCCCAAGTATCCCAATAAAAATGGTACCTCACTTGTGTGGGTAGGCCTAGCACCCACAAGAGGAAATGCCCCAAAACACAACGTGGACACATCACATTTTCACAAAGAAAACAGAGCTGTCTTATTACAAAGTGCCTAGCTGTGGATTTTGGCCTCTAGCTCAGCCGGCACCTGGGGAAAACTAGCAAACCAGTGCATTTTTTAAAACTAGACACCTAGGGGAATCCAAGATGGGGTGACTTGTGGGGCTCTGACCAGGTTTTGTTACCCAGAATCCTTTGCACACCTCAAATTTTGGCAACAAAAAAACACTTTTTCCTCTCATTTCGGTGACAGAATGTTCTGGAATCTGAGAGGAGCCACACATTTCCTTCCACCTAGCGTTCCCCCAAGTCTCCTGATAAAAATGGTACCTCACTTGTGTGGGTAGGCTTAGCGCCCGTGACAGGAAATACCCCAAAAACACAACGTGGACACATCACATTTTCAGAAAGAAAACAGAGCTGTTTTTTACAAAGTGCCTAGCTGTGGATTTTGGCCTCTAGCTCAGCCGGCACATGGGGAAACCTAGCAAACCTGCATATTTTTCAAACCTAGACACCTAGGGGAATTCCAGATGCGGTGCCTTGTGGGGCTCTGACCAGGTTCTTTTACCCAGAATCCTTTGCAAACCTCAAAATGCGGCCCAAAAAACACTTTTTCCTCTCGTTTTGGTGACAGAAGGTTCTGGAATCTGAGAGGAGCCACAAATTTCCTTCCCCCCAGTGTTCCCCCAAGTCTCCCAATAAAAATGGTACCTCACTTGTGGGGGCAGGCCTAGCGCCCGTGACAGGAAATGCCCCAAAACACAACGTGGACACATCACAATTTCACAAAGAAAACAGCAGTTTTTTACAAAGTGCCTAGCTGTGGATTTTGGCCTCTAGCTCAGCCGGCACCCGGGGAAACCTACCAATCCTGCACACTTTTAAAAACTAGACACCTAAGGGAATCCAAGATGGGGTGATTTGTGGGGCTCTGACCAGGTTCTGTTACCCAGAATCCTTAGCAAACCTCCAAATTTGACCAAAAAACACTTTTTCCTCTCATTTTGGTGACAGAAAGTGCTAGAATCTGAGAGGAGCCACATATTTCCTTCCACCCAGCGTTCCCCCAAGACTCCCAATTAAAATGATACCTCACTTGTGTGGATGGCCCAGGTGTCTGCAACAGAAAAATGCCAACAACCTGTAGAGATTGAAGGGATAGCACAGGGAGTTGATAAGCACATATTTTTCTTTTATACATCTTTTAAGCTGACTCTGCTTTGGGGACCCATGCAAGTGAGGTATCATTTTACTTGGGAGACTGAGGGGAACGCTGGGTGGTAGGAAATTTGTCCCGCAGCGGTGATCCTAAAGGGAAAAGTGAGGAAAATATGAGTTTTTAAGCAAATTTATTGGTTTGCCTAGGAGTCTGGGTAAGAAAATGTTGGGGGATCCAGGCAAGCCACAACTCCTTGTACTCCTTGGGGTTTCTATACTTTAAACATGTCTGTTTTTGGTAGGTTTCCCTAGATGAAGGCCGCACCCAGGACCAAAAACATAGGTGCCCCCCCAAACACAGGTAGTTTTGCAATAGATCATTTTGGTGTGTCCACATACTTATGTGATGTTTCAAACACTAACATTGTGAAAAGAAACACACGTAGGTTATGTTAAAAAGACCCCTCACCCACCAACCAAGTTGGTGGCATGCTTCATCATCGGGGTCCCACCCGAGGCACCTAGCGTGTCACAGGTGTGCTGCGACGCCTGATTACAGCGGAGCAGGTTTTGTCATTTTTATCACACATACTGGTTGGATTTGGCACGAGGGTGAGTGATGGTTCAGTGGATCAAAGTTTATTAACAAGAGATTTCACAAAAATGAAATGCACTGTTAATAACTGAAAGGCCAAAAAACTGAACCAATGACTCACAGCTCGTGAGCTGTAAAGCCATGACAAGGCACCAACCGCTTTACAGTCCATCCACACACAGACGACACACACATCAGAAGATGAAGACGTGGAACAGATCACCTTCACCCGTAGGAGTACCCAGTAGCACAAGTCCATGCCATATGGCCACTTATAACCAAGGTCCTGTGCTTTGTAACATGCCAGTCTTGCAACAGCTGCTCACAAGCACTGTCTCCAGCCCACTGTTTATCTTGTCACTTTGCCCTGTGATTGTCTCTCACTAACTCATTGGCAATTCATGTCCCTCTGCATTGTATGACACTTCAACCCAGCATGTCCAATGACATGTCCTTTTGTACTTGTGTAGGATCACAACCACTTTGTCTCTGTGCAATGTGACACATCAAACGTGAGGGAGATTAGTGATGTTTGCCTTATGTCAATGCCTATAGAATGTCAATACAACTGGCATGAAAGAATGTGGGCTGATAACTATGCACTGTGGTCTGGATTGTACCATTATCTATCCTTCCTGGGGGATAATTCTGAGGTAACTAGAAACTATACAGTATAATGCTGTGTTGGACCGAATAAGTCTTCCTCAAGGGATGTCTAAGCAGAAAAATATTGTCTTCTAATTTTTCTCCCAGACAATCTTTATGTATGTGACATTTGACACAAATTTTTCCTCACACACACCATACAGCAGGAATGGATGTGTATGAGTGTACGTACAAATAAGAAACCTGGCTGTACAATGTAACAAATGATAGGTGTGAGTTATGTATACTATACTACATGAGATTATACCATCACTCACCTTATCAGGGTTCACATGAACATCAGGCTGCAGGCAGACGTAACACAGTGTCCTCAATACCAAATCTGGTCTCAAAGTTCGTCAGATTGAAAACATACATCCAAACTTACCAACATATTGGGATCCATAGTAACCTTGAGTGGTGGGTGAAATGGATGGCAGAGGAATAGAGAAGTAGCTTTGGTGTAGCTGCCAATGTGAGAGCTCAATTGGGATTTGGATGCAGGATGGAACACAAATGCAAATACTAAATTGACACTGTTCACCCATGCCAAGGCCCTGATCCCCAAGCATATGATACATACTGTAAAGGAGTACCTAAATATTTATTTAACAGTACAAAATAGATACTAAAACTAGGGGAAACACCTTAACTAACCTAACCTATCCTAACTATACATTACCCACAACTGTCCCTAACTAACCTAAGCTAAACTTACTTATAATATTTAACTAAATACTCTAAACATCAAGCCCCCACTCCCCTTATATGATGGGACACATGGAGGACAACATATACTAACCTAAACACATACTATCTTATACTAAACAAATATATATATATATTTTGGATTTTTTCTTATATATATATATATATATATATATATATATATATATATATATATATATATATATTTTTTTTCTTTTAAACACAAAAACCCCAACATCATCCCCCACCCACCCACACACATTAAAAAATACATGTAAAAATATCATACCCCCAGCCCCCAACCCACTACTACTAACTAAAGTGCCAGTTGTTGAGGGTTGTCCGGTTGGTGGTCCCATGCTTGGAGGGGGAGGTGCAGGTGCTGCTGTCAGTGGTCCTGGAGCTGAGGAAGTTGATGGTCCTGCAGTGGTGGCTTTCATCCTTGGGGCCACCTGGGACGTAGTGGTGGTGCTGGTGGTGTCGGCTGTTGTGGACACCGAAGGGCCCCCTTGGGCAAATGCCCTCCACACCCCTGAGGCTCTTTCATGGCGATAACGCCGTGCCATGTGGCGGAACTCAGACTCCACATCCAGAATGTGGCGGTAACGCACCGCCCGCCGCTGAAATTCACGGATTTGGATGGCATCCATATTGGCTGCTGTTAAAAAAGATAAAGCCAAACATTAGGTACTTCATTGTGTGATATAGCTACTGATGAGAATCAGACAATACATCTAATGTAGCTGAAACAGGCCATATCACCATCCAGATCACAGATTCTCCCTGAGGAAGTACATGCCAATGCAGGCTTCACATCTCCTATCTAACAGCCCAGCAATGCTCTAAAAGATGTGTGCCAACTTAAATGAACAATGCATCATTGTTCAGCCATTAGTCACGTAAAAAATGCTGCAAGTCCTCCACATGTGACAGACCAACAAATGACTATCTTCTGGATGACAATCAAGGGCCACAAGATCTGTGATTTGTAAATGGAATTTCCCGGATGGTATGCAGTTGCTAATCAAGAGTGGGTACCCTAGGTTTGGACAAGTGATTTACAGATTTACATGTCTGTGTACTAAACTTGGATCATCACACCTAGGTACAGATTTCATAACCCTAAGCCTGTGCCTCTGGGGGGATGGACAAGCAACACATACTTTCAAACATCAAGGACACCCAGGAAGCTTTGGACAGCTGTACATGGGTTTAGGCAGTCCACCACAGGTAAAGAGGGTGTCCAACTAGGATAGACACAAACCTTGCACAATCCCATCCACATTTATGTTTGTAATTACAGACAATTGTCAACATCATTTGATACCACTAATACCTGTCCTACAACAAGCAGATAGTTGAAGCACACATCTGGGCATAAGCTGCATGCACACCTATGACATTGTACTCAAGTGCCACATACACGTAGCACAACATGTGGAGCTACATGCTGCTAGGAAGTCGAACATGTTCATTAGTGAACTGGGAGGCTCAAGTCTGTGGGTAAGACTTTGTCACGACTTACACGCTGCTTTAACCTGGAATCTGCTGACCGAGTGGCAAGGTTCTTGTTCCTGAATGTTCGGCCTTGGCCCAGGTAGGGGCGACTCCTTCTAGTAGCCAAGGTGCTGCACGCGATAGGGACGCCAAGGGCAGGCCGTGTCCTACAGAATTAGTGCCAGAGGGAAAAAAAACTTAAATAAGGGGAAAAAACCTCCAAGAGGAAAAATGTCCTGAAACAGGAGCAAAGTCAAAAGTAAATACAAGATTAAAAAGAACAGGAACAAACACTGGAACTGACGTAAACCAATATCAGACACAATGGAGAAGGAGAGAAGACACCATCCAAACAGAAAGTGTTGCAGCGCGAAGAGAGAAAGAATCACAGCCCTTAAATACCCAAAAACAGGAAGCGACCAACAGGAAGTGCAAGGACACCATAGTGGATGGGGAAAAACACATAGAAAGTAATGGACAAGGAGCCATAGAAAGTAGGGAACCAAGGCATGCTGGGAAGAGAGGGGAATAATGGGAAAGAAGGAAGAACATAAAGGGAGGCACAATAAGGAACAACAGAAAGAAAAGGACATAATAGCAGGTGAGTGGGGAAGGGTTAAACATGCCCGAATGTGTGCCGCGCGATAAAGAAACGAGGCCCCATGCCCAATTTGGGGCCTCGTAAGTAGCATGAGAGGCTGGGGGCGCAGAGTGTCTGTGTGCCGCGCACCGCGGACTGAGCCAAATGTTCGGCTCGCGCCGCGTGCCATGGTGCAACAGTAGGTCCTCCCCCCCGAAGACCCAGGTTTGTGCAGAAACAAACGGTGAAAGTGACGAATTAGAAGAGGGATGTGAACAGAAGATGCATCTTCCCAAGAGCATTCACTAAGGGGGTAACCCTTCCAATGAATCAGATACTGAAGACGGTTGCGAAAGACACGAGAGTCACAAATGTCTTGTACTTCATATTCTGGTACATCATTCACCAACAAGGGAGGAGGACAAGGAAACTGCTGAGAGAAAGGATCAGGCACATAGGGGGTCATTCCGACCCCGGCGGGCGGGGGGCGCCGGCCGCCGGGCGGAAACCGCCCAAACACCGCCCCGCGGTCAAATGACCGCGGGGAGCATTTTGACTTTCCCGCTGGGCCGGCGGGCGGTCTTCAAAAGATCGCCCGCCAGCCCAGCGGGAAAGCCCCAGCAAAGATGAAGCCGGCTCCGAATGGAGCCGGCGGATTTGCTGGGGTGCGACGGGTGCAGTTGCACCCGTCGCGATTTTCAGTGTCTGCTATGCAGACACTGAAAATCTTGTTGGGGCCCTGTTAGGGGGCCCCTGCAGTGCCCATGCCAGTGGCATGGGCACTGCAGGGGCCCCAGGGGCCCCACGACACCCGTTCCCGCCAGCCTGATGGACAGTGACAGGATTAATCAGCTGAAGAATACAGAAAGGACCGTAGTAACGAGGTGTAAACTTGTTCTGAGACAGACGTAAAGGCAGAAATTTTGAAGAAAGCCAGACTTTATCCTGGATGTGATATACTGGAGCATCCCTGCGCTTCTTATCTGCCATTCTTTTCATGTATCTCTTAGTGTTTAGCAAGTGAGATCGAATCAATCTATGGGTCTTCAGAAGTCGTTTGGAAAATGAGGTGACAGCAGGAAGAGAAGAGGTAGACTGATGAGTAGTAGGAAAAGAGGTAGGATGATCACCATAGGAACAGAAAAAAGGGGTGACCTTGGAGGCACTATGGACAATGTTATTGTAAGAGAATTCAGCGATAGGAAGGTAAGTGGCCCATTTACTGTGGGTAGAATTACAAAAGCGGCAAAGGTACTGCTCTAGTCCTTGGTTGAGACGTTCAGTCTGCCCATTGGTTTGGGGATGGAAACCAGATGATAATGCTATATTGATGTTCAAAATCCTACAAAAATGTTTCCAAAACCGGAAGATGTACTGAGGTCCCCTGCCTGATACTATGTTGTGTGGGAGTCCATGGAGACGAAAAATATGATGGATAAATATTTGACTTAGTTCTTGGGAGGTAGGTAATTTGTTCAGCGCCGTGAAGTGAGCCATCTTTGGAAAGGAATCTATTGTGACCATGATAACCGGTTTCCTGCTGATGGAGGTAGTGAACACATAAAATAAGTAGAAATGGTGTGCCAGGGAGCAGGTGGAACAGGCAATGGTTGCAATAATCCCGCAGGTCTGGTACGGGGTATCTTTACTTGGGCACATATGGGACAGGCCTGAACATATCTTTCGACATCCGATTTCCAGGTAGGCCACCAGAAAGATCGCAAGAGTAATTCCTGCGTGGCCTTGATGCCTCTATTACCAGCAACTGGAGAATCATGGCACATCTGAAGCACCTTTTCTCTTACTCCGCTAGTGGGGAGGAACAACAGGTTCCTATAGTAACAATACCCCTTCTGTTTACGTATTAGGGATTTTAAATTCTCTAGCTCTTGTGCAGAAAGGTTGGAATATTCCAGTTATACCTCATCCAGGAATGACTGAGCAACACCAATGATCTTGCTGGGCTCAAGTAGATATTGTGATGGGGTGGGAGTATAATATGGATAACGGCGAGACAGAGTATCGGCCAGTATGTTTTGGGATCCAGGAATATAGGTGACATAGAAGTCGTACTGACTGAAGAAAAAGGCCCAACGAGCCTGACGACTGTTCTGGCATTGAAAGTTACGTAAACGTTGTAGATTACGATGGTCCATTCTCACCTGAAAGGGCTCTTTGGAACCCATAAGGAATTGTCTCCACTCTTGGCAGGCAGTCTTCAGGGCTAATAATTCCCTTTCCAATACTGAGTAATGTTGTTCCGACACAGAGAGTACATGAGACATATAGAACACAGGATGTTCTAGACCATCATCATCTTGTTGTTGGAGTGAGACTGCCCTGATGGCTCTTTCGGCAGCATCAGTAACAACAATAAATTGTTTGTTGGTATCTGGATGTCTTAGTATTGGTGCTTGAGTGAAGGCCTTCTTTAGACTTTGAAAAGCTGTTTCAGCCGCCCTTGTCCAGACAAATCCTTTAATTAAGTTATCCTTCTTTAATGTTTGCTTAATGTGGCTGGTCTGTTCTGCAAAGTCAAAAATAAACTGTTGATAAAAGTTGGCCAGTCCTAGAAAACATTGAGTCCCCTTAATGGAGGAAGGGGACAGCCAGTCTAGGATGGCTTGTACCTTTTCCAGATCCATAGCTATTCCAGTGGGATTAAGGTGATAACCCAAATATTTGACTTCGGTCTTATCAAATTCACATTTCTCTGGTTTACAGTACAGTTGATGTAACCTGAGTCTTTGGAGGACCTGTTTCACATGTGTAGCATGAAGTTCAGGACATCTAGAATAGATAAGAATATCGTCTAAGTAGATTACTACAGTAAGGTTCAAGAGATCAGAAAACACAGAGTCCATAAATCTTTGGAAAATTGCGGTGGCATTAGTGATACCAAAAGGCATGACTCTGTATTCATAATGACCAAATGGGGTTCGAAAGGCAGTCTTCCACTCATCTCCTTCTTTGATGCGCAAAAGGTGGTAAGCTCCACGTAGATCTAATTTGGTAAATCGTTGAGCCCCTCTGACTGCCTCCAGAATATCCTTGATGAGAGGTAAAGGATAACTGTCTTTTATAGTGATCTTACATAAACTACGAAAATCCAGACAGGGACGAAGATCTTTAGTCGTCTTGGGTACAAAAAAGAGAGGAGCCCCTGCCGGAGAGGATGATGGCAAAATCAGACCGCTGTGCAGATTTCCTCGCAGATAATCCTTGAGAACTTCCTTTTCCGGTTCTGTGAGAGAATACATTCTCCCAAAGGGAACGATTGTTCCAGGTTCCAAGGGAATTGTACAGTCATGCTCCCGATGTGGGGTAAAACAGGTCTAGATGGTTTTTGGAATACGTCCTGAAATTCTAGATAGTGATCGGGGACTCCTTGGACTGTATTGATGGAACAACCGGTAGTAAGTTCAGTAGGCATCAACTTCTTGGGTGACCAGTACGTGTCTGATGCAAAACAATTTTCATGACAAAACTGTGAGGACAAGGAAATAGTCCTGGTTTCCCAATTTACATAAGGATTATGTCTTATGAACCACGGAATCCCTAAGATGATAGTATGATTGGGAGATGATATTAGGTCATATGAGATGTTTTCTTGGTGGTTCCCAAATTGTAAACTTAGAATCGGGGTGGTAGTATCGACTAGACCAGAGGATATTAAGGACCCATCCACTGTGTGTACTTGTTCCGGGACTTCCTTGGGTCGTGTTGGTATTTGTTGTGTTGTTGCCCAAGATTTATCCATATAATGTACTAGCACCACAATCAAGTAAGGCCATTGTTCTTTCTTCGCGACCGTCAGATAACAGCAAAGTCACAGGAAGCATAAACAAAGTAGTGGCATGGTCTTTGAAGGAACTAATGGAAGGTATAGTAGATGATCCCGTCCCCTCCCGTCTTACAGAGGACGGGAAGTAGCGTTTCCCGATGGCCTTAGAGGACGAACGGGGCAGGTGTGAAGCATATGACCGGCAGCACCACCATACAGGCACAATCCTTTCTTACGTCTTTCTTCCCGCTCACTGACAGAAAGTGGGCCACGAGTAGTATCCACCTGCACAGGTTCACCTTCACTTTCTCTGACAGGAGGGCGAGGTTCCTCCGGACGGTGCAAGAAGACATGTGAGGTATTTGGCTGGGAAGGTCCTCTGTTCTTTCTTTTCTCCAAACGTCGTTCCTGGAGACAATATTCGATGGAAAGAGCTAGATCCATCAGACCGCGAAGATCTTCAACTCGGGTGGAGTGCACTAACTCGTCATTGATCTCCTCCTTTAGCCCTCTATGGAATAGAGTAACCAGAGTTCGTTCCACCCAGGTTGTCTCGGCCGTAAGCTGTCGAAAGCGGGTAATATATTGGAAGACATCTTGAGAGCCTTGTTGGATGTCACAGAGTGCTTCTTCAGCAGAGGCCTCCAATCCTGGATGACTAAACATCTGTTTGAACCGATTCATGAAGGCTGGATAATCAGACAATGCAGGGTCATTGGATGATACCATCGGAGTTGCCCAGGCCAAGGCAGAACCGGATAGAACACTGATAAGATAACCCACCTTTGTATTGTCGTGGGACAATTGTGTGGGTCAGAAGGCAAAATAAACAGTTGATGCATCAAGGAACTCTCACAGTTTTGTTGGTTCACCTGACTAACGAGGAGTTGAGGTGCAGACGGTTGGAACATCGGTACTGCCGAAAGCCAAAGCCTGTCATAAAGCAGCATTCTCATTGTGTAGTTGTTGCAGTTCTGAGCCTGTTGCTGAATAGTTGCCAGAAGGGACTGATCAGGATCTGCAGCAGCCGCCACTGTATCATCCATGATGATAGACGACGTTGGGTGTATTTGGCGCTGCAATCTGTCACGACTTATGCACTGCTTTAACCTGGAATCCACTGAACGAGTGGCGGGGTTCTTGTTCCTGAATGTGCGGCCTTGGCCCAGGTAGGGGCGACTCCTTCTGGTAGCCACGGTGCTGAAGGCGACAGGGACGCCAAGGGCAGGCCGTGTCCTAAAGAATTAGTGTCAGAGGGAAAAAAAAACTAAATAAGGGGAAAAAACCTCCAAGAGGAAAAATGTCCTGAAACAGGAGCAAAGTCAAAAGTAAATACAAGATTAAAAAGAACAGGAAAAAACACTGGAACTGACGTAAACCAATATCAGACACAAGGGAGAAGGAGTGAAGACACCATCCAAACAGAAAGTGTTGCAGCTCAAAGAGAGAAAGAATCACAGCTCTTGAATACCCAAAAACAGGAAGCGACCAACAGGAAGTGCAAGGACACCATATTAGATAGGTTAAAACACATAGAAAGTAATGGACAAGGAGCCATAGAAAGTAGGGAACCAAGGCATGCTGGGAAGAGAGGGGAAAAATGGGAAAGAAGGAAAAACATAAAGGGAGGCACAATTAGGAACGACAGAAAGAAAAGGACATACTAGTAGCTGAGTGGGGAAGGGTTAAACATGCCTGAATGTGTGCCGTGCGATGAAGAAACGAGGCCCCATGCCCAATTTGGGCCTCGAAAGCAGCACGAGAGGCTGGGGGAGGAGTGTGTCTGGGTGCCGCGCGCCGTGGCCCGAGCCGAATGTTCGGCTCGCTCCGCGTGCCGCAGTGCAACAGACTTTGGCATCCCTATTCTGTGAGATTCAGGGTCTGACTTGCTGACTAAATCATGAATATAGCTCTCTGATAATTTTTCTTTCTAAATTTTTTTAAAACAAATGTCATCCTCTTCACATGGCCATGCCTACAGGGCTGCACTGCAATCCCAAAATATGACTAGACGCTACTGATTGTCCAACTCAAAGATTTAAAAAAAGTGAAACTCCAGTCAAGTTACATATCAGATCATGTGCCAGTACATCATAACTTGCTATGTGTCCAACACACAGGAGTCAATCACACAACAGCTGCAAACAGAACACAGAACAGAAATGGCAACACTTACTGGACATGTCTGGGTCCGCAAATCGAGCCACTTCTCCGATTGTGTAAGGGGATGGTCCACCTGTAAAGCATAGAAGGTTGAAATGTGCTCAGTGTCTGTGCACTGTACAACACTTTCAAATACAATTACTGTGTGTAACATTATATCTGAAAGTCCATCCTCTCAGGCATGATGATACTCCAACATACATACCACTGCAAACATGTATAGACCCTGTCACTCCAGTGACAGACATGTTTAAAAATTACCCTGCATCCATAGTTCCAAATATTTAGCATTGGTAACCAATTTCATGGGGTACAGTGTAGGAATTACCGCTCGGGGCCAATGGATGTAGCATGGCTGTGAGCGTCATTTTTCTACGCATATGCTGCAATTTTTCATGCATATGCATCTTCTTTTACCCATATGCGTGCAAATTCATGTCTTTTACTGGGTTTGGGTCATTTCTCACATTTTTATAGTACATGACAGCTGTAACTATACAGAAATAGGCTGTTTGTACCTACATTGTGCATTCCAGTGTTTGGGCACATGTGGCAGATCACACTACTGCGGACCACGATCCTCTAGTTGTTGTACCGGATTAGCACTCTTCACTGACGCAATAGAGACCCCAACTTTTGGAACAAAAATTGGTATTACACAGTTTGAACAGGTTGTGCGTCAATAGAGGATAGCAAGGCTACGCAACTTAATACATTAACTCATTGTCTGTGTGTCAATGTCTGTGAATTGGCTATTTCATTTGTAGTTGGCCCTCTGTGTGAACATCACACGACGTGTTTTCATAAATGTGCTTGTATGCATGTGTTGTAAATGTGGATAACCATCAGATGCTATTCAGTGTGGCAATGAGTCAGGAAATATTTTTGTCATACACGTAGCAACAAACGCTGTGTGTACTTCCCTGACTTTTGGGACAAAAGCATCTCCCATGACAAACTATGCACAGGATAGATAGAGGACGGGTGATAATGGCAATGTTACAGACTAAGCCATCACATGTACTGGAATGTTGGATACCACTTCCTGGTCACTTGTTTGTATACTGCCCATGAGTAAGGCATTTGACAATTCTATGTGGGTACGGTGTTTGTGACACAGAGTCCCAAAACCAATCCAAAAATGTAATGTCACTCCACAGTTTGAGTCATATAAATGACCTATGTTTCTCTTGTGGCAGTGGAGGACCAGCAGACCAAACAGCATGTGTCCACATATTTTCATTGGTTAATTGCACAAAGGTATCCAGTTTAAGTGTGTGGCCATGTGTACCCTGTGTCATTATTGGGGTCCATGTTGTCACAGTTACGTGCAGGTCTAGTCATGAGTCTGTGGAGCCATTCCCTGCATTAACAGAGTATCCTTCAAAGCAGAATTGAACGAAAGCCTAAGAGGAATTCACAACACACATGGGGATAATCCAGCTATAGCACTGCAGAAGTTTTATGAGACTGACAACAGGGCATCCTTGGTGTGCTCACAAAGTTAATGAATCAATAATTTTAAACCAGCAGGTTTCATCACAACATTTGTATACAGGGTAGCGTCTAAAATTCCCACTGCAACCAGGAACATCAGTGCCTCTGTGCTGATTAATCTCACAGCTATTCACCACACAAGCCCCATCAATAGGTTAAGGGCCGATGTGAATCTGTGTGTGGACCGTCAGGGCACAAACATGTTTTGTCCTTTCATGCACATTAGCAAACATTGTTTGTTGTGCTGGAGTCACCATACCCAATCCATGCATACAGCCATGGTACACTGTCACTGTTTGTCACTCATGCATACATGAAAAACCAGACAATGGATGGGCCGTGATTAGGCTATTTGAAGACATGTCCCACACCACGATATGATAAGTAAACTGATTACGCTATACAATCTATTTGAGGATTCATCGTAGACCTACCAGACACAATACCCCAGGAGGAAAGTGAGGGCATGAAAACCAACTATGAGACAAATGTAGCCACAGGGAACCTTTATGGTAACACAAAGACAGGAACCAATCAGGCTAACAGGATGGAGGCTCTGTCAGGAACTAACATGAACAAGGCAAATAAACATTGAGCAGACTCTGACTGGGAAAAGCTGGAACAACACTGTGGAAAATGAAAACTGTATTTGTCCTGTGGGCTGCAACGTTACACAATCACCCAAAGCCTGTGTTACACAAGTGATTTATACGGCAATGCATAACAAGGATATACATATAATGGCAGCTCTAAGCCCTTCCAGGCAGCACCAAGGACAGTGCAGGTTCAAATGGCAGGTCTGCATGGAAGTCCTCACAGGTGTGTGCAGCTTCATTCTCTCACAAGCCCTCTAGGTGAGAATCAATTTCAAAGGGCCAACAGTACCTTTCACATGGGAAACAATGGACAGGTGATTACAGGTCCCACAGACTACCAGGCAGTGCATTATCTGACCTGAACTCCATGCAGACAGATGAACTATGACTATGGCATGCAATACTAAAGAGGGAAGCACACTGGAGTCAGAATGTGAGTCTGGGTGTGTGTAGATGAAGGATTATCTGGGTACAAATAGTCCATTTCCAGGGCCCCCTAGAGAAGGGTGGGGAGAGACTGAAAACATGGCAGTGGCAGGACTTATGACATGGGATGGACTGCGCAGGTCATGTCTTGTGAGCAATGCTTGTCATATCCGGGGCACTCGTGCTATCCATTTGCAGCTTAAATGGACTTCTTGTCACACAGACTTCTTGCAGAGACAGCTGATGTCACACTTACTGCTGTCAAGGGTCTGGTCATACATTCCTGTTACCATGGCAATAGCACACCCACTGCCACATGTATGAAGCAGTTTATTACCTTATGAATGATGGTGTCTTAGTTGTGTGCCATATGCTGCAAAGAACCATGTTGCCAACATGTATGTGTGCCATAGATGCGGTCCACTGATATTGACCTTTAAATGTGAAATGGACTGGATGTATGTAATTTACACTGTGTGTGAAGTTGGCTACACATTCATACCCATCAAAAGTGATGTGGATTTTTCAGGATCCTAATCTGTATATCTGCAATGCTCCATGAGGCTAAACTCTGATTATGAATCCTAGGGATAATGCGATGTATAAATAATTACCCAGACCATGATTTGTTGATTAGAATTGGTGTTTAATGACATATGGTAATACAGTGGTGATGGTGAGTAGAGTTAAAAGAAGTTTTGTACAATGTGTTGTCCCCGACGCAATCCTGCTGCAGTGTTTGGATGGTCCCCCTCATGTTGATGGACAACATCCTCCTCTTCAGGCATTTGTGGGTCTTGTTCATAAATGTTGTGGAGGATGGCACAAGTCAAAATTATCTTGCAGACCATTTCAGGTGAGTATAGGAGGCTGCCTCCGGTGATGTCGAGGAACCTGAATCTTGACTTCAGGATGCCAAAGGTCCTCTCTACTATGGTGCGTGTCCTCCGATGCGCATCATTATAGGCACGCTCTGATGCTGTGCTTGGGTTTGCAAATGGGGTCATGATCCATGGTTGGATCCCATACCCCTGATCAGCTGAAAGAGAAAATGAGGGAACATTTTTGATGGAGCTTGCACCATGATTATCACTTTGCATGGCAGTTGTTATCTTGTGTTGTCTGTAACTCATCTGTGTTTGTGTTATTGTGTGGAATCAGAGGCTTATAGGATGTACCATAGGCACTGGTATGTTTCATTATCTGAATTGGTGTTTGGCTGATTGACCGGATGTCAGTGGTATTTTTGTAGACTTGCAGTACATTGTGTACTCCAATGCATTATGTCATGTGAAAGAGGTGTCCATGTGTCTTAACTGGGGGTGACATGATACTTCCATACACAGAATCAATTCCACAGTGGTGGTAACACGGTTGCATCCATATGGGCTGGACATCCCATACAATTTATCATATTCAATAGAATGTGTTAAACATCAGTGAGGCCCTTTGATTTGGCTAGGTGACAATGTACAACACATCTCCATCAGTTGGCAGCACTGACCTGTTGACAATTGACAATGCACACGTATCCCATGTGTGACAAGTTCTCTGCAGACCTATTTATCTGCCCTTACCAAGTTGACTCATGTTCAAACGTGTACCTACACTACTGAACCTGGTCCAGTTCAGCTGGCTAACTTGGTTCAGTTCGGTTTAAGTGTCAGAAGGTCCATATGCCAGTACATCTGTTGTGTATATGAGTAATTGTCTCAAACCGTATGTGTAGGAATATGCACTTGGCAATATTGTCACATCAATATGTGTTCTTTGCACAGTCCACTTGCTTATTGGTAGTGGGCAATGTCAGACCAGAAGTGATGTGAGATGTTGGTACAGCCTCAATGATTCCATGTCCCATTCATTAGAGTCATCATCATCATGCTATGGGTGTCATGGTGTTATACCTGCAGTGAAACACACTGCATACCCCTTACACTGTACATATTGGCACTCATTACAACCCTGGAGGTAAATCCCACTTTCTGCCGTGCAGAAGACCGCCAACATACGGTTGCGGCATGGGAATTCCGCTACAGGTATTACAACTTGTAGATCGGAATCCGCCAACATAACAGACACCCACTCAAGTCCGCCACACCAAAGGTCAGTGATAAACTGGCAATCCCAAAACCTACACCATCACGTCAACAGGAATATGCCCACAGTATCACGACCCATGAATCAACGCAGTGGTCTTTCAACCGCGGTAATCCATTGGCGGTACACACCGCTGCACTAAAAATACACACACATTTACAAAACACAATCACATTCGACAATTCAAAATACACACACCTGACACACTTACAGACACCACACCCACACACCCAATCCAATATAAAGCACACACCCACATCACCCACAAACCCTTACAACCAAAATTCTGAAAGAAGGCCAGATAGAGAGACTACCTAACACAACACCAGCATCCACAGACACACAACACCATCACTTAAACAACATCCACGCACCTCAAACAGCACACACCAACACATCCCCTCACACATCACAACAGACAGCACCTCACACATCACCCACACCACAACATGGCATCTCAAAGACACCCTAGGTTCTCTGAGGAGTAGCTCAGGGTCATGGTGGAGGAAATCTTCTGGGTAGAGCCACAGCTATTCGGATCACAGGTGCAGCAGACGTCCATTACAAGGAAGATGGAGCTATGGCGGAGAATTGTCGACAGGGTCAATGCAGTGGGACAGCATCCAAGAACACGGGATGACATCAGGAAGAGGTGGAACGACTTACGGGGGAAGATACGTTCCGTGGTATCCAGACAACAGATTGTTGTACAGAGGACTGTCGGTGGACCCCCCACCTCCCCCACAACTAACAACATGGGAGGAGCAAGTCTTGGCAATAATGCATCCTGAGGGCCTTGCAGGAGTAGCAGGAGGACTGGACTCTGGTAAGGCAAATCTTTACTACTTTATCCCCCACACCCCACCTGCATGCCATCACATACTCCCACCCTCACCCTCACACCCATCACCCCAACCCACAGATACCCCACTAACACAACCCACACATCCCAAAATCAATCCCTGCATGTAACACCAATGCATGGACACCCATCACCAAAGCATGTCCAGTAGAGAGACTCACTCGTGCCCCAGAATCACCAATCACACAAGGGCCATGGCAATAATGCAAGCACAGGAGTAGAGGGTAACTCACCCATTGCACAAGATGGCACACACAGATACAATAACTATGCATTTAAACCCCAACAGGACCCATACCCAACGTCACCGGACAGTAGGTGCCGGACATATCCAGTCCCCCCACAGAAGAGGCCCACAGTGATGACAGCAGATCTGCACGCCTGGATCAAGATGACCAGCCCGGCCCATCAGGGACCACGGGACAGTCGGTTCCCCTGACACAAACCACCACTAAACCTCCCCCCTCAGGAAACACCACCACAGCACCCGCCCAGCGGGCCCATCCCTCTGTCCCCAGGACACGTCAATCAGCAGTGTGTCCACCACTACAGGGAACCCAGGCAATCCCACTAACACAGGACGATCAGGGACCTGGGGGCAGTGGCAGTGGGCACACGGTTCAGGGGACAGATGCATAGGATAACAGGGAATCTGGGAGGACTGCTGTGCGACAGGGGGAGGACAGGCCCAGGTAAACCACTCTCCACGAGGCACTCTCCAACATCATGGTAGCTTACCACCATTCCCAGGAGACCATGGGCACGGTACTGGCCAAGTTTCAGGAGACCGTGCGGCTGTAGGAGGAACATTACCTGGGGATTAGGGAGGACTTGAAGTCCATCAACACCACCCTGGTCACCATTGCAGAGGTGCTGGCAGACCTTCTCAACACCATGAGGGACACAGTGGCACACCAACGGGCCTCTGACACTAGCCTGGACGATGAACAGCCCTCCACCTCCGCCGGCACTAGTGGACAGGAGGCACAGCCACAGGAACAACAGGCCACCAGCACCCCTCCCCCTGCAGAAGTAGAACCACCCCGCAAACTGTCCCTGAGATCCAGGAACAAGACAGAGAACATTGCCAAGACCCCCAACAGGAAATACGACCCCCCTGAATGACACCCTTCTGTCCCATTTTGTCACCCTGTCCACCTTAAACTGCCATTGCTCCACTTCCTATGCCCCATTGGACAATGCACCTGTGAAACAAATAGACTGGACTCTGCCATGGACATTCATCGACCATCACCCCAGCCCATTTCAAACCCCCTTTCCACTTATTTGCACAGAAATAAACACCCTTGAATCACAAAACAATCTGGAGTCTGTCTGTGCTTTCACCAATGTGTAATTGCAAAACCTCTGGAATATAGCAATGTCAATGTACATATTCACATACCAATGTAACACAGCTGTAGGCCAGCAGTAAACACAGCAGAGGGCACAAACTGGGACCCAGATCTGTGAAATGGGAAGGCAAAGAAACAAGTCAGGGTCCATACACTGAGTGAAAATGACAGACTTAAGCTAGCTCCAACAACAGTATGAGATGTGGGAAGCAGTTACATCTTCTTACCTGTGTCTCACTGGAAGTATTGCATGATGATGTTGTTTCGATTGTGGACATCTTCTTCTTCTGCCTCCTCTTCTTCACTGTCCACAGGCTCCACAGCTGCCACAAGACAACCATCTGGCCCATCCTCCTGCAGAAAAGGCATCTGGCATCGCAAAGCCAGGTTGTGTAGCACATAGCAGGCCACGATTATCTGGCACACCTTCTTCGATGAGTAGTATAGGGAGCCACCTGTAAGATGGACGCACCGGAATCTGGACTTCAGGAGGCCGAAGGTGCGTTCTATAATCCTCCTAGTTTGCCCATGTGTCTCATTGTAGCGTTCCTCTGTCCTTGTCCTGGGATTCCTCACTGGGGTTAGTAGCCATGACAGGTTGGAGTAACCAGAGTCACCTGCAAATTTTTAGGGACAACTGTTAGACAGACACTAACCCTTAGGGACAACCCCATACTCAGACACCTATGTCAACTGTGTTGGGACCTTGGCCTCACCTATTAGCCACACACTGTGCCTCAGGAGTTGCCCCATCACATAAGGGATGATGCTATTCCTCAAAATGTAAGCGTCATGCACAGAGCCAGGATACTTGGCATCCACATGGGAGATGTACTGGTCTGCCAAACACACCATCTGCACATTCATGGAATGGTAGCTTTTCCAGTATCTGTACACCTGTTCATTCCTGTGGGGGGGACAAATGCCACATGTGTACCATCAATGGCACCAATAATGTTGGGGATATGTCCCAGGGCATAGAAGTCAACTTTCACTGTGGGCAAATCCTCCACCTGAGGGAAAACGATGTAGCTGCCCATGTGTCTCAGCAGGGCAGACAACACTCTGAACAACACGTTAGAGAACATTGGCTGGGACATCCCTGATGCCATGGCCACTGTTGTTTGAAAAGACCCACTGGCCAGGAAATGGAGTACAGACAGAACCTGCATTAGAGGGGGGATTCCGGTGGGATGGCGGATAGCTGAAATCAGGTCTGGCTCCAACACAGTTCCAGGATTGTTGTACGATCAAGTCTGTATGTGATAATGATTTGTCTCTCTTCCATTGTCGACATGTCCACCAAGGGTCTGTACACCGGGGGATGCCGCCATCTCATCACCTGCCCCAGCAGACGTGCCCTATGGAGGAGAACAGCGAGCAGAGGGTCATCCAACACTTAGGTATCACAATGTGTAATTTGCAAAAACGTTGGAAAAACGCAATGTGCCGGTATCTGTCTGTATTCCAGGCCTAGATAGGTGTGACGCAGTTTTTTTCCATCCCATGTGGCCCCCTGAAATGGCGGCTGCTGGACCTGTAAGGTGGGACAAGGGGAAATGAGGTAACTGTACTGGCGTTTTACACCGTCGCAGTGGGCGGTCGAAGACCGCTGCGCAATTCAGCATTGGTTAACATTGGGTCCTATGGGTCCCAGGAGCCAATGACGATGTACGCCGGCGGTTACGGTATGCACCGCCGCGGACCTGGCTGAAATTTTCTTACTGTTCACTCACTTGATACCTGACCTTCAACAGGAGAGGACCTACACTGCAAGTGCTGCTGTAACCTGTGTCTGGAAGCGACAATGGCTACAGTGTCTGGGGAAAGGGCCCCTCCCTTCACTTTGGAGGAGTTGGAGAAACTGGTGGATGGGTTCTCCCCAGTACACACAACTGTACGGTCCTCCAGACAAACAGGTGAGTACACTGTCAGCATGGTGTATGGAATGTCGTGGATGGAAGAGGGTGGGGAGGGGGACAGGCCAGCATGTCAGGATTGTGTGTGCATGTATGGCTGGGCCAGGGAGGGAGGTGTTTGGCAATGCGTGAGATGAAATGTACGGGCTAGAAACATCCATTTTTACTTCACTTTTCCACTAGGTCAGCGCCCACCAGAAGAAGGGTATTTGGCGTGCCATCGCCAAGGACGTCCGGACCCTGGGGGTCTACCATAGACAGAGCACCCACTGCCATAAACGATGGGAGGACCTGCGCCATTGGAGCAAGAAGACGGCAGAGGCCCAGCTGGGGATGGCCTCCCAAAGTGGAAGGGGTGCCTGTCGCACCCCGACCCCCCGATGTACCGGATCCTGGCAGTGGCCTATCCAGAGTTGGATGGGCACTTGAGGGCATCACAGCAGCCACAAGGGGTGAGTACACTCTAATTCAGCTGACTCTGCGCGCTTTACAAGGTGTCAGGGTGGTCGAAGTGGGCTGTGGGTTGCCCTAGGCCAGGACAAACTTGGTAGGCTAGGTCCCTTGTTAGGCAGGCTCTGTGGCACCCCAACCCCACTACTGGTAATAGCCATCTACACCTAGTCAGGCTCCTGTGACTTCCAGGTGTGCAGTAATTGGGCTTAGGCCTCGTCCCCCATGGGCATGTGAATTTGCTAGGAACTGTTAGTGCATGGCTTAGTGCAGAGGGCTGGTCCCTGTGTGTTGTGTCTGCCAACGGTAGTGGTGTTGCATGCACTGAACATGTGTTTTTTCTGTCTCCCCCCCTTTTTGTTTTGTCTCCCTGTTCTTGCATCAATAGCATCATCTGGTGGAGGAGCAGTGGCACCGGAGGAGGAGGGAGCTGCAACCCAGTTGGCCGTGGAGGGTGAACCAATGGAGTCTGAAGCCACCAGTGGGACGGAGGGCGAGGGGAGCTTCACAACGGGGACAGGAGCATACACCAACGACAGCGACTCCTCCTCTGATGGGAGCTCCCTTGCTGTGGCAGGCGCCTCTGTGCCCACCGCATCAACAGGTACAGCTGCCACCCCCTACCAGCACCGCCCTCCCAGCAGTCCTTCAGCGTGTGTCCCATGCCCGCTCACCCAGGAGGGTGGGCATCTTCTTCTCCCCAGGCACCTCAGCCCCTGCCCCAGTCAGCCCTGCTGCCCTCAGTTAGGAGGCTATTGACCTCCTGAGATCCCTCACTGTTGGGCAATCTACCATGTTGAATGTCATCCAGGGTGTTGAGAGTCATTTGCAACAAACAAATGCATACCTGGAGGGCATTCATTCTGGGCAGGCGACCCAACAGAGAGCATTTCAGGCTCTGGCCTCAGCATTGATGGCAGCCATTGTCCTTGTGTCCAGCCTCCCACTTCCAACTTCCTCCACCCCGATCCAATCCCCTGTACCTCAGCATATCCCAAGCACACCATCAGAACAGCATGCACACTCATCAACACACGAGTGGACATGGCAAACATAAGCACCACACATCCCACAGGCACTCACACAAGCACCATCCCCATGAAGACACAGCAACATCCACTGACTCCACTGTGTCCCCCTCCTCCACATCCTCCTTCTCCCTCCCTGTCTCGTCTCCACTCACACCTGCATGCACTACATCCTCAGCCACTACCTCTATCACCAGAATGCCCATCACCACACACCGCTCACGTGCAATCACCACCCCCACTAGCATGCACATATCCCCTGTGTCCTCTCCCAGTGTGTCTGTGAGCCCTCCTCCCAATGTACACAAACGCCGGCACACACCCAACCAACAGCCATCCACCTCACAACAGCCTTCGGCCCATGCACCTTCACCCAAATTAAGCAAACGTACACCTCCTACAACCACTACTTCTTCCTCCACTCCCAAACCCCCTAAATCTTCCCATCCCAGTGTGTCTAAGAAGCTTTTCCTGGCTAACATTGACCTCTTCCTTACACCTCCCCCCATCCTTCCCTTATGGCCAGGCTTTCCAGGTCCCAGCCCAGCACCTCAGCCACCAAATCCCCAGGCACAGTGGTGCCAGCAACTGGGGGGACATCGAGTGTGCCACCCATCAGGGCTGCCAGTGTTCCACCTTGCGAGGCCAAAGACATTCCGCCACCTGCCAAGGTGAAGAAGGTGCCCACATCCTGGAGGGAGAAGCCACACCTACCAGCCACCAAGGGCTCCGTCAAAACAAAAGGGGACAATGGCAAGACACCTGCGGCACCATCAAAGGTGGTGAAGGGACAAAAGCAGATGAGCAGGTCAGGACATGGCACGGTGGCACCAACTGAGGAACTTGTGTCACCCCTTCTGTCAACGACTACACCAACCTGTACGGCGGCGAACACCGCAACCTGCCCCACCACCAGCACCGCCACCTGCACCGCCACTAGCACCACCACCTGCACAGCCACCTGCACCACCACCTGCACGTCTGCAGCCTCAGCAACAGTCCCAGCATCTTCCTCAGTGGGCAGCTGTCCGAGGCTGCAGGAGACGTCCTGCTGTGTCCCTCAACAGGTGCTGACACATGCACCACCGCCAGAAACGCCGCCACAGACACCGGCGCAAGCACTGCCACCAGCCCTGTGACGTGCTCAGACAGTGGCACCACAGCTGACATGGCTACCATCACCAGTGGGCAGCCATCCGAGGCTGGAGGAGACTTCCTGGACCCTGCCCAGCTTCCATGAGGCATGACTTTCATCACTGTTTGCATCTGCAGGTGGCAGGCGAAGGCGCAGCAGGGTGGGGTATGTCTCTGCCTCCATGGCATATCATGCTATCTGTTCCTAGGCAATCTTGTGGCACACACACCCAGGTGAGGGAATGGGACCGGCCACACTGCATGTGGAGCACTCTGGGCACAAGGCCCCCTCCAGAACCAGTGGAGAAAGGCATCCACTACCTCAGTCCTTGGCAGGATGAAGTACTCTGGGCACCAAGCCCCCTCCAGAACCAGTTGAGAATCACATTCAATACCTCAGTCCTTGGCAGGATGAAGCACTCTGGGCACAAGGCCCCCTCCAGAACCAGTGGAGAATCACATCCACTATCTCAGTCCTTGGCAGGATGAAGCACTCTGGGCACAAGGCCCCCTCCAGAACCAGTGGAGAATCAAATCCACTACCTCAGTCCTTGGCAGGATGAAGCACTCTGGGCACCAAGCCCCCTCCAGAACCAGTGGAGAATCACATCCACTACCTCAGTCCTTGGCAGGATGAAGCACTCTGGGCACAAGGCTCCCTCCAGAACCAGTGGAGAATCACATCCACTACCTCAGTCCTTGGCAGGATGAAGCACTCTGGGCACAAGGCCCCCTCCAGCACCAGTGGAGTATCACATCCACTAACACTTTCCTAGGCAGGATGAAGCACTCTGGGCACAAGGCCCCCTCCAGAACCAGTGGAAACTCACATCCACTACCTCAGCCCTTGGCATGATGAAGCACTCTGGGCACAAGGCCCCCTCCAGAACCAGTGGAGACTGTTATCCACTTGAGAGACTGTGGCTTTGCACTTCCCAGGATAAAGCAGTGGGCAAACCACCCACTGGAAAGACTTGAGAGATTGTGGCTTTGCAGTCCCCGGGATAAAGCAGTGGGCAAACCACCCACTGGAAATACTTGAGAGACTGTGGCTTTGCACTCCCCAGGATAAAGCAGTGGGCAAACCACCCACTGGAAAGACTTGAGAGACTGTGGCTTTGCACTCCCCAGGATACAGCAATGGCCATGGAGCCTCCTCGAGGAGCAGTGGTGTTGTGCGCTTATCCGGCTGAGGTGCCCCCCCTCACTCTTCCCCTGAAGTGCCTGTTTATTTTCGATCTGATGCCCCTCCAGTATTCTCTCTGTTTCGAGTCAGGTATCTTGTGTGGGCTTTGTCCATGCATTTTGGGACCACTGGTCCATAGACAATGATTGGTACACTATATGAACTTGTGTAGTTGGTGTACATATTTGTATATGCTGATTTTTGAACTTTCACTATCTGATTTTTCATGAATACAATTGTTTCAATCGTTTAATATTGTCCTTGCGTTCTTCCAGGGGGTGGGGGGTGGTGTATATGTAATGTTGCTGCATGTATTTGTGTGTATGTTGTTGTGGGTTAGGGTGGGGATATTGCGTGTTGCGTGTGTGTGTCACTCTCTCCCCCCCCTCCCCTGTGTTGTAGGTGCAGTACTCACCATGGTCATCGACCGTGTCTGTCCTGCTCCTGATAGAGCAGGAGAAAGATCAGCATGGGCAGTACGTGTAACTCGAGCTCCATGGCATCCTGGTTCCTCGTTGGGTGTCGAGAGGTGAGTGGTTTCCCTTCTGTGTACTGTTTCCGCCGTGCTTTTGATAGTGTTGGTTCCGCCCCGGAAAAGGTGGCAGATAGGCCTCTTGTAATACAGTGGGCGAAACCTTGTGTTCCGCCTGTCTATTGGCGGTTACCGCAGCAGTTTTTGTTTCTACAGCCGTGGCGGTCGGAGTGTTAAAGTGGCTGTCTATGTTGGCGGTTTCCGCCATGGTCGTGATTCCATTTTTTTTTTCCGACAGCCTGTTGGCGGTATTACCGCTGCTTTACCACCATCCGCCAGGGTTGTAATGAGGGCCATTGTTTGGAAGGGTGTGTGATTGAGTGTTATTGTTGTGATATTGTAAGATTAACCCTCCAAGTTTTACTGGCAGTAAATTGTCACGATGTGGTTTTAAATTGGTCCCTTGTGGCTCTGGATTGGCATCTGTTGTTATTTGCATTTGTCATTTGTCTATAGATGTGTATCCCATTGGGTAAGGATATCACACATGACTAGCAGTGTGACAACCTCAGTGTCTTCCTGGCCACGTGTCAATGTAGTGGTATATGTGTTGTGTGTCCTACAGGGTTGTTGTGTGTATATAGGTAGGTTTCTGCACTCACCAACAAGTAGGCCATTGCAATATCGTCCATCCTGGAAATGTTGATTGATGGTGCAGTGGCGGAAGATGAATGAATCATGTACACTCCCAGGATACTTTGCCACAATGTTGGTGATCAAACCCCAGTGATCGACAATGGCCTGCACATTGATGGAGTGTGTATGCTTCCTGTTGTGGTATAGATGTTCAGTTGCAGCAGGTGGCACAATCCGTACATTTGTGCAGTCAATGGCACCAAGCACATGTGGGAAGCTGTTGATTTGGTAGAAGCCCTGTTTGGTCTCCTGCTGCTTCTGCTGTTTGTTGGGAAGCTGATGTGGCGGGATGTGAGGGAGATGATTGCATCCAATACCCTGGGTAGAAAGGCAGAGAATGAGGGTTGTGAGATCCCGGCAACCAGGGCACCAGTGGTTTGAAACAAGTCACTTGCCAACATGTGTCGGACAGCTAGCAGCTTGGTCTCTGGTGGAATGATGTGGGGTGTCTGCAAGCTGGGTACGAACTGTGGCTCAATGTGGCGCAGCAGCTGCTGAATGGCTTGCCAGTTGAGTCTGTACCTCTGGATGATGTCTTGTTGCCTGAGTCCCTGAAGGGTTGTCCTGATCCTGAATATCCTCTCCTGCCTTCTGTGTTGCCTTTGGGGTCCCTACTGGTGTCGTGGAAGCTGCTGGTGTTGGTCCTGTGCTCTGCGTCTTCCTGCATGCTGGATGAATAGCACCACCATGTCTTCCTTTTGGAGCTCTGCTGTTGCTTCTGTATGTTTTCCTTAAGAAGTGGTGTGTTTGTCCCTTTTTAACGCTTGCCTGACCCAGGCGTTAATTTTTTATGCAAATCGGGCTGTGCGTCATTTTCCGCCTCTGCCTCCCAGCCGTGCTGGATTTTTGCGCAGTAGGATAAATATGGCGCACAGGTGTTTAAGTCATTTTTTGGATGGGAACGCGTACCATGCATGTCATTAACGCAAGGCAGTTTCACGCATCCAGAAAATTACGCACACAGCAGAAGTTTGGCTTTCACGGGGTTGGGCGTCAAAGTATAAATATGGTGAAGTGTTTCCATTTTGACGCAAATTTGGCGCAGGCAGAGTATAAATGTGCCCCTTAGTACGTATAAAATACAGTACTTTTGTAAGAAAAGGGGAAGCTGGTTTTAGTGATCCTGTGAGAGTGAAGAAAATAAATGGCAATGCATTAATGGTTGGCGGTCGATGGTGAAACATGGCTAAGATTGTAAAGAGACAAGAGAAGTTTCCCATTAGTACCGAGAGTTACGGTTGGTCAGGATGTCGTACTGCAGAGGGGGTCCTACTGAAGCGTTACGTACGCACAGTGTCCAAAGGGGAGTGTTGTGTCCACCAGAAGGTCACAGGGCAGATCGTAACGTAACAGAGTATATGGGCATACGCAGATCTTCCTGAGACAATTTTTTATCTTGGAAGTTGAGGGAGGACTTGTAATACAGAGAATTTGATTAATTGTGGATTATTTTCTCCTCGTATTTCTTGTTTTTGTTTTAGGATTGTTTGTTCCTTTAGTCTTTTAACAAATTAAAAGCACAGTGACAGCACATTCACCATGTCTCTGATTGAGTTGAGATAATACAGCCCATTTTTATGGGCGAGCGCAAAGCGCTCCGTCGATTCTGTAATCTCTCTTTGTGCTTCAAACCACACCCATGTCACATCAGCCTTTTAAAATTCGCTTGCTTTCATTTGTGAAAGGCATGCATACATCATGCCTTTTCCGGTGCTTAGCCCACCTACACAGCACTGGTAAAGTACTAAAAACATACAAGGCTCCATTTCCTCAGAAGGGGGTCCAGACTACTTTATCTGTTTATTTTCCACGCAGTGCGATCATGCTGCATTTTACATAGTGCAATCGCGCTGCGTTTCCTTTTTCTTTACAACGCTATTAGCTCTAACTCGAGCAAATGGGAGACACTTTGCATTGAAAATGCTTGTTTTTTAAAGGAAACAGGACTGCATTTAAAAAAAAAAAAGCTGTTTTTTCAAAAGAATGGTTCTTAAATAATTTCAAAACCCATTTTGCAACTAGGAAAACCTTTTCTAAAATGCTAAATGGGTTTGATACATTTGAAATGGAGGGGGGGTGGGGCAGCAAAACGCCAAATGGGTTTGTGCTGGTTCGCAGTAGATGGGGGAGGGTGGTGAGTCAGATGCGTGCTTGGCCACCCTTCCAGGGAATAAACAAGCAGGTGAAGGCTCTGAGTGGGGCTACGCACGAACCAAATGGGGCATGAAAGGAAAAGGGGAGTGCGTAAGGGAATGGAAACGAGATAAGGGTTTGAAGGGGAAGGTTGAGCGAGGAGATGTTAATGGGAGGGCGTTATTAAAGTTACGGTTACGTTTAAAAGTTAATGGTTATATTACTTATGCAATCCTGTCCTAATAAATGACCTTTTACACTAAAACAGCTGTCACTGAATTATTTCCCGATGGAGGGGCCCACGGGAAGCAGGAGCAACACTCTAGTCTTCCCGCGGGCCATTTCGGGAAGGAAGTGACGGCGAGGGACAGGGATTGGGGAAAAGGTAGGTGGGGGTGGGTCAAACGGGTGGGAATAAAAGGGGTTGGAGGTGGAGGGACCGGCCTCTTTCCGCGCTCCCATCGCGCAGTGAGTTTGGAGTTGGCTGGTCCCTGGGGATTTCGCTGCAGGAGTTTTTTGTGGTTCAGGTAGGGTGGGGCCCAGGGCGGGGACGGGGTCTACGGGCTTCTGCCTTTTTCTGTATTCAGTTGGTGTCGGGCACGCTTTTAGCCCGCGTGGCCCCCTTCACATTTACTGGGGGCGGCCATACGCTCTTTTCAAGCGGCAGCTCCCCCTTTTCCAGACACAAGACCACGTGTTTGCGTTCCGGCCGGGCCGCACTCGCGGCTCCGTGGCTGCGGTAACAGGTGGCTGGTTTAAGCCACTGCGGCCCCCTGGGGGCCCGCCAGCAGGCCTTTCTGTAGGCCCGGCATTATATTACTTAGCGGCGGATCAGATTTTACTGGCTCCGACCGCGGGGGCCCATTAAAAAAATAATTATATATATATATATATATATTGAAGATTAAATTAGATTAATACATTATAGGCAAGGCTGGTTAACTACAAATAACTAGGTGAGGGAGCTCACACATTACGGTGTCTGGGGCCCCCGCCACCGGCCCATAGGGCCCAATTAAGCGATTTAGGGACAGTACATGTTGCCCCCCAACCCCCCCCAAAAAAAAAAAATGTTATATATACAATTTTGTGCAGGGAGGCAATTACACAATGCAAAACTAGCGCACTAACAGGACCCCCTCTGGCCAGGCCCCCCGTCAGGACCCCGGGTGGCGTCAGGGTAGCCTTCCTCAACCCACCCTTGGTGGCCCGCAGTAGAGGGGTACAATCAGGCAAGGTTAGGAAGGACCTCCGCCCCGGCGCCATGGCAACCAGCCACGACGCGGAGGCGGTACAAGCTGCGCTCCGCATTCTTGGCGAGGCGGGCGGGCTGACCTCCTCAGGCCTAGGGTCCTGGAACAGGCCTGGGTGGGGATGGTACGACCGGTGCGCACCGTGTCCAGCCAAGTAGCTGCGACGGTAGCCGCATGCACATCCCCGGAGAGGGCCAAAAAGCACAAAAAAGCGGCGGAGGGACGCCTTTGCGCAACCTCCCCCACCAGCCAATTGGGAGACGGGGAGGGCCCGCGGCTGAACCAGGCCCCTCGGAAGATGGTACAGCGCCAGTTCAGCAGGCAGGGGAGGTTGAGTTATCTCAATACCATAGCGTGTGGGACGGGGCCCCCGAGCAAGAAACGTTAGTGCAGGAAATCCCCGCCCCCATCATAGAAACTACGCCCATGGACCTGTCTTTACCCAAGGGCGGGGCCAACCTGGCTGGGACCAACAATAACGCCAAAAAGAAAGGCAAAGGGCCCAGACAGACAGGCGGGCAGGGCAAGGGCAAGCACAATAAAGGGCAGCCCAAGGAGGCCCGTGGGGCAGGCGGGGAGGCCGTGTCCCCCGGCCCCTGGACAGCCAGGCTAGATTCAGGTGAGGCTTGGGACCTGGAGGCCAGGATCAGGGAACAACGCCGCATAGTAGCAGAGACGGAGGATAGGTGGGCCCAATTGTGCATGGAGCAGGACATGTCCGTGCCATACGGCCGGCAGCTGAAGAGACCAGCAGACAGTACAGGCAACATAGGAAGCATGCCGCAAGACGGCGGAAGGGGCATCTGGGTATGGGTCCCAAGCGGAAGGGGACAGGAAGTCAGGGAGGACAGTGGTTTAGGCAGCGCGATGGGAGCCAGTGGCGCATACAGCCATGCAGCGCGCGGAAGGTCAATACCAACGCAAGAGTTTGGCAGAAAGAAGGCGATACCAACGGGGCGCAACACGGCCCCAGCACGTTGGTCAGAAGCGCTAGAGGGGTCTCCGGCGGCCTTCTCTACTCCGCAGGATCGGGGACAACACAGAGATGGCGGATGCCATGTGGGTAACGATGACGTCTAATAACTACATGATGATGAGTGGATGTGTTGAAAAACGGATGGATGGGTGCGAAGAGGATGTGCTGAAACTTGACTATGAAGAGGATCTGGAAGAATGGGAAGAGGGGGAGATCAGGGAAACAGAGGTACACAGCACAAGGGGGAGGGGAAGAGGATGCAGGAGCGGCGCAACCCCTCTCTCCGCTTCTATTTTTCAGGACCGGGACAACAACAGTGGTCCACATGAAAGAAGGCAAGACCAAGCACGGGGCCGAGGGGCCAGGAAGGTTTCACGGCCTGTGGCTACACAAGGAAGAGGTAAAGGGCAATGGTGGTCGGTTTGGGGGGACAGTGCTAAAGGGGATGACAGTCCAATTTACAAGTCTGCTGGGGTATGGGAAGGTTCGATGTTTGACACACTAACAGGTAAAGATCAGCAGGGCGGGGAAAAAGGCACAGAGCTGAAAGCCAGAGCTACAACTGAGGGCGAGGGCGGGGACAAGATAGCAGGAGAGAAGTCAGGCACAGAGGAGAAGGAAGGGGGAGAACACAAGAAGAGGCTACCCTATATGGGTCTGGCTATGCCATTGGGCTCACACGTAGCAGAGAAAACAAAGGCCAGAATATGGAGACACGAGTATGTAGATGTTTTTAAACCTTTACATAGGGACATACAAGCCAAAGAAGGGTTCAAGGAAGAGGAGTGGGAGTTGGCCCGTAGGCCGAGGGTGCCAATTAATATGGACAATTGGACATCAGCGTTTTTAATTTTTGCAAGCATTTATTGTGAGAAATACCCTGACAGGGCTATGGCGCTATTTAAATACATGGACATCATTAGGAAAGCACAGATGCATTTTGGGGTTTTTGCCTTGTTGAGTTACGACGAGGAGTTCAGAGCTCGGGTGAGCATTAACCCAGATAAGCCATGGGGGGATGTAGACCGAGAATTATGGATGCAGTGGATGGCATCATCACAATCCGCAGCATCGACACATACGGCCAGTGGGTTACCAGTGGCCTATAAGCCATTTCAGGCACGTCCGGCCACGGGGGGGCGGGCATGGGACAAAGAACAACACTTAACACGGCAGGAGCGTGTTGGAATTTCAACAAGGGTATCTGCTCCAGACATCCTTGTAAATTTAAACATGACTGCTCCAAGTGCGGGGGCCGTCACCCGGTCACACAATGCTTTTCACTCTCCAGTCCCTCCGAACAATGGAGGGCGGCAAAAGGCAGAGGGTCAAAGGGCACTCCTGCTCCAAAGGGGGCCTACGCCAGTTAGGTTAGACTTTATCTTACCATGGCTGAGTATTTACACGGATAGGGCAGCTGCTTTTAAGTTAGCAGAAGGTTTTCAGGAAGGTTTCAGGGTCAACTACCAAGGCCCACGGGTGAGACGCTGGGCAGACAATTTGCGGTCCGCAAAGGAACTACCACAGGTGGTAAAGAAAAAGCTGGACAAGGAACTGTCATTGGGCAGAATTGCGGGCCCATTTTATGAGTGGCCAAGTCAGAATTTGATGATATCCCCATTGGGAGTCGTGTCGAAGAAGGCCCCGGGTGAATTCAGGTTGATACATCACCTCTCATGGCCAGAGGGCACATCTGTTAATGATTTCATTGCAGCGGAAGACACCAGAGTGGTGTATGCATCTGTGGACGATGCTATAAAATTGGTCAGGGCGTGTGGCCATGGGGCAGAACTGGCGAAATGCGATATACAATCAGCTTTCAGGTCATTGCCGATACACCCAGGGGATTTTGATTTACTGGGGATGCAGTTTGAACGAGCAATCTATGTGGACAGGGTCCTGCCCATGGGTTGCGCGATTTCATGCGCCTTGTTCGAAAACTTTAGCACCTTCATGCAGTGGGTCTTTGTCAAGAGCAGTGGGCATTATGCAGTGACCCATTACTTGGCTGACTTCCTTTTTGTAGGAAGGAAGGATTCCGGGGAGTGCCGGACGGCTCTGGAACAGTTTCAGGACATGGCACAGCAGATGGGAGTGCCGTTGGCACCCAAAAAGACCGAAGGCCCCTCATCGGTTCTCACCTTTCTGGGTATTGAGTTAGACTCCAGTACAATGACGGCCAGATTACCGGCACAGAAAGTAACGGAGATTCTGGTTTTCTTGGTCACGGTGAAGGAGGCACAAAAAATCGATTTGCGAACAGCCCAGAAGCTGTTGGGGTACCTTAACTTTGCTTGTAGGGCAGTTAGGGGGGGGAGGGCCTTTTGCAGGCGACTAGGGTTGTCCATGTCAGGCGCAGTTTTGCCACACCACAGAATAAGAGTGTCAATGGGACTCAGAGAAGATGTTAGGGTGTGGGAAACATTTCTGAAACAATTCAATGGGGTATCCATGTGTTCTGTGAGGAAGAGACAGTATGGCAGGTGCAGATATTTTCAGATGCGGCAGGAGCGCATGGTTTTGGGATTTTCTGGGATGGCAGATGGTGCGCAGAGGCGTGGCCAGCACTTTGGTTACAACAAGGGAGGAGCATTGCTTTTCTGGAATTTTTTCCCCTTCTGGTGGCCATGGCAGTATGGGGACACGAGTTAGCAAATAGGACAGTCTTATTCAGAATCGACAACATGGCTGTCGTGGAGCTAGTGAACAGACAGAAAGCGAGGGATTTGAGGGTTTTGCGCTTGTTGCGCTGATTCATGTTGCAGTGCTTATCTCTGAATGTGATCTTTAAAGCTGTCCATATACCAGGAGTTTTCAACGAGATTGCGGATTCCCTGTCTCGTTCACAGTGGCAGTGTTTCCGCAACCTGGCGCCAGGAGCAGAACAGACCAAGACAGCGGTCCCGGCAGACATTTGGGAATGGGGGGCATGATGATCATGGGGCTGGTGGAGATGTCTTTAGCGGAATCCACTCGGCGAAGTTACCGGCTGGCCTGGTTGGATTTTCAGTTTTTTGAGCGGTTTGCAGGAAATTTTTGGGGACAGAGTGACAAACAGCTAGAGAATCCGACGTTGGGTTTTGTGCTGTGCATGATTCAGAGAGGTTTATCAGCGGCCACTATCGGGGGTAAACTGGCGGGTGTATCCTTTTATGGGAAATTGTTTTTTGATCAGAACCCAGCAAGAAACGATCTGTTGGGAAGAATGTTAAAAGGTTGGAGCAGAATCAGAGCGGTAGAGGGTAGAACGGCCAGGGAACCCATTGATTTTGATTTGTTACTAGAGTTGTTACACGTACTGCCGGTTTGTTGCGCAGACGAATACGAGCTAGCACTTTTCCGCTTATGCATGGTGTGGATGTTTTTTGGAGCTTTTAGAGTGTCAGAATTGTTGGCTGTTGGGGCAGCCGTTGGGATACGATACAGGGAGGTGTGTGTGCACGGCGATCGATTGGGGATCTGGCTTAGACGATCGAAAACCGATCAGCTAGGCAAGGGAAAGTGGGTATGGTTAGAGAAAGGGGGCAACGTATTGGCCTGCCCAGTTACGGAATGGAGCAAGTTTCAATCCTCATGTATGTCAAACAAGGAAGCCGGGGTTTTTGTGCACAGATCAGGGTCCAAGCTCACTAGTTTTCAGCTTTTACGAGTGTTAAGAATGGCGTTGGGACGTGTGGGCCACCGGGCCATGGATTTTGGCACGCATTTGTTTAGGATCGGGGCAGCTACGGCCGCGGCGCATTTGGGTTGGGACTGGGCAAAGATCAGGGTGATAGCCCGCTGGCGATCAAGGTGTTGTGAACGATACGTTAGACCCTGAAAGGTGGGGAGGGACAGCTGTAGTGGTGTTTGGAAAGGGAGGGGGTTTGTTATTTTAAAAGCACATGTTACAGTTATTTTTCCATTGCAGGAGATGCGTTTGGCCCATCGCAGGGCAAGACGGTTACATGGCTGGTCGGCCATTCATTTGTCCACTGGGCAGCGAAGTTCGCGGAGAAACAGATATATGTTCGGGCCCTGGGACTATCCAGCAGGCGGCACGAGGTGCTATGGTGGGGAAAGAGCGGAATGCGGTGGGGTAACCTGCTTCCTTTCATCACTGCTAACTTATTGAACTGGGGATGTCCGGATTTGTTAATCATACATTTGGGAGAGGATGATCTTGTGAAATTATCAGGACTCATGCTACTGCAACACATGCAGAGGGACTTGGAGATTCTCAAGCAAAAACTGCATGGTACATGCTTGGTGTGGACAGAATTTGTTCCACGTAGAGTGTGGAAAGGGGCAGTAAAGTATGGAGCCATGGAGCAGGCTCGAAGGAAACTTAACAGAGCAATAAGGGTTTTTTGCTGGGCTCAGGGGATAAAAGTACTGAAACATGAGAATATTACAGAGCAGGAGGTAGCACTATTCAGAGACGATGGTGTTCACCTGTCCACACTGGGAAACGCATACTATCTGACAGATCTGAGACTGCTGGTTGAGGAGTTGTGGGGAGAGAATTTGTGGATTACAAACAAGAAATGAGAAGTACTGGTCGCAGTAGCGTGGCCTTGGGGGGGTGGGGCAGCAAAACGCCAAATGGGTTTGTGCTGGTTGGCAGTAGATGGGGGATGGTGGTGAGTCAGATGCGGGCTTGGCCACCCTTCCAGGGAATAAACAAGCAGGTGAAGGCTCTGAGTGGGGCTACGCACGAACCAAATGGGGCATGAAAGGAAAAGGGGAGTGCGTAGGGGAATGGAAACGAGATAAGGGTTTGAAGGGGAAGGATGAGCGAGGAGATGTTAATGGGAGGGCAGTATTAAAGTTACGGTTACGTTTAAAAGTTAATGGTTATGTTACTTATGCAATCCTGTCCTAATAAATGACCTTTTACACTAAAACAGCAGTCACTGAATTATTTCCCGATGGAGGGGCCCACAGGAAGCAGGAGCAGCGCTCTAGTCTTCCCGCGGGCCATTTTGGGAAGGAAGTGACGGCGAGGGACAGGAATTGGGGAAAAGGTAAGTGGGGGTGGGTCTAATGGTGGGGAATAAAAGGGGTTGGGGGTGGAGGGACCGGCCTCTTTCCGCGCTCCTATCGCGCGGTGAGTTTGGCCTTCCACCCACCCGGCAATTAGAAGAGCGATTGGAAAGACGGAAGTTAGAGTCGAATAGCAAGGGGGGGAGGGTAATTGTCAGTTAGGGCAGGTTGCAGGGGTGAGCGAGCAGTAGATGGGGGAGGGTGGTGAGTCAGGTGCGGGCTTGGCCACCCTTCCAGGGAATAAACAAGCAGGTGAAGGCTCTGAGTGGGGGTACGCACAAACCAAATGGGGCATGAAAGGAAAAGGGGAGTGCGTAGGGGAATGGAAACGAGATAAGGGTTTGAAGGGGAAGGATGAGCGAGGAGATGTTAATGGGAGGGCGCTATTAAAGTCACGATTACGTTTAAAAGTTAATGGTTATGTTACTTATGCAATCCTGTCCTAATAAATGACCTTTTACACTAAAACAGCTGTCACAGAATTATTTCCCGAAATAGTTTTCGCTTACACAAACACTAGTATTTACCAGATCAGAGTTTCAGAACGCAAAAGCCTTTTGTACACGAGGTCCTTTGTTTGTATTTTTCACTTTGTCGCTGTATTATTTGAAAGGGCCAGATTTTTGACAAAGGATGTTGCATTTTTGGACTGGTCTGTGAATTTCCTTTTTCCATCTTTGGAGATGACATGAAGCTAACAATGGACGTCGTAGGAACATTGCATAGTTACCAACATTAAGCAGCATGTTCACATGCCAATCCATGTAGTGGATTTGGACATTTCCATACTAGAATAGGTAAATAGTAGTTACTCAAATTCTGTTGGATCAAAGGATAGTTGAGTCTGTGTAAAACATTAATCATGACCTTAGTGAAATGAAGTGCAGCAACAAGGATATGAAATCAATTTCTCCGTCAGAGTGATTTTCCTGCATTTGTCTTTGAAAACCACTTTCAATACCTAAAAGTGTTTATCTCGTTTTGGGACAGGGAGACAACAAGAGGCTAATATGGATCCAATTGATCTTCCTAAAGCTAAGAAATAATTATCTGTGCATTTTAATAAAATTGCTATATTTGATTTTGAAAATATGGTTTATCTCCTTTAATGTCCATATGCCCCGGATTCATTTATCAAAATGCAAATGCAATTTGTAAGTGTAGATAAAGCAAGAGAAACGCATGCGTTCTGTACAAAGAATACATCATTACTTTTTCCCCTCCAAAAGTGAGAACACGAATTATTATTCTCGTAATCGATTGGACTAATATATTTCCATTATGAATAATTCATTTAATTTCACTTTGATTCGATTATGGTGGCGTTTAGCAATTCAAAGGCAATTCATTTTGTTTGACAAAATTAAACTCTATTAGTACTAACATCAATGTTTGTATTTCGCATGCTGTATTGTCTTGCTTAGTTTTGCTTTCTAAACATAACATAAGGCAGACACATCACTGCTTTCCGGTTGATACAAGTCTGTAGAAGTACTTCATTTCAAATCAACCAAGTGCATAATGTTTCTGATAACGGAGAGGGCGAGGGCTCCCCATTCAGCAAGGCCGGAGGTGCCCGAGAGCAGGGGTGACACAGACTCGCTTGATTAAAATGTGTGGTTTGGAGCAGGAAGGGGCTGATCTGTTAGAAGTATTTGATGAACTGCTGACTGTTGGCACCACAGATTGATTAACAACAGAGGTCAGAGAGTGACATTATTAATATGTATGAAAAGCGTTCCTTGATTGCCTGGCATACCTAATGCATCATGATGCTTCCTAATGAAGGGAAAAAGCTGGTTAACCTTAGTTAATCTTAGTTTGAAGCGTTTATGGAACGCTAAACATGTAAAATGGATGCTCCTGGAGCTTTTTAGATACAGAGATGCAGGACTGAAAGAGCCCTACAATCACCACACTTAAATTAATTATCTGTATCTGTGGTGGTCAATAATACATATGTAGATAGACATGAAAGAAAGTTTCACACCTCCAACGAGGAACTGAAACAAAATTACATCCTTGCTCATTTATTCAGAATGGCAGAAAATCTTTAACCCTAACATTCTACAAGAATCGATGGTACAAAACATCTTCTTGATAAAATAGGAAAGGCTTATCAGAACATTGGATTGTTGGGAGATCCATTAAAACAATGGAATGGCTCAGGAACTATAGTGGTTGGAATAATCCTTCTGCTCCAATATTCCAATGTTTTTCTCTCTATGTCTTCCTTTTAAATGTAAAGCCTTCTACCCACAGTGGGTAGATTGCTCTCATAGCTCTAAAGCACTTCTGCTTCGGGCTATACTGGTTGTTAAAGGCACTCTCCCTCATTATAGCCCATCACCTGCAGCTCTGGCCTATATCTCCACCCCTCTCCCCACCAAAGATACATTGAAAACGATGAAGTCCATACACTCCAGGGTCCCCACGGACCCATGCCCCATCATGTCTTAAACAGAGTCGCAGACACCATCGCCCCCAAGCTCCACCTCATCATCAACTGCTCCCTAGCTGCCGCCAATTTCCCCGATGACTGGAAACACGGCGAGATCAATCCCCTCCTCAAGAAACCCCACCAACCTCAAAACTTCAGGCCCATCTCCTTACTTCCATTTCCTGGAAAAGTCATTGAAAAAGCAGCCAACTCACCACATTTTTAGAAAACCACATCATCCTCGACATCTCCCAATCCGGATTCAGATCAAACCACAACACCAAAACAGCCCTCCTGTCGGCAACAGACGACATCTGCTCCCTACTGGACAAGGGAGAGATGGCGGCACTCATCCTACTTGACCTCTCGGCAGCTTTCGACACCATCTCCCATCACACCTGATAAGAAGACTCCATGAAGCCGGCCTCAGAGACAAGGCCCTCGACTGGATCCAATCCTTCCTCTCTGGCAGAATGCAATTCAACGCTATTCAACATCTACATGGCCCCGCTAACCACCATCATCAGAAGCCATGGAATAAACATCATCTCCTATGCCGACAACACCCAACTCATTCTCTCCCTTCAAACAAACCAGACAAGGCCAGACACAACTTCCACGAAGGCAAGAAAGCAGTTGCCAACTGGATGAGAGGCAGCTGCCTTCAACTCAACACAAACAAGACCAAAGTACTCATCCTGGGTCCTCAACCTAACGCATGGAGTGACTCCTGGTGGCCACCTTCCCTCTGAAACCCGCCCACCCCTGCCAGCCAAGCCCACAACCTCGGAATCATCCTGTTCCCCGACCTCAGCATAAACCATCCGATAAACTCAGTCATCTCCAGCTGCTTCCGCACCCTCTGCCTCCTATGCAAGACCTTCAAATGGATCTCACTAGAACATAGAAAGACCGTCACACACGCCCTCATCACCAGCAGACTGGACTACGGCAACTCACTCTATGCCGAAATCAACATAAAACACACCCGCAAACTGCAAAACATCCAGAACACTGCCGCCAGATTGGTCTTCAACCCACCCTGACACTGCCACATCTCGCAACACCTATGTACTCTTCACTGGCTCCCCATAGAGAAAAGAATCACTTTCAAGATCCTCACCTATGCACACAAAGCCCTCCACAACACCAGACCAGCCCACCTTAACCAGTGATTCAACTTCCACGTACCCCACAGGGCCCTACGCTCAGCCCAGCTCTCTCTTGCAGAAGTTCCCCACATCAGGAAAGCCAGAACAGGAGGACACTCCTTCTCTTACCTCGCAGTCACCACCTGGAACACCCTACCCATCCTCATCAGACAAACCACATCCCTCCCCAGCTTCACGAAGGAACTGAAGACATGGTTCTTCTAAATCCACCTCTGGTACATGCTACACTCCCCCACCTAGCACCTTCAGACCCGAACGGGTGAGTAGCTGCACTTTATAAACACTGATTGATTGATATCTTGGGATTGGGGCACTTCCCAACCAGTATAGCCCTCAGCACAGGGCTATGAGGCTATAGTACATGTGTTAGAAATTGAATTTTTGGTTGGTAAAGGTATGTACCCTGTCCAAGCAGGAACCACAATCCTTGTCAGAGTAAGTCACACACACACCCTAAATGAACCTGTGTTCACCCCCTGGTAGCTTGGCAAAGAGTAGTGAGGCGTAACTTGAGGCAATGTGTAAACTATTTGTGCAACAATTCAAACAGTAAAACACTGCAAACACCACACTAAAATATACCACACCTGGGTAGAAAACAGAGCTTTGTTTAAAAAAATAAAACAAGACCAAAATCACAAAAATCCAATAAGTAGAACTTGAGTTATGAATTTTTAAAGAATAAACTGTAAAAACAAGCTTAGTAGCAAAAAAGCGCCAACCAGAGCAATCTGGTCATGCCAGACTGGGACAAAGTCAAAAGTTCAGGCTGACCACAATGGAGCATGGCTGGCTACAAGAACCCAGTGCCTAAAGGTACCTAAATCCTGGTTGCGTTGATGTCGAAAATGCAGGGAGCAGGCTGAAACGATGCGTGGGGGGCGATCCCTGCAGTGGAAGCAACACATCGATCTGTCCCATGACAGTAGCGGAGATGCATCAATTTTCTCCATGTCACAGCAATGATGCATTGGGCCTGAGATGCAGCAGTTCCGAAGGCAATACATCAAGTTCGATCCAACCAATGAGGCTGATGTTCTGGTTCTGATCTATGCAACAGGGGCAAGGTGCTGGTTCCAATCAGCACATCAGCAACAATGCATTTGTTTCAGCTGCAGCATACACTTTAAGCCCACTTCTAAGGACCCAGGATTTGGGTGGCACCACTTGGAAGGGCAGACGCACAGGTGGCAGAATCCAGGTGTAGATGTAGATGAGTTGGAAGTATTTTATGTCCCTGAGACTTCAGAAAAAATAAGACCAGTCAGCTGGCCCTAGGAGTCACTCTCGGTTCTGGGTTTAAGTGATGTGGGTCCAGTCCTTCAGGCAAGGAGGGCAGCAGGCCAGCACAGCAAGAAAGCAATTCTGTCAGAGAAGCAGCCCGGCATTTAATTTTCAGACCCTGAGCACATGTAGTGCACTTTCCTAGGTACTTATATGTATATTTAATATGCCAATTAGGTATATGCCATTCAAAGCTAGGTTTAGGGGAGTGAGCAAAAGCACTTTGGCACTGGTTAGCAGTGAAAAAGTGCACAGTCTTAAGGTCAACAAAAACAAATTCAGCAACAATTGGAGGCAAGCAGGCAAAAAGTTTGGGGGAAGGTCAGCCCTCTGCTGACAGTCTAACAACATGCATTTGTATGTATATATATGTAGGAGGTATTTATATAGCATGAACCTAGTCAGAAGGTAGTGAATGAACAGGGTCAAAGGAAAAGACACAATCAAAATCTGATATGAGCTGCATTTGAGTTTTGAGCTATTATTGCATCATGATATAAGATATGAGTTTTTAACTCTTGTAAATTGGAACAGGGTTGGAGAAGTCTGGATGAATGTGATGATATTGTTCCAGATCCCAGGTGCATAGAAGGAGAATGCCTCTTATCTTGCTGGTTAATTTTTGTGCTTCCATGCCGTAGGTTTGATGTTGTCCTTGCTGCAGGTGTGCAGAGAGTCACTATAGATGGTGCATTTGTCCACCAGGTAAGCAGATGTGCCTGTCACAATGACTATGTAGATAATAGAGCTTTTTTTAAACATGACGTAGGCTAGGTAAGAGAACCAGTGTAGTTTTATCAGGGTTTAGATGATCTTGTAATATTTCTTCTGGCTGCTGCATGTTGAATGGACTTATCGGGGTCAGAGTGGAGTCTTGGAGCAGTCCATTGCTATCGCCTAGATGCAAAAGTATGAGGACCTGAACAGATGTTCTGAAGTTTCTTTCTGGGAGAAATAGTTTTGCTTTCTTAAGGAGACACAGGTGGTACAAGGGCATCTTGGTATTGATGGTGATTTATTCCCTGAGGGTGCGAGCAATATCCTAGATTAATCTGAGTGACTTAGAATTTGATGACAGTTGGGATTCAAATTGATGAAGGGCTTTACACATCTCCATCTGAGAAATCGTTATGGTTTCTCCTGCTCACTGCCAGTTTCTGAATGTTGCATACATGAGGTGTCAGAGTAGAACTGTGGTGAGTTGCAGAAGATATGTGTTATCAGTTTCAGCTTGAGACAACACTATTACTTTTTCCATAGTTATATGAGTCAAGACTGTTAAAGAGGCAAGAACCTTTCAAAATCATGTTTTGCTACATCTAGTAGAAACGTTGAAAAAGATCAGATATGGAGGATTAAGAAACAAAGTAATCCGTAGAAACAAATGTTTCCTAGGACAAAAGCATCTCATTCCTTTTATAGGGATTTTGCAAATTCAATTTTATATGGTTGGTTAGGATTCACTTTGAAACATCTAATTCCCACATAATGTAACCTAACTGTATCAGATTTGATTAATTGTGATCTACAACTAGCTACTGAAAGAGCAGCTATCTCACAGCAAACTGAAAGACATTTAGACATAGATGTCTATTCACCAAATTTCAAGGGTAGCAAGATTGACATTAAATACTGTTTGATCACAATGAAATAACATTTGAAGCTTGCTCTACTTGTAACCACTGAAAAGCCTCGGTCTAGGGAAGAAAACATGGAAATCTAATCATGTAACTTGTGTTCTCACATCCCTTTCAGGACATCTTTAAATGGATGCTTGATTTTGCCTCAATAAACACAAATTAATGCCATTGGTTGCTTTTGGTCATTTATCCTTAGCAATTGATTTGAGACACTGTCAATTACATCTTGGATCTGACCAGAGGAGCATTTCTCTTAGCATCTCGCTATTAGCGATTGGCTTTTTTTTTCTACCACCTAGTGACGCCCTTCATTGAAATGCACGAGGTGCTTTGTTTTCAGCTTCTGGCAACGTCATCCAGGCTTGCTATACTAAATGGCGGTAAACCGTTAGCGGGACATACCACTGTGCTCAAAATACACACACTCAAACAAAACTACACCACAGTGGACAATTCAAACTACACACACCTGATACCCATACACACACCACGCCCACACCACTATAAAACACACACCCACATCCCTTTACAACTAGAAATAATTACCACCAGAGAGAGATACAGCAAGAGCACCCACACAACCAGAGCTACATAACACCATCACCTATACACCATCCACGCACATCACCCCACACACCCTCACCCACACCACTGACACTACACCCATGGCACCACAATGACACCCCAGGTTCTCAGAGGAGGAGCTAAGGGTCATGGTGGAGGAAATCATCCGGGTAGAGCCACAGCTATTTGGATCACAGGTGCGCAGACATCCATTGCTAGGAAGATTGAGCTATGGCGGAGACTCGGGGACAGGGTCAACTACGTGGGACAGCACCCCAGAATAAGGGATGATATCAGGAAGACGTGGAAGAACCTAGTGGGGAAGGTGCGTTCTGTGGCAGCAAGACACCAACTAGCTGTACAGAGGACTGGCGGTGGACCCCGACGTACTCCCGCGCAGCTAACAATATGGGAGGAGCAAGTCTTGGCAATCATGCATCCTGAGGGCCTGGCAGGAGTAGGAGGAGGACTGGACTCTGGTAAGTCAAATCTCTATTACTATCACCCCCTTACCTGCATGCCATCACAAAAACCCACCCTTACCCTCACTCCCATCACTTCACCACCTCCCACATACCCCATCATCACAACCCACTCATCCCAATACCAAGCCCTTCATGCAACACCAATGCATGTGCACCCTAAACAGACCTGCCTGGACACCTATCTCCACTGCATGCACACTGGAGAGAATCACCTAGCCCACCAAATAGCAACTCACACAAAGTAAAATCTTCGAGGGCAACAACAACCATAGAGGGCAACACACCCATGCACAATATGTCACACGCAGAAACAATAACACTGCATTCACATCCCCACAGGTACCCCAGCCAATGTCATTGGAGAAGAGGTGCCAGCAACATCCAGTCCTCCCCCAGAAGAGACCCACAGTGATGACAGAAGCTCTGCTCACCTGGACCTGGGTGACCAACCTGGCCCATCAGGGATCTCTGGACAGTCGGTTACCCAGGTGCAGTCACACACCACCACAGAGCCTCCCCCCTCAGGAAACACCACCACAGCATCCACCCAGTGGGCCCATACCTCTTTCCCCAGGACACGTCAATCAGCAGTGAGCCCACCACTACAGAGACCCCAGGCCACCCCACAAACACAGGAAAATCAGGGACCTGAGGTCAGCGGTAATGGGCACATGGTTCAGGGGACAGAGGCAGAGGACAACAGAGAAGCTGGGAGAACTGCTATGAGACAGGGGGAGGACAGGCCCAGGAAACCGACTCTCCAGGAGGCACTCACCACCATCCTGGGAGCATACCAACATTCCCAGGATACACTGGGCCAGATACTGGACAAGCTGCAGGAGAACATGCGGCTGCCGGAGGGACAATACCTGGGGATCAGGGAGGACTTGAAGGACATCAACACCACCCTGGTCTCCATTGCAGCGGTGCTGGCAGACATGGCCAATACTATAAGGGAGGCAGTGGCACACCATCGGGCCCCTGACACTAGCCAAACTGATGAACAACCCTCCATCTTCACTGCCGCTAGTGGACAGGATGCCCCGCCACAGGACCAACAGGCCACTAGCACACCTCCCCTGCAGAAGGAGAACCACCCCGCAAATGTTCCCTGCGATTGAGGCAGAAGCCAGAGACTATTGCCAAGAACCCCACCAGGAAATAAGACTCTCCTGATTGTCACCCTTGTGTCCCACTCTGTCACCCTGTCCACCGTGAACTGCCATTGCCCCCCCTTCCTATGCCCCCTTGGACAATGCACCTGTGATACAAATAGACTGGACTCTATCCTGGACTTTGCTCCATCATCAACCCTGCCCATTCCACTACTCCCTCTAATTCTTAGCACTTAAATAAACACCCTTTGAAAAAATACAAGTATGGAGTATGTCAAATGATTTAAGTATGTATTCGTTTAACAAGGTTTAAACATTGCAAGTCAACTGTACAGTAATATATACATAGGAAAGACCTGTAGTTGGCTGCCATAGTGGGGCACAAACATCTGCAAATAGAGATACCAAAGGGTACAGTGAGTGGCCATAGAAGTGGGAAACACAGCCTACCAGTGACAATGTCAAACAGAAAACTGTCAATTAAATGTGAATTTACACTGTCTTACCTGTGTGTCATTGGAAGTATTGGCAAATTATTGCACTTCTGTTGTCCTCTTCCTCATCCTCTGCCTCCTCATCTTCACTGTCCATAGGGTACACTGCTGCCACACGGGCATCTCCATCCTCCTCCTCCTGCAGGAAAGGCACCTGGTGATGCAAGGCAAGGTTGTGCAACATACAGCATGCCACGATGATCTGGCAGACCTTCTTGGGTGAGTAGCACAGGGATCCATCTGTTAGATGGAGGCAATGAAACCTGGCCTTCAGGAGGCCACAGGTCCTCTCTATAATTCTTCTTGTTCACCCATGTGCCTCATTGTAACATTCCTCTGCCCTTGTCCTGGGATTCTTCACAGGGGTCAGTAGCCATGAGAGGTTGGGGTAACCAGAGTCACTGCAAATATTGAGGGACAACTGTTAGCCACACACGAACCCTCAGGGCCCACACCATACCCATACACCAAAATATACTGGGTTGGAACCAGGGCTCACCAATTAGCCACACCCTGTGCCTCTGGAGTTGAGCCATCACATTTGGGATGCTGCTATTCCTCAGGATAAAGGCATCATGCCCAGACACCAGGATATTTTGCATTGACGTGGGAAATGTACTGGTCCGCCAGGCACACCATCTGCACTTTAATGGAGGGAAAGCTCTTTCGATTTCTGAAACACCTGTTCATTTTGCCGGGGGGGGGAGGGGACAAATGCAATATGTGTTCCATCAATTGCCCCAATAATGTTGGGGATATATCCCATTGCATAGAAATCAGCTTTCACTGTGGCCAAATCCTCCACCTGGGGGAAAACGATGTAGCTGCACATGTGTTTAATCAGGGAAGACAACACTCTGGTCAGCACTATTGAGAACATTGGTAGAGACATTCCTGCTGCCAAACCCACTGTCACTTGGAAGGATCCTAGTTGCCAGGAAATGGAGCACTGATAGCACTTGCACAAGAGGGGGGATCCCGGTGGAGTGACGGATAGCAGAGATTAGGTCAGGCTCCAATTGGGAACACAGCTCTGTGACTGTGACCCTGTCCAGTCTACAGGTGATGATAATGTGCCTGTCCTCCATTGTTTCCAAGTCCACCAGGGGTCTGTACACAGGGGATGTCTCCATATCCTATTCATCCGCAGCAGTTGCAATCTATGGGGCAAGATGGTGAGCAGCTGGCCATTATCTCTAAATTCCAACCACTGCACTTCAATGCATGTTGTGATTGTAACAGTATTTTGTTGTCCAAATGGTGCATTTGTGTACTGTGATGCAGTTAGGATCCATGGCCTGCCCCTCCCTGAAATGGCGCCCGTCTGTACTGTTTGGAGGGACAGGGGGAAATGAGGTAATTCCACTGACGTTGTGTGCCGTTGCAGGAGGCGGTCGAAAACCGCTGTGCATCTCCTCATTGGTTAACATTGGGCCCTATTGTGATGTATGCCGGTGGTGATGGTATGCACCGCCATGGACGTCACCAATATTTTGTATCTGTTCACTCACTTGCTACCTGACCTTCAACAGGAGAGGACCTACACTACAAGTGCTGCTGTGACCTGTGCCTGGAACCGACTGTGGCTCGTGTCACTGAGGAAAGGGCCCCTTCCTTCACCTCGGTGGAGTTGGAGAAACTGATCGATGAGGTCCTACTCCAGTACCGAAAGATATATGGGCCTCCAGACCAACAGGCGAGTACACCGTGAGTACGATGCATGGTGCGTGAATGCATGGAGTGCTGTGTGTGAAGGCCTCATGTAGGGGGTGTGTGGTGGATGGGCCCCAGGCAGCATGTATGGTGGGCCATGAGTGTAACAGGCAGGACGGTCGGACTAATACCTTTCCCTGTGTCCATTTCCCTGCAGGACAGCACCCATCAAAAAAAGGGTATATGGTGTGCCATCGCTAAGGACGTGCGGACCCTGGGGGTCTACGGCAGGCGGAGCGCCCACTGTCGGAAACAGTGGGAGGGCCTGAGAAGCTGGGCACTGAAGACCGCGGAGGCCCAGCTGGGGATGGCCTTCCAACAAGGAAGGGTTGCCCGTCGCACCCTGCCCCCCCCAATGGCCTGCATACTGGAGGTGGCCTATCTGGAGGTGGATGGGCCCTTGGGGGCATTACATCAGTCGCAAAGGGGTGAATACAGTGCCCCAATATACAACTTGTGCTTGGTGGAGTGGGATCCGGGTGGGGGGCCTGGGCCCCGTGGGTGCCCCTAGGCCAGCCCGGGTATTGCAGGGTTGGTCCCATTTTTGGCAGGGTTCTGATGTGAAAGTACTCCAACCAAGCTAGCAGGCATCCACTACTGGGCAGGGGTCTGTGTGCTGCAATTGGTGTTAGGAGTCCCTATCTATGGCCTGGTGATTAGCAGTGTGACTGGTAGTGCATTTCCTAGTGCGTAGGGCTGTTCCCTTTGTGTGAGTGTGTCGTGTACGCCAAATGTGGTTTTGTTTGCACCATTGACCAAGTGTATCCTTTGTGTCTCCCCCCCTTTTTGTTTTGTCACCCTGTCCTTATGTGCATTAGGATCATCTGGCGGAGGAGCAGAGGCACCGGCAACTGAGGGAGCTGCCTCCCATATGCCAAATCCACCAACGGTGAAGGAGCAAGTGGGACGAAGGGCGAGAGGAGCACCACGGCAGAGACAGGAGGGGACAGTTCAGACATGGATTCCTCCTCCGATGGAAGCTCCTTGGTGTTGGTGGACACCTCTGTGCCCACCCCAACTACAGGTACAGCCGCCACCCTTGTACCAGCACCGCCCTCCCAGCATGCCCTCAGTGAATTTCCTGTGACCGCTCACCCAGGAGGTGGGCATCTCCTTGACCCCAGGCACCTCAGGCCCTGCCCCAGTCAGCCCTGCTGCCCTGAGTGAGGAGGCTATTGACCTCCTGCGATCCATCTCTGTTGAGCAGTCAACCATTGTGAATGCCATCCAGGGGCTGGCAGACCAAATGCACCACACAAATGCATTCCTGGAGGGCATTCACACTGGCATGGAGGCCATAGATAATCCAGGCTCTGGCCTCCTCTCTGATGGCAGCCATTGTCCCTGTTTCTACCCTCCCCCTCCAACTTCCTCTACCTAATCCCATTCCCCTCAACCCCAACCTATCCCAAGCACACAGTCAGATGAGCATGCACCCAGGACAACACACAAGAGTGGACATGGCAAACACAGGCACCACACTTCATCCCAAAGGCACTCACACAAACTCCATCCAGAATCAGACATACCAACATCCACTGCCTCCACTGTGGCCCCCTCCTCCTCGTCCTCCACCTCCCTTCCAGTTTCATCTCCATTCACACCTGCATGTACTACATCCTCCTCCACTACCCCCATCACCGGCACACCTAGCAGCACACGTCCTTCACTGGCAGTCGCCACCACCACCTCCATGCAAACATCCCCTGTGACCTCTCCCTCTGTGTCTGCGCCCCCTTCTCCTAAAGTACACAAACGCAAGCACTCAGACACCCAACAGCTTCCAGCCGCATGCACCTGCACCCAAACACAGCGGACAGACACCTCCTACCACCACTCCCTCTTCCTCCACTCCCAAACCATCTCTCTCTTCCCACTCCAATGTCCCTAAAAAGCTTTTCCTCTCTATCATTGACCTCTTCCCTACCCCTCCCCAATCCCTCACGTCAGGCCAGGGCGGTCAAAACCCAGGCAAGCACCTCAGCCACCCAGTCCATGGGCACAGTAGTGTCAACAGCTACTGCAGGTGGGAGAGTATCCCGGGCACCAGGCAGCCACAGTGAAAGGATGCCTGCACCAAGTGCTGCAAGGAAGGGCAAGGAGGCACCCCCAGATGCTGCAAGGAAGGGCCAAGAGGCATCCCCAGATGCTAAAGAGAAGGAAAAGGAGCAATCCCGGGCTGCTGAAAGGAAGGGCAAGGAGCAGTGCCCAGATGCTGCCAAAAGGAGCAAGGAGACATCCCCAGCTGCTGGCAGGAAGGGCAAGGGGCCTGCACCAGCAGGCAGAAAGGACAAGAGGCCTGGTGCTGGGACTCAGTCGGAGCCCCCACCACCAACCGTGGTGGTTCAGCCGTCCGAGGCCTGCAGGGGAAGGGCTGGAGCCTCCCCCCACCACTGCCAGCACAGCCACCAGGACCGCCACCAGCAGCAACAGCCCCAGTGGGCAGCCATCCGAGGCTGCAGGGGGAGGGCTGGAGCCTCTCCCCACCACTGCCACCACCGCCACTAGCACCGCCACCAGCACTGACACCAGCAGCCCCAGTGGGCAGCCATCAAAGGCTGCAGGGGATGGGCTGGAATGTCCCCCACTACTGCCAGCACCGCACCAGCACCACCACCAGCACCGCTACCAGCAGCAGCAGCCCCAGTGGGCAGCCATCCAAGGCTGCAGGGGAAGGATTGGAGCCTCCCCCCACCACTGCCAGCACAGCCACCAGCACCGCCACCAGCAGCAGCAGCCTCAGTGGGCAGCTGTCCGAGGCTGCAGGGGATGGGCTGGAGCCTCTCCCCACCACTGCCAGCACCGACACCAGCAGCTCCAGTGGGCAGCCGTCCAAGGCTGCAGGGGATGGGCTGGAGCCTCCCCGCACCACTGCCAGCACCGCCACCAGCCCCACTGCCAGCAACAGCAGCCCCAGTGGGCAGCCGTCTGAGGCTGCAGGGTATGGGCTGGATCTTTCCCCCACCACTGCCAGCGCCGCCATCAGCACCACCACCAGCAGCAACAGACCCAGTGGGCAGCTGTCCGAAGCTGCAGGGGATGGGCTGGAGCCTCCTCCCACCACAGCCAGCACCGCCACCCTCACCACTGCCAGCAGAAGCAGCTCCAGTGGTCAGCCATCCGTGGCTGCAGGGGATGGGCTGGAGCCTCCCCCGCCACTGCCAGCACTGCCACCAGCACCACTGTCAGCAGCAGCAGCCCCAGTGGACAGCTGTCTGATGCTGCAGGGGATGGGCTAGAGCCTCCCCCCACCACTGCCAGCTCCACCAGCAGCACCACCACTGCCAACACTGAGCAGCCATCACCGCTGGTGGACAGTGTGTAGTTCTGAGTCCATGGGCTGTTGTGCGACCTGGCCCCAGCAAATCATTTGGGTCTCACACCCAGGTAAAAGTCTGTGACCTTGCACTCCCCAAGATCTGCATCACAGGGCACGATGCCCCCTCCAGAACCACTGGAGAAGCCATCCACTCACCTCATCCTCCCCAGGATGAAGCTCACTGGGCACAATGCCCCCTCCAGAACCAGTGGGAGAAGCCATACACTCACCCCATCCTCCCCAGGATGAAGCTCACTGGGCACAATGCCCCCTCCAGAACCAGTAGAAGAAGCCACCCACTCACCCCATCCTCCACAGGATGAAGCTCACTGGGCATGATGCCCCCTCCAGAACCAGTGGAGAAGCCATCACTCACCCCATCCTCCCAAGGATGAAGCTCACTGGGCACAATTCCCCCTCCAGAACTAGTGGAAGAAGCCATCCACTCACCCCATCCTCCAAAGGATGAAGCTCACTGGGCACAATGCCCCCTCCAGAACCAATGGAAGGCTCAGAGACTGTGGCCTTGAACTCCCCAGGATCAAGCACAGGGCATGTAGCCCCCTCCAAAGCCAATGGGCAAGTCACCCACTTGAAAGACTGTGGCCTTGCACTCCTCAGGACCAAGCAGTGGGCAAATTACCCACTTGAAAGACTGTGGCCTTGCACTCCCCAGGACCAAGCAGTGGGCAGGTCACCCACTTGAGAGACTGTGGCCTTGCACTCCCCAGGAAAAATCACAGGGCATGTTGCCCCCTCCGGAGCCAGTAGGCAAGTTACCCACTTGAGAGACTGTGGCCTTGTACTCCCCAGCACCAAGCAGTGTGCAAATTGCCCACTTGAAGGACTGTTGCCTTGCACTCCCCAGGACCAAGCAGTGGGCAATTTACCTGCTTGAAAGACTGTGGCCTTGCACTCCCCAGGACTAAGCAGTGGGCAAACCACCCACTTGAGAGACTGTGGCCTTCCACTCCCCAGGACAGAGCACAGAGTATGTATATACTTTTTTTATTTTGATGCACATATTTATACTATTTTATCTTTTTACACTCACTTTAATCAATTCCTTTTGTCCTTGCATTATTCCTGATGGGTACGGGGTGTCTATGTAATGTTACTGCATCTGGTTATGTCTATGGTGTTGAGGTTGGGGGGTGTTGCATGTGTGTGTCACTCTTTTTTTCCTCCCCCCGTGTGCTAGGAAGCAGTACTCACCGGCGTTGGTGTTTGTAATGGACCAGAAGGTAGAAGAGCACGGGGAAGACATGCAACTCGGGCTCCATTGCAGCGTTGGTTCTTCCCTGAGTCTCCACAGGTGAGTCGTTTCCCTTCTGTGCAGTGTTTCCGCCAGGCTTTTGATGTCGTTGGTACCGCCCAGGAAAAGGTGGCAGATTGGTGTCTCATAATACAGTGGGCGGAACATTGTCTTCCGCCTGGCTGTAGGCAGTTACCGCCTTGGTGTCTGTTGGTTTCACCCTGGCGGTCAGAGTGTTAAAGTGGCTGTCTGTCTGACCGGTTTCCACTGTGGTCATAATTTCATATTTATTACCGCCGGCCTGTTGGTGGTATTACTGCCAGTTTATCACCGACTGCCAGGGTCGTAATGAGGGCCTATGTCTGATTTTCAGAAACTCTCGGATTCTCTTTCACCTCTGTGCTGACAGCACATAAATATCCATGAAAATCTCATCCCCAGAAGACGTTGCCCTGCTATCAAAATGCTCTTGAAAGTTCAAAACTGGATCTCCAACCACCTTTTAATATTCACCCCAACTAAAACTGAATTTCTTTTTCTTTAGCCTCTGAAAGCAAAAACTATACAGGAATGGATGGCTAACCTTTCCGCACTGGATGACTGTCCCACCACTGTTCAGTGTGCCAGATCACTTGACATCACTTGGCATTTCCGTTGAAAATCATCTCAATCTTCACAGCCTAATTACAGCCTTTGCCAAAAGCACACAACACCAACATAGGCAGCTTTCGGGCAGCAGACAAACAGATTAAGGAACAAGAACTCATAATGGTGATGCAGCCTCTCCTTCTCTCTGGACTAGATTATGGAACTGCCCTTCTCTCAGGCATCCCCAAAGTTCACCTAGGCCCACTGAGAGCAACACTACTTGCAGTAGCACGCTTAGTTTTCGGTCTCAAGAAATTTGACCACATTTCTCCTGCCCTCCTAACCCTCCAATGGCTTCCCATTAAAGTGACGACTCAATTAAAAAATGCCTGCATTACCCCCAGACAACTGCACTCCTCTTCAGCCTCCTATCTAAACAAGAGACTGAAAAACTCTGGTGCAAATAGGGGTTCAAGAAATGCCCAACCCCTGCTCCTGGAAACCCCTACCTTGAGTTGATAATGATACATGAGCTTGCCATTCTCTTGTAGTGCCATAAGAATCTGGACGTCCCTGCCTTCCTCCCTCTGCCTAACCACCTGACTAGTCACCTTCAAAAAGGACCTCAAGCTCCTCCTTACAGACAGACACATTGTTAGATCACAGTCGACAAGACTTAAGTATTCTCTCCACCTGGATCTGAACTACCTTGGTTATGTGACTCTAAATCAATGCATTAATTGTCTACGACCTTAGACCAACTGCTCTAATTGTTTCATGTGATAACTCCTGCATGTACCGATTTGAATGTCCAAATTTAAATACAGGAACTGGAACCCACTGGGACCCATTTATCTGCTACTGCTGTAAAGCACTCTGATGCCTTCGGGCCATGTCCCTGCTATATAAAATTGCAAAAGTAAATAAAATAAATGAAAACTTCAAAAACAATGTTAATGGAAGTTATGGTAAGCTTTGACTATAACACATATAACACCTAGAAATATGTTTAAAAACCCTGAACATTCGAGTTAAGTTACAGGTAAAGTAGAGATATAGTTATGAATTAAAACTGAAAAACAATTAATTTTTCAAATCATGGTTAGCTCCACAAACCGTAACTTGAACAACAGTCATGCAAACCATAACTTGCACACCAAAATCAATGCTTATGGCATCACACTTTTTGCAGCAATAACGTATTGGCAATACCTAAAATCACAACATCAGTAAATAATAACTGTGAGACCTGTCAACCTTAGGGTGTCTTCCCCTAAACCTTTTGCCTTACTCCTCCATTTTTACTGCTCTTGTTTTTATTTGGCCTTAGGACTCTGGGGACTGTACCACTGACAACCCATGCTAAATTGCATATGCTCACTTTATATACATGTGGTTACATTGACTTACACCCAACTGGCACTTTTAATTTATGTATAAATCCCTAGTAAAGTGGTACTACAGGTACCCAGGCTCTGTAAATTATATACTACAAGTGGGCCTGCACCAGTTATTGTGCCACTCACTTAAATAGTTCTTTAAACCTGTTCTGACATGGCATTGTAGCCTTTATGTGCAGCTTTAAACTGCTGTTTTGACCGGCAAAATAAGCCATTTGCCAGGCCTGAACCTTCGTTTTTCATCTACATATGTCACCCTTAGGGCAGGCCCTGAACAACCTATATGGCAGGCTGCAGTATATTTTAAGAACTTAACATGTACTTTGTGATAAAAAACACTCTTAAATTTGTTTTTCACTACTGCGAGACCTAGCATTTCTAAAGAATAACATTGGGTTACCTTATTGCATTTAGTAAGTGATAACTCTCAATTGGGAGCAGGTGGGAATATCAAGTTTGGTGTCTTTAATGGTAAAGGTAAAGTTTAAGTCATAAATCTGAAAATTACACTTTTAGAAAGTTAATATAACTAACAGAGTTGGATCCTTAGAAGAAGGCAATGTTGGACCACAATAAATTGAAAACAAAGAATAAGTATCCTACTCCATCATAATTCACTAAAACCACAGTTTACATTTGAAGTTCATTTTACAGGGAAAGACCCAAGTTTTGAAAGTGAACTCCTCCGGGATATAAATTTATTCAGCTCCCTAGAATACAATTCTCAAAAACTGCCCATACGGCAAATTGTCTCTTTGATTGCGTGGATGATAACTTCCAAATTGCAAAGCGCTGTTCCTATCAGTCGGTTTGTAATGCACATTTGTGATCAATTTATTCTCAAGAGTTGTGACTTCAACATCTAAGAAGGTTTTAGAGCTGTTATTCATGCTCATATTGAAACTTTTGTCCAACAATTGATGCCTCTGACAAGTAGGACACAATGCAGGTATGTGGGAGATTTCTAACAACTCCAAGTTAAGATTAATTTACACTTGAAGGGTGGCACACATAAATCTGTTGTTTCTCACATGTGCACGGCCTTTAAACTTACTCTCTTCAATGTTTTACATTACACTCCATAACACTCCACAATGTTTTCTCCAATGAATTGAACTGGAATAGAGCAATCTTTCATTTCATTTCTAAATGTTTGTACATAAAGGGTTTTGCATTTGTGTACATTTTAATTATATGGGTTTCTCATGCTCTAGTCATGTTGGATTGTGTGATGTGATGTATATGATCTGTGAGCTTCCTTTTCTAGATGCAAAAGTGAAGAATAAAGTGCCTAATTACAAATGGTGATAAATCTATATGAACATGCAAAAGAAATTCTTGATTCTAAGGACATATGTGGCTTTTTAAATTGTTTTAGGCACAGTACTTATTTTTTGTTTTCACTTTTAGAAAATTAGCATTTTCCTGTGCCCCACAATTTGTGCCTGCAGCCTTTGTACTATATCACATGACTAGGTATAGCTGGAGCTGCTCTTTGTAAGTTGCTCCCAGACAGTGACACAAAAGGGAAATAGGTGTTGGCATTATGGCCCATCTCTGACTTGATAGAGGGTGGAGCTATCATATTGTTGTGGGTACACTAGCACATCCAAGAGCTTGATTACAGTAAGGTGCTGTTGCTTACAACATTGAGACGTATTTGGGAATATACATGACATCCTTGAATATCAAGTTTGCAATAACCAATGCTTGTTAAATGTTTCATTTATTATAACTAATGATTGTTGATTATGCACATTGTATCCCACCTGCTAAACTTGTGCCAAATGTAACTGCCAAAACATGTTTTCTTCACAGTGTGATCTGTATTGAACATGTGCCACAATCAGGAGGATAATTCCTTAAGAAGCAATCAACTGTCAAAAGCCACATGTGCACATTTGAATATTAAAGAAGGCTTGTGAGTCCAAAGCCTTCCTTGACTTCGTACCTATTATCTGCTAACCTGTTTCCAGTCAAGTCAAGTTCCTTCTCCTTCAGCTTGCCTTCAGACAAGTTCCAGTTCAAGCCAAGTTTCTTGTCCTCCAGCCTGCCTCCAGCTGAGTTCCAGAGCTCCTTGTTCTCTGACCAGCTCCCAGTCGAGTTCCAGCATTTCTCGTTATCTGGACAGCCTCCGGTCAAGTTCCAGCGATCCTCACCCTCCAATTGGCTTCCTATGGACTTCTGGCTCTCCTCTTATGTCTTCTGCTGATGATCCTATACTTCCTGTAAAAGACAGAGAAGAAGAAAGTTGAAAAAATCCAGTTTGGGTTCTTCTGAAATTTTAAAGCAAGTAACTTATTTCATGGTAAAGAAAGATCAATCGCTTAAATGAAACAAAAGAGAGCTCTGTCTTTCAAATAACTTATGACAATAAGGACTAGCGTCATTTATCATTTCGGTGGGAATCCAAGATACCACTAAACAGACATTAAGGAAAGATGTATTTCATGTAACAAGCGCTCCCCTGAGAATTAGGAGATTGGAAATAGAGCAAGTTTATCAAAACTATTATTGGTAAGAGATTACACCAGAACACAAAGAATTCGTTTAGTTAAGTTGATAGTTTTGGAGCTTGGACATTGCTTCAGAGACTCCGAAAGTATTGTGAAAAGAGGAAGAGACTTGTTCAGCCTTATAGATACATATGCACAATGTGACAACAATGTACAATTTTGCAATAGTTAATGCAAGTTCAATGTATTAATGCAGTAATTATTTTGCAGTCCAGAATCCTAAAAACCAAGTATCAAGTATTTTGAGAAATCAGAAGTCCTGATGACCGACATGACACGCAGACAGGGTGCAGCAGTCTGATTCTGCAGTCCACAAAGAAGAAGCTAGTATTTTCTCTTTTTCTCTTCCCAAAATCCCCTTCCTCTTGAGGACTTGAGAGAGGGCATTGTACTCTTCATCACAGTCTTGTTAGTCCTTACTGGATTGGGGAATTGTCATTGCCCCATTGGAACGCCTGGAATTGAGGAGAGTGGCTCGCACCGAACACATATACCACACTTGGACAACACAAAGGCTTTGCCCGAGCAATATCAAAAAGTATTTGACACTGGAATGTTATGCGTCCAGATAAGCTGGGTCCATGGTAAGGAGGCAGGAAATCCCAAACACCTCTGAGTTTGGTTCAAGAACCTTCTCCTACTTCAAAGCTGACAACAAGTATAAATATTGGACCCTCAAAGCTAACTCTTCAGTACACCTCTGTACCTGTGGAAGACTCAGAAGACTACTTTGCTGCTCTGTTGCAAGAAGGACTGCTTCTGTGCTGCGCTGCATTCCCGATACCTGAGTGAAAAAACTAGACTTGCATCTTTAACCCAGATCCACCACAGTGGCTCAATGGGCTAGTTGGCTGGCCTCTTGATCAGAGTCAGGGACTAAAAAGTACTCCATCCACCTTGAACCCAGCTGCTATACTCAGAATCATGTGAGTCTTGCCTCCCAAGTGTGGACACCCCAGTCCTGGACCTTTGGAAGTGTGCCTGAAGATGCTCTACCAGCCTAGCTATAGTCTAAGAAGAACAGATGCTTCATCTCATAACTCTGCATCAGAATCGCTGCTGCATGACTCTTCCTGACAGGTCTTTTGAACCACCACTGTGCAATGTCTACAAGATGCAGGACCTCAAATTGCAGTCCTGTCACTCTTCAGAACTGCTGCTGCATGGCGCATTCTCGATGCTAGACCTCGCATCACAGCCAAAGCCCAACAGAAGAGCTGCTATGCGATGCATCCTCCTTGGGGGATCTTGCAATGCTCTGTGACCTGGATGTAAGGTACTTTGTTCAGCGGGCCTAACTTGGTCCCTGTATCCAGCCCATGCTCCTTCATGGTCAGCCTAAACTTGTGACTTTGTCCTGGTCCAGTTAGACCAGACAACTACAATTGGAATGTTGTGCTTTTAATCACTATTTCTACTTAAATCTTTAAAATTACATATCTCTGCTTCTACTAATTGGATTTTTGTCATTTGAGTCTGAAATAATCTATTAAATTTTACTTCATTGTTCTAAATTTGTGTTGATCTTCTTGTGTTGCGTGTTCACTTTATTACTGTTTAAAGTGCTGCATAAATACTTTACACATTGCCTCTAAGTCAAGTCTGACTGCTTTGTGCCAAGCAGCTAGGGGATTGAGCACAGGTTAATTTGGGGCTTGCCTGTGACTTCATCCTAATGCAAATTTTGGTTGCTGCTTGAGTAGGGTTTCACCCCCAAGCAGTAACCCAATTTCCTAAAACAACACATATTCAAACCAAGAAATAAAACTGTGTTAATAGTCATCACTTTCATATTGTAGGCGATCAGCAGCAACATTGGCCACGCCCTCAAGCAATGACCCAGGGCCTTTGACCTAGGCCTGAATGAACCGAAAGCCAGTTGCCAGAAGCTATCCCATGGGGAGAGCATACAGTTGTGGAGGAGCCCTCTTCTGCCCCAAAGGCTTGGATTAGTCCTAGCTTTCATCAGGCTACGGTAGACACCACTTGAGGTAGGGGTATGTGCCCCAAGTTGTACCTTCATAGAGACATCAGGCAGCCATTGGCCACATTCCCAGATCGATGATCCAGGATTTCAAGCCCAAGCCCTCCCGATCATGATGATCTGAGGATTCTTGTCTGTTACCTCCACCTGCAATTTGTCCCTGCCTGGCCTGAGTAACCAACACCGTAAGAAGGTGCATTGATGAATATGCTCCATGTGTAGGCCTTTATAGGGCTCTGTCTTCTCCTCCCTTTGCTCCTTACCCCATGTTGATGCCACAGTGACCTCTAGGCCCCTCCCTCAGAGCCTACACCTCATCCCACTCCAAGCCTGAATACATGCCTGAACCTGGAACCATGAAGGGTTCTAATCCAGTGGAGGTACTACCTGTCTAGAGGCCCCAGCCGGGGTACACTGTGCCCTGGGATGGCCCTTTGAGATCCAGCCTTCCACCCTGTGAATTGCTGGGCCCCTGAACTGTCAATGCTGCTGCAGATGCCTGCTGGAGGCCCTACCATGTTCTGGCCAAGCTGTTGGATCTTGGACTAGGCCCCTCAAGCAGGGCCCTGGGTCCAACCACATCCTATCTGCGAGCAAACATCTTCTTACCCCAAAATGGGAGCACTGCAACTCCCTATTCACCATTAGGATACTGATAAACTAAGCTCTCTGCCCTCTTTGTGTCAAAGCCTAACCCGCCGGCCTGCCAACCGCTCTTTTCTGAAGTGGTGGCATACCATCTGTCCCCAACCCATCAATTCCACGCTACCACAGACCTCAGCAAAGGACATGGAAGCCTTAATGAAGGAGACCTCAGCCATAGGAATCACCCTCTCAATTATGGATGATAAATTTACAGACCTCACACTGGAGGTCAAATCACTGCGCCATGATGTAAACACTTTTCATTCATGCCTGGACACCATTGACCGCCATGTGGAACAAATGGAAATGCAATACACCACTCTGCCAGGACTGGAATAGGGACACAGATTTTTTTTACTGCAAAAGGTCACAGATCTGAAAGACTGACCTTGACCAGACAATATCAGAATTTTTGGTGGTCTGCTGGGGGGCAGAAGTTGGTGACATCATGGCTTTCCTTTGAACTTTTCTACCTAAATTTCATTGCTTTTATAAACTCTTGGGGATTCAAGAATTCCATGACCCCCAACCAATTGCCTCACCAGAACGGTCATCCAAGCAGCAAAACACCCTTCAATCCCCCTGTTCCTTGATAGTCACCATAGCTGTATCTCAGCAGACTACATTGGGGTCACCAATGTCAGGCGCAGGAAGTTCCTCACCCTCTGTCTCTGACTCCAGTGGTGGGAATGCAAATACAGCCTGCTAGATCCAGCACAGATATGAGTCCACTACAGCCAAATGACCAGAGACTTCACTAACCCCAGAGATCTGGAATCCTTTCTGGTTGATTTCAAGACCTCCTCCATGTACATAGAGCCCCCCTCAAACACCTCCAAAGTACCACATATAGGGCCTGGTCCCTGCCCCGAATACACAACAGCACTGCCACTCCAAAGTGATGTGCCCGGAATCAGACTGGGCAGACCGTCATCAGATGGTAGAGGCTCTGAGCAGAGACAGAGACAGGCACAAGTCCTGTTATCCCCTCTCACAATCTTTCACCAATGGGACGGATGAGATGCCTGAACCTTAGTGGTCTCATTCTTGCACTTCCTACAGCGATGTCTCAGATCTGCCAATGGCATAATACTTTCTCTTTGTGAGACACTGTTCCGTTACCCTATGGACTAGGCAGGATCCATGTTCCCTGGCATGCCCTGTCAACACAATAGATCAAATCCTTTCTGGGATGGATGAGGGCAGGTTCCTTACTGGTTGGCAGAGTGACTGTTGTTGTTATGTTGTAATACTTGAAATAGTCTCAGCTTCCTCTGGGTAAACAAGCTAATTTGTAGACTCCCCACATCTTCTCTGCAGGCCACCCCATGTGGAACCAGAAACACATTACGGAAATCCTCAGCACACTGCCCTTTCTTTCTTCCCCACTCTATATCCTCAACATCCTGCCTAGATACAACCCCTGGCTGGACAGGCCAAGCTCTAACAGCTGCCCAACACGCAGCCTTTGGACATGGACTGTACTGTCATAGATGGTCCCTCGCCCCAGGAGCAAGCACCGATGTGCACAAGTTTTGGCTTGCAAAACTACAGGAGTTACCCCATTCCTCCCCTCTTTTATACCCTGTTTTTTTGTCCTTACCCCCCTGTTACACTATCCGCGTTACCCTCCCTCAACCCTCCCTACAAGGAGGCCTCACTGGTTGAATGTGCATCTCCATGCAAGCACACAAGAGTCCCGAGCCACATATTTTACCATTTATGGCACCGGCCAAAAGATAGCCTTACTTTTCATAATAGTGTGATGGATGCTGCTGTGTGTCCCATTTTTGGACGTGTGGTGCAGTTGACATGGCCCTTGGAGTTAGACAGGCCAATGAGGAGAATGCAGTCTACCGTTCCTTGCTTTCCACGTCATCTCCTTCCACAAGCTAGACGGGTTCTGAGCTTCTGAGAGATTGCATAAAAAGCGTACTTTAGAGCCTGCCTTTGCCTGTGAATTTGAAGAGATAAGGTATTTACGAATCATGTTATTTCAGAGAACAAAAAAAGAAAAATACATTCTTGAACCTTCTGTTCTTCAACCCTCATTGTGTTCCATGGCTGGGTGAGCCATCTTCATTTATGGGTATTACTAGCTGCCCTTTTTTGCTGGTCAGCCTTCTCCCTTTTGTTGTCTCTTGCAAAACATGGAAAGAAAGACATTTTATCAACAGCAACCTCTCCCTCTTACATCAGGATAAGACGCATGCTTCAATTTTTACAAGGAGTTACTTACAACCTATTCTTGGTACCATGTTTGAATTTTTTTGGGTGGATCTTCAGTCCTGGATTGTGTAGCATTGGTTTGTGTCCGAAAAGATAAGAACAAAATGAAAGGAAAAGACTTTTTGTCATTGATGATGTCATTTCAGATGTCATCATAAGTGATGTCATAGAACATGTCATGAGTGATGTCATATTGAGGTCATAATCGGTGCATGCTGGGGGCGTAAGTTATAGTTAGCAATGATAACAGTAACTAGTCCATTTCTGTGTTTTTTTTTACTTCAAAATGTTAACGTTATCACTCAGAAATTCACTTAATTATAACCTTTTTTCAGTGAATTTCTAAGGTTTTTTTTTCTAAAAGATCCTTTTATCACATCTAACCATAACATTACTTTAACCTTTGTTTTTTTCAGTGAATGTATATAGGCAGAAACTGACTACTCCACTCATATTTGTGCTGTGAATGTTCATCTTCTTAGTTTTTGTAACTCACATAGTGATAAATGTTCCCAACATAGTTTTTATAGTCTTTGTATCTATTTTTACGTAAACTTCATATTTATATTTCAAACAAACACTGATCAATTTTTCCTATACTCCAACCTATTTGTATTCACTATGTACACCCATTGCTAAGGTGTGAGATCGCTCTCGTGGAAGACTCGCAGGAGACTCACAAGATCATAGAGTACTAAATTTCATTCTAATCTCTTGTACAGAGTTCTTTTTCTTGTGGTCAGTTATTATTGAATGCTAATCTGTAATAACTGATTATAGTATGTATATTGGATTCATTATTTTGTTTATAAACTCATGGCTCTTGCGAGATAATTGCAGGAGTTGAACATACAAGCCCCTGCGTGGTCTACGAGCGGGCTGTACTTCCTGTCCATCTCTTGCAATCTACTCCGAAATTGTACACTTGGAATTAATTTCATAATAGCGTATTTCTGTAGTTTTGAAGAAAGTAAGACATGAGAAGTGTTGTTTAAAGTAGAAAAACAGTTGATGTATTATTAAATTCCAAATATAAAGAAAGTTCTCTATTTTTAGGATCTCGAAGGCCTCTCAAGTGGCACCTGTGAGTTGCCTGGGAGAGGAATGCCATCCTAAGGAAGGATTGTGATTGGTTTATATAGATGTCTTATTTAGTCAAAGAAAGATCCCTTCCTTGTTGCTTTATTTGACTATTGGGTTTTGCTGTGTTTAGACTTTTTGGCTAGCTCTATATTAGCGCTGATTTTCTGTCCCAGAATGTCATCCTCAGATTAAGATGAGAACCCTAGTGCTGTTCCGGCAACTCAGCCAGTGCAGCCAGGTGAATAAAAAATATTCACAAAACATTTCATTTGTAAAATATGCAAAAAAGAGTTTAGTAGGGGAGTAAAAAAAAAACAATATAGCATTAGTACTAGAGGAATGTGGTAACATTTGAGGGCAATGTATCCTCAACGCTTTTCTCGGGCTGAGTTCGCCTATGCTGCAAAACATGATATCTTATCAGGGGCATCCAAGTCTTTTGAACCTAGTAACAGTGTGACTGCCCAGATACTCAATGTTCAAGCAGATAACAACTCTGCTTATTCGAGAAAAGCCATTTTTGTTGCTGCTTATTCAAGCAGATAATTTTTTCTTCTGAGACAAGCAGGGGTGCGCAGATCAAGCTTGTCTGGGATCATAAATGCCCACCTAGCAAGAGTTTTTTCTTTTTTACATTACTTTTCCTAGGTTTTTCTCTTGTCAGTTTTGAAGGACATGTTGGTGTTATTCACTCCCAGTTTCTTGTTTTTGTTGTACAGTACTTGTCTCTTACACACATTTTCTCAAAAACAAGCACCACCATATGCATTAAAACTAATGGAGTGTATGGCTAACTCACCTATTCCTTTTTACTATTTGTGATCCTGCAAGAGTCCCACAAGATCGTAAAAAGTATCTTATAAAAAAATACTATTATTTTCTTCATTTCCACGCCTTCTTTATAAAGTTAGGAGGACAGAGTTCATTTCTGCTGCTCCCTTACATAGCTTTTTTATTTTATATCCACAACACCTCCAATTTTTCTCAGTGAACAATAATGGTAGTAATTTAATTTCTAACATTCTAAAAGCCAGTCAATCAGAGTGGATGGATCTGTTCCAGAGCAATGATAGCGTCCTCCAAGAGTCTTGCCTTAAATTCCTGTACTTCAAAGTCCTCAATGGGTTGTACTGGACCCATGGAGGCTTCACCAGACAAGATTGCTGTCTCGCAGCTTTTGTTGCAGGTGTTTCAAAAAAGACTGTGAAATATTCAATGTCCTGTGGAGTCGCAGGGACCTCCAACCTTACTGGGTAACCGAATGGGCACATATGAAATGGCGTCATCCACAAGCTGTGAATCCCTTGGCCCACTAAGCATTACTTCATGACCTCTCCAACATTCCAGAGATGGATATCTATATACATAGCTTGGTGTCCACGACAATGGAGGTGGTGAATACTTACTTCCTCCATCATTTGCACCCAACCCACAAGTCCTACACACATTGAATGACCATAGAATGTCATAAAGTGTCCCTACATGAAAGGTTTATTTTTAAGCTTGCAAATAGATCAGTGACTGTTAGACTTGGCATCCTTGTTGTGGTCTCCCCTAACATTTTTGCCTCTGTTTCCCAGGCTGTTGATGTGTGCTGGACTCTGTTTTTGCTGTTTCTGTTACTCTGGGCACTTTACTACTGCTATCTAGTGCTAAAGTGCAAGTGCTCCTATATAAAATGTGAATGTAATTGGCTTTCCATGATTGGCATATTTGATTTACTGGTAAGTCCCTAGTACAGTGCACTAGAGGTGCCCAGGTCCCATATATCAAATGCTACTAGTGGCCCTGCAGCACTGGTTGTGCCACCCACATTAGTAGCCCTGTAAACGTGGCTCAGACCTGCTACTGCAGTGTCTGTGTGTGCAGTTTTAAACTACCAATTCGACTTGGCAAGTGTACCCACTGCCAGGCCTAAACCTTTCCTTTAATTACATGCATGTCACCCCTAAGGTAGCCCCTAGGTATTCCCATGGGCAGGGTGCAGTGTATGTTTAAAGCAGGACAGATACTACTGTGTTTTACATGTCCTGACAGTAAAACACTGCCAAAATCGGTTTTCACTGTGCAAGGCCTATCTCTCTCATAGGTTAACATGTGGGCTACCTTTAAATGTGATTAAAGTGTAGATTCCCTTTGGGAGCGGATGGACATGTGGAGTTTGGGGTGTCTGAACTCACAATTTAGAAATACATCTTTTAGTAAAGTTGGTTTTGAGATTGTGTGTTTGACAATGCCACTTTTAGAAAGTAGGCATTTTCTTGCTTAAGCCTTTCTGTGACTCTGCCTGTTTGTGGATTCCCTGTCTGGGTCAGTTTGACAGTTGAGCTGTTTTCATCTCTCTCTAGACAGTGACACAAAGGGAGCTGAGGTGTAGCCTGCATATCCAGATGATCCATCTGTGCTAGGAGGGAGGGGATGAGTGGTCACTTACACCTGAAAGGGCTGTGCCTGCCCTCACACAATGCAGTCTCCAACCCCCTGCTGTGTGTCTGGGCCCAGGCAAGGCAGGATTTCACAAACAAGAGAGACTTTCCTTTGAAGTAGGCCTACTTCAACACCGAAAACAGGTATAAGAACTTCACCCAAACCCCTGAAAAATTAGATCACTTCTGGAAATCAAGAGGAACCTCTGCCAAGTATATGAGCTGAAGAGCTGAGGAGAAGTGTTGCCCTGCCTGTGACTGTGCTTTGTGGAGCTATCCTGCAGTTGCTGTTTCTGCCTGTGAAGGGGGACAAAGACTGGACTTTGTTGTGCATTCCTGCTTGAGAAGAAATCTCCAAGGGCTTGACCTGAGCTTGCCTCCTGTTGTTGAAGTCTCAAGGTCATCAAAGACTTCCCCTGCCAGCACCTGGCCTCTCTGCTAAGACTCCTGCCTGCCAAGTGGTGTCATATCCAGTTCCTGGGCCCTTGAAAGGTGAAGAAGGCAGACAAACAGTGAAAATCCATCAACAGACCGCTGTGCGGGAAAATGTTTGACGCATTTTCCGAGACGCGGCTGAGAAACGACACGCGCCAGCTTTGCAGCTGAAATTTACGCTCCATCTGCATCGTGGCTGGAAGATTGAAGCAACGCGACTGGAGAAATAATGCGCAACATCCGCTGACGGAGGCTGTCAATGTCGCAACCCCACATTGTGCGGTTTTCTGATACCGTGCGACCGGATTTTCGACGCATACCTCGCTGGGCTCGGAAAACCAATGCAATGCCTGCCCGGACCCTAGGTGTCTGTCTGGATCGACGCATCACTCTTTTGCGGAGAGGAAAAACAACACACGCCAACCTGGCCGGAGGAGGAATGACGCGCGGTCTCGCTTGCGAGTGAGAAATCAACCCATTGCTGGCCTTTTCCAATGCACAGTCGCCCGTGCGGTATTTTGATGCTACTAAGGTACTTTCACACAAAGGATTTAAGATTCTTTTTAATTCATAACTTGGCTTATGTATGGTGGATTTTTGTCATTTTGGTCCTGTTTAGTTTAGATAAATATTACCTATTTTTCTAAACCTAGGTTGTGTCATTCTGTAGTGTTTTCACTGAGTTACTGTGTGTGTTGATACAAATACTTCACACCTAGACTCTGAAGTTAAGCCTGCCAAGCTACCAAGGGAGTGAGCGGGGGTTAGCTAATGGTGATTCTCCTTTACCCTGACTAGAGTGAGGGTCCTTGCTTGGACGGGGGGGTAACCTGACTGCCAACCAAAGACCCAATTTCTTACAGTGACATATGAGAAGGTTTAGAGTGCCTTCCTGACAGAGGTCTCTGGGTGAGACCAAACAAGACATAACAATGCTACGCCCAGTTGACTTGGGACCATACACCTTCTCCACACTCCTTATCTTCCATGTCCTAGGCAAACTCCTGAGACAATGGCCTCCTGGCACAGTGACCTATATGCCCTAATGATGTTCCCACTAACCCCCACCTCGCCTCACAACCACTGGACCCCGGTTAATGTCAATCCCTACTGGACGCTCTTTCTCCCCATTAACCTTAGTATATCATTACCTTGTTTTGATACAAATGACCAGTGGCCTAACCCCCCAAATACTGCAGTAGGATAGGCGCAAGGGACTGATGAGGGCTTCAGACCACAGGTACTTCTGTTATAGGACACAGGAGTATTGTTTATTGTTTTCTGTTCATGTTTGTATTCAAATTGTGTGGAAAAGAATGGCTCCTACAATGCCGGCTGTTCTTATCTACCCTGGTGGACAGACAGCAGAGACTTTCAAATCCATGCTCCATACTTCATGTTCTAAATGCTTCACTCACTTTGTAAAGCTCTGTGTATATCTTAGCCAGGCAAGCCTTTTCCCTGGGGTTTGTTTTGTCATAGAAATTATGGTTACTGCTATATGAAGCAAAATTAGGACACATTTTATGTGAGGTCTCAAACAACTTCTCCATTCATTTCAGTGAAACATTCTGACATACAAACTCAAACACATAGGCCCATTATGACATTGGCGTAAAGTCCAGCTTACCACCGGCGCCGCGGTAGATTACCGCTACCCATATTATGGCACACACATACCAATCCGTCACTATACAGACACACACAAGTACACCAGCCCAAAGGTCAGTGGTAAATTGGTGGTACCAAAATTCACACCGTTACGCCAGCAGAACTACACCCACAGCATTATGACCCATGAATCACCGCAGCGGACATTCAACCGCGGTAAACCATTGGCGGTACATACCGCCACGCTCAAAATACACAAAACCTAACAAAACACCACCACATTGGACAATTGAAACTACACACACCTGACACACATACACTCACCACACTCACACACCCATATAAAACACACGCACACTACCCACACCACCTTACGGAGGAAAAAATATTGCCAACTGAAAGAGACAGACCAAGAGCACCCATGGAACCAGAGCCACAAAACACCATCACCCATACACGCACCTTACAGCACACACCCCAACACATCACTCCATATACCCTCACACACACCACACACACTACACCCATGGCACCACAAAGACACCCCAGGTTCTCGGAGGAGGAGCTAAGGGTCATGGTGGAGGAAATCATCGGATAGAGCCACAGCTATTCGAATCACAGGTGCAGCAGACATCCATTGCAAGGAAGATGGAGCTATGTCGGAGGATCGTGAACAGGGTTAACGCTGTGGGATAGCACCCAAGAACAAGGGATGACATCAGGAAGAGGTGGAATGACCTACAGGGGAAGGTGCGTTCCGTGGCAGCAAGACACCACATAGCAGTACAGAGGACTGGCGGTGGACTCCCATCTCCTCCCCCACAACTAACAACATGAGAGGAGCAAGTCTTGACAATCGTGCATCCTGAGGGCCTGGGAGGAGTAGCAGGAGGACTGGACTATAGTAAGTTAAATATCTATTACTATCACCCACCTACCTGCATGCCATCACATACCCCCACCCCTGCCCTCACCCCCATCACCACACCACCTCACATAAACCCCACCATCACAACCCACTCATCCCAAAGCCAAGCTCTGCACGTAACACCAAGGCACAGACCCCCATCACAGATCTGCATGGACACACATCACTAAAGCATGCACACAAGAGACAATCACCTAGGCCACCAAATCACTACTCACACAAGGCTAAGCTGCCAGGGCAATGACAACCATAGAGGGCAACACACCCATGCACAAGATGGCACACACAGAAACAATAACACTACACTTACATCCCCACAGGTCCCCCAGCCAACGTCACCGGAGAGGAGGTGCCAGCAACATCCAGTCCCCTCCCAGAAGAGGCCTACAGTGATGACAGCAGCTCTAGACGCCTGGATCTGGATGATCAACCTGGCCCATCAGAGACCTCTGGACAGTCAGTAACCCAGGCACAGACCCATTCTACCACAGAGCCTCCCCCCTCAGAAAAAACACCACCACAGAACTCACCCAGCGGGCCCATACCACTGTCCCCAGGACACGTCAATCAGCAGTGTGTCCACCACTACAAGGACCCCAGGCCACCCCACAAACACAGGACGATCAGGGACCTGGGGTAAGTGGCAGTGGGCACACGGTTCAGGGGGCAGAGGCACAGGACAACAGGGAAGCTGGGAGGACTGCTTTGCAACAGGGGGAGGACAGGCCAAGAGAACCGACTCTCCAGGAGGCACTCACCAACATCCTGGGAGCATACCACCATTCCCAGGAGACGATGGGCCAGATACTGTGGCTGCAGGAGGGACAGTACCTGGGGATCAGGGAGGACTTGAAGGACATCAACACCACCCTTGTCACCATAGCAGGGGTGCTGGCAGACATGGCCAACACCATGGGGGAGGCAGTGGCACACCAATGGGCCCCTGACACTAGACAAAATTATGAACAGCCTTCCACCTCCACCGCCACTAGTGGACAGGAGGCGCCGCCATAGGAACAACAGGCCACCAGCACCCCTCCTCCTGCAGAAGGAGAACCACCCCACAAACTGTCCCTGCAACCCAGGCAGAAGCCAGAGAACAATGCCAAGACCCCCGCCAGGAAATAAGACTCTCCTGAATGTCACCCTTGTGTCCCACTCAGTCACCCTTTCCACCTTGAACTGCCATTGCTCCACTTCCTATGCCCCCTTGCACAATGCACCTGTGTTACCAATAAAATGGACTCTACCTTCGTCTTTCCTCCATCAGCAACCCAGCCCATTGCAATACCCCCTCCACTTATTAGCACCTCAATAAACACCCTTGGAACAAATACAAGTGTGGAGTCTGTCAATTGATTGAAATATGTATTTGTTTAACAAGCTGTAAACATTGCAATTCAACTGTACAGTAATGTATACACAGGTATGACCTGTAGTTGGCAGCAGTCAACACACCAGGAGCCAGAGTGGGGCACAGATATCTGAAAATAGAGATGCCACAGGGGACAGTAAGTGGCCAAAGTAGTGGGAAAATTAGCCTGCCATTTACAATGTCCAACACAAAATTGTCAATGGAAGGTGAAGTTATTGTGTCTTACCTGTGTGTCACTGGAAGTATTGTCGTATGATTGATGTTTTGTTTTCATCATCCTCATCCTCTGTCTGCTCTTCGTCACTGTCCACAGGGTTCACTGCTGCCACACGCCCATCCTCAGCCTCATCCTCCTGCAGATAAGGCACCTGGTATATCAAGGCAAAGTTATGCAACATACAGCATTCCACGATGATCTGGCACACCTTCTTGGGTGAGTAGCACAGGGAACCACCTGTTAGATGGAGGCAACGAAACCTGGCCTTCAGGAGGCCGAATGTCCTCTCCATTCTTCTTCTTGTTCGCCCATGTGCCTCATTGTAACGTTCCTCTGCCCTTGTCCTGGGATTCCTCACTGAGGTCAGTAGCTATGAGAGGTTGGGGTAACCAGAGTCACCTGCAAATATCGATGGATATCTGTTAGCCAAACACTAACCCTTAGGGCCAACACCCTACCCATACACCAACATATACTGGGTTGGAACCATGGGCTCACCTATTAGCCACACCAGGTGCCTCTGGAATTGAGCCATCACATATGGGATGCTGCTATTCCTCAGGATAAAGGCAACACGCACAGACCCAGGATACTTAGCATTGACATGGGAGATGTACTGGTCTGCACACTATCTGCACATTCATCAAGTGAAAGCTCTTTCGATTTCTGAACACCTGTTCATTTCTCCAGGGGGGAGGGGACAAATGTAATATGTGTACCATCAATAGCCCCAATAATGGTGGGGATATGTCCCATTGCATAGAAATCAGCTTTCACTGTGGCCAAATCCTCCATCTGGGGGAAAGCGATGTGGCTGTGCATGTGTTTAATCAGGGCTGACAAAACTCTGGTCAGCACTATTGAGAACATTGGCTGAGACATTCCTGCTGCCAAGCCCACTGTCACTTGGAAAGAACCAGTTGCAAAGAAATGGAGCACAGATAGGACTTGCACAAGAGGGGGGATCCCATTGGGGGGACGGATAGCAGATATCAGGTTTTTCTCCAATTGGGTACACAGCTCTGTGATTGTGGCCCTGTCCAGCCTATAGGTGAGGATAATGTGCATGTCCTCCAATGTTGCCAAGTCCACCAGGGTTCTGTACACAGGGGGATGTCTCCATCTCCTACTCATCTGCAGCGGTTGTACTCTATGGGGCAAAAGAGTGAGCAGCTGGTCAGTATTCCACATTTCCAAACTGTGCACTGTATTGCATATTGTGACAGTAACAGTATGTTTTTGGATAGGCCCAAATGGTGCCTATGTGTACTGTGACGCAGTTAGGTGCCATGGCCTGCCCCACCTGAAATGGTGCCCGCCTGTCCTGTGTGGATGGACATGGGGAAATGAGGTAATGCCGCTGACATTGCGCGACGTTGCGGGAGGCGGTCAAGTACTGCAGTGCAACTCCTCATTGGTTGTCATTGGGCCCTATGGGCGACAGTGGCCAATGGAGAAATATGCCGGCGGTGATAGTACGCACAGCCGCAGACATGACCGCCATTTTCTATCTGTTCTCTCACTTGCTACCTGACATTCAACAGGAGAGGACCTACACTGCAAGTGTTGCTGTGACCTGTGTCTGGAACCGACCATGGCTCGAGTCACTGGGGAAAGGCCCCCTTGCCTTTACCACTGCGGAGTTGGAGAGGATGATGGATGGGGTCCTACCCCAGTACCGAATGCTGTATGGGCCTCCAGACTAACAGGTGAGTACACTGTGAGCACGATGCATGGGGCATGAATTAATGTAGTGCAGTGTGTGAGGGCCTTGTGTTAGGGGTAGGGTTGGAGGAATGGTCCTGGGCAGCGTGCTGCATGTATGGTGGGCAATGTCTGTGCGTAAGGGGATGGGAGGGCTATGGTGGGACATTAGTGTAACAGGCATGACGGTATGGCTGATACGTTTTTCTATGTGCATTTTTCTGCAGGTCAGCGCCCATCAGAAAAAGGGCATGTGGCGTGCCATCGCCATCGACCCACTGTTGCAAACGGTGGGAGGACCTGAGACGCTGGACATGGAAGACGGCAGAGGCCCAGCTGGGGATGGTCTCCCAACGAAGAAAGGGTGCCCGTCGAACCCTGACCCCCCCTGATGTTCTGCATACTGGTGGTGGCCTATCCGGAGCTGGATGGACGCTTGGGGGCATCACAGCAGCCACAAGGGGATGAGTACAGTGCCCCAATATACAACGTGCGCATGGTGGGGTGGTCTACGGGTGGGGGATGTGGGCCTGTGAGTGCCCCTAGGCCAGGCCGGACATTGCAGGGTAGGTCCCATGTTGGGCAGGGGCTGATGAACACCACCTCCTACAAAGCTAGTCTGCATCCACTACTGGGCAGGGGTCTGTGGGTGTCAGGTATGCTGCTATTGGCGTTAGGTATTCCTGTCCTTGGGCTGGTGACTAGCATAGTGACTGGTAGTGCATTGCATAGTACATAGGCCTGTTCCCTGTGTGAGGGTGCTGTGTACGCCAACAGTGGTGTTGGGGCAGCCATTGACCAAGTGTATCCTTTGTCTCTTCCCCGCCCCCTTTTGTTTTGTCACTCCAGTGGCCCGAAGACGGAGGGAGCTGCATCCCACATGGCCCATGAGGCCAAATCCACCGACAGTGAGGGCACCTGTGTGACGGAGGGCGATAGGAGCACCACAGCGGAGACAGGAGGGGACAGTTCTTACAGTGATACCTCCTCCGATGGAAGCTCCCTGCTGGTGGCGGACACTTCTGTGCCCACCCCAACTACAGGTACAGCTGCCACCCCGTACCAGAATTGCCCTCCTAGCAGCCCCTCAGCGAGTTTCCCGTGCCCTCTCACGCAGGAGGGTGAGCATCTCCTTTGCCCCAGACACCTCAGGCCCTGCCCCAGTCAGCCCTGCTGCCCTGAGTGAGGAGGCTATTGAGCTCCTGCGATCCATCTCTGTTTGGCAGTCAACCATAGTGAATGCCATCCAGGGTCTGGCAGGCCATTTGTAGCAAACAAATACATTCCTGGAGGGCCTTCACTCTGGCATGGCGGCCCAACAGAGATCAATCCAGACTCTGGCCTCCTCCCTGATGGCAGCCATTGTCCCTATCTCTATCCTCCCCCTTTCAACTTCCTCTACCCAGTCCCATTCTCCTCAACCCTAACCTATCCCAAGCACACATTCAGAAAAGCATGCACCCAAGACAACACACAGGAGTGGCTCAGGAAAACACAAGCACCACACATCATTCCACAGGCACTCACACAAACACCATCCAGATTCAGACACACCAACATCCACTGCCTCCACTGCCTATCACTACACACCCTTCACTGGCAGTCACCACCCCCACGTCCATGCCCACGTCCCCTGTGTCCTCTCCCACTGTGTCTGTGCCCCCTCCTCCCAAAGTACACAAACGCAAGCACACTACAGCCATCCACCTCACAACAGCATCCAGCCCATGCACTTGCACCCAAACACAGCAGACAGACACTTCCTACAACCACTCCCTCTTCCTCCACTCCCAAACCTTCACCCTCTTCCCGCCCCAGTGTCCCTAAGAAGCTATTCGTTTCCACTGTTGACCTCTTCCCTCCCCCTCCCCCCGTCCTTCACGTCGGGCCAGGGTTGTCAGAACCCAGGCGAGCCCCTTAGCCACCCTGTCCACGACCACAGTAGTGTCTGCAGCTACTGCAGGTGTGAGAGGCTCCAGGGAACCAGCCATCAGCAATGACAGTGTGCCTGCACCAGCTGCCAAGGGGAAAGGCAAGGAGGCACCACCAGTTGGCAAGGGCAAGGAGGGACACCCAGGCACCAAGGGGAAAGGTAAGGAGGGACCACCAGCTGCCAAGGGGAAAGGCAAGGAGGCACCACCAGCTGCCAAGGGCAAGGAGGCACCACCAGTTGCAAGGGCAAGGAGGCACCACCAGTTACCAAGGGCAAGGAGACACCACCAGCTGCCAAGGGCAAGGGCAAGGAGGCACCGCCAGCTTTCAAGGGCAAGGAGGCACTCCATCTGCCATGGGCAAGGGGCCTGCCCCTGCAAGCAGGAAGGACAAGAGGCTTGGTGCTGGGACTGATTCTGAGCCCCCAGCACCAACCATGACGGTTCAGCCGTCCAAAGCTGCAGGGGAAGAGCTGGAGCCTCCCCCCACCACTGCCATTCCCGACACCAGCACCAGCACCAATGCCAGCACCACTGCCAGCAGCAGCAGCCCGAGTGGGCAGCCGTCCGAGACTGCAGGGGATGGACTGGAGCCTCCCCCCACCACTGGCATTCCTGACACCAGCATCGCCACCAGCACCACCACCAACACCACTGCCAGCACCACTGCCAGCAGCAGCAGCCCCAGTGGGCAGCCATCTGAGGCTGCAGGGGATGGGCTGGAGCCTGCCCCCACCACTGGCATTCCTGACACCAGTGCCGCCACCAGCACTGCCACCAGCACCGCACCAGCACCACTGCCAGGACCACTGCCAGCAGCAGCAGCCCCAGTGGTCAGCCATACGAGGCTGCAGGGGAAGGGCTGGAGCCTCCCACCACCACTGCTCGCACCGACAACAGCACCGCCACTGCCACCCCTGAGCAGCCATCACCGCCCGCAGGCAGTGTGTGGTACTGCCTCCATGGACTCTAGTGCCTCACCCCCTCCTTGGTAGTATAAAGCACACTGGGGTCAGACCACCGTGTTTCTGGCGGTCCATACCGCCACCACGGCACTGGAGGTCAAAGAATGCCAGAGTCGGAATGAGGGCCTCAGTTTGCAGTCTTACCCCACTAGAAGACTTGGAGTTCTTAAAAAAACACTAAGGACCAGATTTCTATGTTGATGAGAGAGAACTCTGTCACAATGATGAGCTCCCTCTCTGCAAACATTATAGCCCACCCACCACCAAATACAAAATCTGGTGAGAGGACAGCAGAGATTACTCCATCTCTGATGTGGTCAAATCATTCCAAAGGCTCGACGAAATAAGGGCCATCAGGGATCTAGCTGTATGTCTGCCCATCTAGTTGAAATGGGGTGATACATTTGTTTTTTAATTCCCTTAACCACCAAGGAAAAAAAGTAAGGGGCATTGAAAAGTGCTCAATGCTCCCCTCACCATGGGGCAAGGTGGACATTTTTTTTTATTTTGAAAAAAAAATCCCACTCTAGGATCTTCTTTACTAAAATAAGAAAAACATTGTAAGTTTGCTATACAGCGTAGTCAGGCTGATGCAGCTGTACAGCAAACTTACAATCCATTGACAGGCACCACTGTGATGGTAGCTCCTGCCTCATTTAGAAATGTTCCTCTCAGCCAGGGGATATTTTTAAATTTGGCTGGCTGCACCTCTGTCAGGGCAATGGAGTATTTTAGCCCTTTACCCCTGTGGAGAGAAGGCTACCTGACACATTTTAAATCAGGTCCTAACTTTGAAGGTAAAAATCTTGACTGGTTTTCAAAAGTATCTGGATAGCGAGAAGCCTTGCCTGGCTGCAAAATTAAATTTTCCTGTTCAGAATTTTTCAGCCAAAACCATCAGCTTTGTCAGAACATCTTCTAATGCCTATCTGACATTTTGGAACCGTCCTTGGATACAAGATGCTGCCTTACCTTGCTAAGGAATTTTAACTTTTTATTTTTGATCCTAGCTTGCAAGGTAAAACCTCCAACCCTGCCAAACCTGGTAGGTATATCCAACTTGCACTCCATTGCCGCCGCCGTGAAATTGTACCTAGTCCTACCATGACCAGTTGACCTGCATTGGTGCTTTTTGGCACTAATTTTACCTAAAACTTCAAATAATCCTATCTCCAGATCCCCTTATATGATTTTGTCATTGTGTTAGATTATTCTCTATTTTTCTAAATTAGAGTGGACATTTTTATTGCGTTGTGGTTTTGACTTTTTAGCTCTCCTATTATTATTAAATACTTTACACATTTCTCTCAATTAAGCCTGTCTGTTGTGTGCCACAGCTACAAACGTTTGAGCTCAGGTTAAAATTAATGAAACCTTTTACTGACCTAACAGGCTAGAGTCTTTATTAGTTGTGGAGGGCTTCAAACCACCTCCAATTAATAAACCACTTCCACATATCATCCCTAGCTGAAGACCACACTAAGGGCCTTATTTATACTTTTTGGTGCAAAACTGCACTAAGGCAGTTTTGCCCCAAAAAGTTTTGCACCGGCTTGCACCATTTTTTAGCACCAGCTGGGCACCATATTTATGGAATGGTGCAAGCCGGTGCAAAGGGTAGGCTAGCTTAAAAAAAATGACGTTAGGCAGTTTTGCGTCAAAATAAATGATTCTGACCAGATTAGCATCATTTTTTGACGCTAAGGGGCATATTTATACTCTGTTTGCACTGAATTAGCGTAATATTTTACTCTAATTCAGTGCAAAACTAACTCCATATTTATACTTTGGCGCTAGACCCGTCTAGCACCAAATTTATGGAGTTAAAGTCATTTCTTGGAAGTGGAAACCTACCTTGCCTTAATGAGATGCAAGGTAGGCGTTCCTGTGCAAAAAAATGACTCTATGGTCTTAACACCATATTTATACTCCCATGTAAAAATGGTGCAAGGCTTGCTTTGCCCCATTTTTTAAGACCAGGGTCAGGGCAGGCGTAAGGGGACCTGTGGCCCTATTTCCATGGTGGAACACCATGGAATAAGCCCAGAGGTGCCCTCCCTAGGCCCTAGGGGCACCCCTACCCACACTAGAGGGACTGCGAGGATGGGGGACCCCATCCCAGGTAAGTACAGGTAAGTGCATTTTATTTTTGAAAGTGCCATAGGGGGCCCTGAAATGGGCCCCCATACATGGCACAGGGTGCAATGGCCATGCCCAGGGGACCCCTGTCCTCTGTGCTGGCCACTGGGGTGGTGGGCATGACTCCTGCCTTTTCTAAGGCAGGAGTCATGTGGCATGGTAGGTTTAGCACCATAAAATGACGCTAATCTGGTTAGAGTCATTTTTTTTTACTCTAACCTGCCTAAAGCCATTTTTTGGTGCTAAACCCTCTTCTTCTATACTGCCAGCCCCACCCGACTAAAGTCATTTTTTTAAACTCTAGCCTACCCTTTGCACCGGCTAGCACCATTCCATAAATATTGTGCCCGGCTGGTGCACAGAAATGGTGCAAGCCGGTGCTAAACTTTTTGGTTGCAAAACTGAGTTAGTGCAGTTTTTTTTAGCAAAAAGTATAAATAAGGGCCAATATTTTGTAAGTTTACGCCACTTTTGCGTCATAAAATGACATTAATGTGGTGCAAAAAAAGTTTAAATCAGGGCCTTGGTGCTAGATGGGTCTAGCACCAAAGTATAAATATGGAGTTAGTTTTGCACCGAATTACAGTAAAAAAAAATGACACTAATTCGGTGCAAACAGAGTATAAATATGCCGCAGAGTATAAATATGCCCCTAAATATGGCGATAAGGCCATAGAGTCATTTTTTGCACGGGAACGCCTACCTTGCATCTCATTAAGGCAAAGTAGGTCTCCACTTTCAAAAAATGACTTTAACTCCATAAATTTGGTGCTAGAGGGGTCTAGCACCAAAGTATAAATATGGAGTTAGTTTTGCACCGAATTAGAGTAAAAAAAAATGACACTAATTCGGTGCAAACAGAGTATAAATATGCCCCTAAATCATTCACTTAACCTGTGTGGGTAACTGGGGGTCTAAAAACCCACTTTCAGGCCTTGTTCTTGATGAGCCCAGAAACATTATCAGAACAACAAAACTTCATACTAACAGCACAACACAAAACAAGATAACCAAACATTAAACAAGCCAACTTGAACACAATACAACACCACAGCAACACAATACAAAGCATTTCTCTATCTTACTAGAACAACACAACACCATAAACAACAATGTCATAACAAGGCAACCAAATACAGGACTGAAAAAAAAGACTAATGCAATGGGTCTGCAATGAAAACAACTCAAGAGAACACCACAGCAATAGAGAAAAATAGAGTAACCGAACAGCACAGCCACAGAACACCAGAACAAATTACCACAAAAACACAACATGCCAACCCAAATACACAAAAAGAACAACAACAAACCAACAAGTAAGCAATACTACACAAAAACACCACAACAGAATTCAGCATGGCAGTGCTGCTAAATATCATGAGAATTCACAGCAACTCAACAGCACAGCACCTAACTCCATTCGCCTCGAATATCATTCAACAGTATACTGTGAAAAGATTTTAGAATGAAAATACATATTCTGGGGCTCTATATCTGAAAAATGAACACCATTTTTCAGGTATACAGGTAAGGTCATTCGCCCACTCGAAATATTACTGTGTACATATATTTTTCGGTCTGTAGCCTCGGGCCACATATGGAAAATCATCTACCACGAGTTCCATAGCCGTTCACTATTTACTTTAACCGTCCTATCCATGTATGCAGTCTGTCTATAAAGTTTTTTTGTGTTTGTACTGATACACCTACAAAGGCCCTCATCTGCTCGTGGCGCTACACAAAAAAAATGAAAACACATAAATAAGTAATTACACATATCAACTTTTTCGTTGTGCGAGATGAAAAGTAGCCTTTCCTGTTAACAGAATAAATGTTCTAAAGTTAAGTCCAAACCAAATAAATGTGGAGTTCAAAGTTCGATTACTTTTTATATTCAATTAGGAGCTTTCTGAATTTTCAAAATGCTCAGCACAACAGCATTCATTATAACTTGCAAACCTTTACCACACTGTAAGAAAGTCAAAGAACGTAGATTAACTGCAAAAGAAAATTGTGCATCTGTGGTTGGCAGAATGACTTTAACGCAGGTAAAGCTAGATTTGTCGTTACCATCAATTTCTGAAATAAACCTTTTTTATGATGTCAATAGGTAAGTATTGGAGAGTACTCGTTCTCACTGCTAGGGATGTATTTTTAGACTAAATATAATTGGGATAATTAGCTTCTTTTGAGTGCGAAGATGTGATCATTAATCGGTTGTAGAGAAAATAGAACTGCAATCACACAGATGATGTTTACTGAGCCTCTCTGCAGCTACAGAAGACTGACTTCATTAAAAGTATTTGAGAAGAGATTTTCAATTGTGTGTCCTTCTCTCTAAAATCTTAGATTCTACAGCAATAATTAATAAGACAAAATTAGAGAACAGTAGTTTGATCGACAGCAGACAAGAATGATGTTAAAAATTTGTGGCTCGTGTACTTAAAATACGTAATAATAAAACATGAATTAATACCATATTTTCATATTTATTAATTTTAAAAGATATTTTTACACTTTAAATATAATACTGCTTGTGTACCGACAAACTAAAAAATAAAGGGAATAATCAACATAGCACAATGGTTTCATGCACAGAAGAGAATCATTAAACACCTATCCAATATACAACCATTCAGCATCATTTTGGCATATGATGTAACATATTGGTATTGCATTACATATGTCCATGTTGTTAATGAATGATTCGGTAATTATTTTAATCATGGAGGCAGCTCATTCTCCGTATGTGTTAATTGATGTGTTAGTGTCTGTCAGCATTTTAGATCTTCCACCAATTGAATATCTTTTCGAGTTTCACATGTTTTATAAGTATTTCTTCTGTTATTGACCATTCAGTCACGTTGTTGAACATGTATAGATATTTGGTCTTTCACATAGCACTTAGGCCCTGGCGGTCGGTGATAAAGTGGCGGTAATACTAAATCAAATTATGACCATGGCAGTGATATCTCCGAAAGACAGCGAATGTACCACACCGACCGCCAGGGCGGAAACAACAGGCACCACGGCAGTAGCCGTCTACAGCCAGGCAGAAGGAAAAGTTCCACCCACCATATTATGACCTAGCAAACCGCCACCTTTTCCGGGGCGGTACCAACGCCTTCAAAAGCCTGGCAGAAAAAGAGCACAAAAATCAAAGGACTCACCATTGGAGACACAGGGAAGAACCACTCCGCCATGGAACAAGAACTGCATGTTTTCCTGATGATCTTCTACGTCATGCTCCACCACGAACACCAACGCCAGCAAAGACAACAGCAGTGAGTAATGCTGCGTAGCACACAAGGGAGGGGGGAGGAAAACAACAGTGATAAACAGAAGCACAATAACCCCTCCAACACACAGGCATACACACAACCAGCTGCACAAGATAATCAATTTGTCCCCAATAATTGGCTGAATAATGCAAGGACAACAGGAATTGCCGAAAGTGATTGTAATAAGATCAACATCAAAATTAATAAGTTGATGTGGCAATTCAACAGCTATGTACAAATGAACAAAAAAGGGACACTGCAGAGTCCATAGTTCACAGTGGCCACATGGCCACAGGGCAAAGTCCAGGCCCCACTCGATCCCTGCACCAATACGAAGAAAACACTGCAGGAGCATAAGTTGGCAAATAGGCAGGCACCTCAGGGGTAGGGCACCTCAGCCGGATGCAGAAACAAGACCACTGGTTCTGGAGGGGGCAACATGCTCTGTGCTTAGTCCTGGGGAGTGCAAGGCCACAGTCTCTGGAGTGGGTGTATACCCCACTGCTTCTGGAGGGGGAAACATGCCCTGTGCTTGGTCCTGGGTAGTGCAAGGCCACAGTCTCTGGAATGGGGGAATACCCCACTCGTTCTGGATGGTGCAACATGCTCTGTGCTTGGTCCTGGAGAGTGCAAGGCCACAGTCTCTCGAGTGGGTAACTTGCCCACTGGTTCTGGAGGGGGCAACATGCCCTGTGCTTGGTCCTGGGGAGTGCAAGGCCACAGTCTCTGGAATGGGTGACTTGCCCACTGGATCTGGAGGGAGCAAAATGCCCTGTGCTTGGTCCTGGAGAGTGCAAGGCCACAGTCTCTGGAGTGGGTGAATACCCCACTTGTTCTGGAGGGGGCAACATGCCCTGTGCTTGGTTCTGGGGAGTGCAAGGCCACAGTCTCTTAAGTGGGTTACTTGCCCACTGGTTCTGGAGAGGGCAACATGCCATGTGCTTGGTCCTGGGGAGTGCAAGGCCGCAGTCTCTTGAGTGGGTGAATACCCCACTGGTTCTGGAGGGGGCAGGCACACAGCAGCCCATGAAGGCTGGAATATATGGCATCCGCCGGTGGTGACGGCTGCAATGTGGTGGCGGTTGTGGAAGGCTCCTGCTCAGCCCCTGCACCATGCAATGGGTGCACTGTGGTGGTGGTTGTGGGAGGCTCCTGCTAAGCCTCTGCACCCTCCGATGGCTGCACTGTGGTGGTGGTGGTGGTTGTGGGAGGCTCCTGCTCAGCCCCTGCACCCTCCAAGGGCTGCACTTTGGTAGTGGTGGTTGTGGGAGGCTCCTGCTTAGCCCCTGCACCCTCTGATGGCTGCACTGTGGTGTTGGTGGTTGTGGGATGCTCCTGCTCAGCCCCTGCATTCTCTGACGGCTGCACAACCACGGCTGGCGGTGTGGTCTCTGTGACAGCTGCTGGTGCAGGCTCCTTTCCCTTCTTGCTTGCTGGTGCAAGCTCCTTCCCCTTCTTGCTGGCTGGTGCAGGCTCCTTCCCCTTCTTGCTGGCTGGTGCAGGCTCCTTCCTCTTCAGTATTTGTGGCCTGGAATCTTTTCCACCAGGAATAGGTGCTGCTGAAACTGGGCCCGTGGACTGGTTGGCTGAGGTGCTTGGCTGGGTCCTTGATAGCCTGGCCATATGTGCAGGATAGGGGCATTGGTAGGGAAGACGTCAATCGTGGAAAGGAAAAGCTTTTTAGGGACTTTGGGGTGAGAAGAGGGAGAAGTAATGGGAGTGGAGGATGAGGGAGTGGTTGTTGGAGGTGTTTGCTGGATTTGAGTGCAGGTGCATGGGTTGTATGCTGTTGTGAGATGGATGGCTGTTGGGTGTCTGAGTGCTTGTGTTTGTGTATTTAAGGGGAGCAGACACTGTGGGAGAGGACACAGGGTACATGTGCATGGATGTTGTGGAGGTGTCTGCCGGTGAGGTGTGTGTTCTGCTTGGTGTTGTGATGATGCAAGTACTGGATAATGATGTAGTGCATGCAGGTGTGAGTGTGGACATAACTGGGTGGAGGGTGGAGGAGGAGGAGGGGGAGACAGTGGAAATAGTGGATGTTGTGTCTGCAACTGAATGGTGTTTGTGTGAGTGCCTGTGGATGAAGTGTGGTGCTTGTCTTTGCCTGTGACATTCTTGGGTGTTGTCGTCTGTGCATGCTTGTCTGCCTGTGTGTTTGGGATGGGTTGGGGCTGAGGAGAATGGGACTGGGAAGTTGGAGGGGGGACGGTAGGGACAATGGCTGCCATCAGAGAGGAGGCCAGGGCCTGGATCGATCTTTGGTAGGCCACCAATCCACTGTGAATGCTCTCCAGGAATGCATTTGATTGCTGCATCTGGGCTGCCAGCCCCTAGATGGCATTCACAATGGTTGTTTGTCCTACAGAGATGGATCTCTGTGGCCACTGGATCACTCCCCACACGTACATCGACACCCAGCTGTCCCTGTGTCCTCCCCTCCCTGCCCTCGCTGCTCCCTGCTGGCCATCCCTGGTGTCTAGCGGTAAGCGCCTTCTTGGAGTCACTGTGTGTGTTACCTTGTCCTGACTGTATTTACCGTGTCCACCCTGTCTTAACCATAATAGCTGTTTTTTGCCTTGTCTCCTCTGTAATCTCCGTGTTTTGCCTTGTCTCTCTGTGTTTTGCCTTGTCTCCTCTGTAATCTCCGTGTTTTGCTTGGTCTCTCTGTATTTTGCCTTGTCTCTCTGTGTTTTGCCTTGTCTTTCTGCAATTCACAAGTTGTGCCTGTCTCCTCTGTAATTTCCGCGTCTGCCTGATCTTGTCTGCATCTGCCATCTGTTCTCACCTCATTTTTACGCTTTTCCGCTCCTACTGTGTCGGTTCCTTTCTTTTTCGCCGCCCTCTGTGCCCCCCTACCCCCCCAGCGCCTCAGCTCCCCAGAGCCATCTGCTTTCCCGCCGCTGCGGCCCGCACCCCTCGAGCCCCCACTCGTTCACGCCTCCCGCCTCCCAGCTGCTTCTCCCTCCCTCCTCCCCTTCTTAATGGCAGTCGCTGCGCACTACGGAGAGTGACCTTTGACCTTTGTGGCCACTGGACCACTCCCCACGCGTACAGCGACACCCAGCTGTTCCCTTGTCTTCCCCTCCCTGCCCTCGCTGCTCCCTGCTGGCCATCCCTGGTGTCTAGCGGTAAGCGCCTTCTTGGAGTCACTGTGTGTGTTACCTTGTCCTGACTGTATTTACCGTGTCCACCCTGTCTTAACCACAATAGCTGTTTTTTGCCTTGTCTCCTCTGTAATCTCCGTGTTTTGCCTTGTCTCTCTGTGTTTTGCCTTGTCTCTTCTGTAATCTCTGTGTTTTGCTTGGTCTCTCTGTATTTTGCCTTGTCTCTCTGTGTTTTGCCTTGTCTTTCTGCAACTCGCAAGTTGTGCCTGTCTCCTCCGTAATTTCTGCGTCTGCCTGATCTTGTCTGCATCTGCCATCTGTTCTCACCTTGTTTTTCCGCTTTTCCGCTCCTACTGCGCCTGTTCCTTTCTTTTTCGCCTCCCTCTGTGCCCCCCTGCCCCCCCAGCGCCTCGGCTCCCCCGAGCCGTCTCCTTTCCCGCCGCTGCGTCCCTGCGGCCCCACCCCCTCGAACCCCCACTCGTTCACGCCTCCCGCCTCCCAGCTGCTCCTCCCTCCCTCCTCCCATTCTTAATGTCGGTCGCTGCACGCTACGGAGAGTGACCTTTGACCTTTGTGGCCACTGGATCACTCCCCACGTGTACAGCGACACCCAGTTGTCCCCGTGTCCTCCCCTCCCTGCCCTCGCTGCTCCCTGCTGGCCATCCCTGGTGTCTAGCGGTAAGCGCCTTCTTGGAGTCACTGTGTGTGTTACCTTGTCCTGACTGTATTTACCGTGTCCTCCCTGTCTTAACCACAATAGCCGTTTTTTGCCTTGTCTCCTCTGTAATCTCCGTGTTTTGCCTTGTCTCTCTCTGTTTTGCCTTGTCTCCTCTGTAATCTCCGTGCTTTGCTTGGTCTCTCTGTATTTTGCCTTGTCTCTCTGTGTTTTGCCTTGTCTTTGTGCAACTCGCAAGTTGTGCCTGTCTCCTCCATAATTTCTGCCTCTGCCTGATCTTGTCTGTATCTGCCATCTGTTCTCACCTCGTTTTTCCGTTTTTCCGCTCCTACTGCGCCTGTTCCTTTCTTTTTCACCACCCTCTGTGCCCCCTGCCCCCGCCAGCGCCTCGGCTCCCCCGAGCCGTCTCCTTTCCCGCCGCTGCGTCCCTGCGGCCCGCCCCCCTCGAGCCCCCACTCGTTCACGCCTCCCAGCTCCCAGCTGCTCCTCCCTCCCTCATCCCCTTCTTAATGGCGGTCGCTGCACGACCGCGCTGCTGGCGCACCAGAGGCAAGCCCATCTGCGCCCGTCCGCACCTGGACCGTGACCAGCGCCACCCCCCCTGGCCCACGGAATCCCCGCACCTCCAGACACCACTACACTGCCAGCAACCTCAACGCACTGAACCCTGGCATGCTTCCAGTCCTCACCAAGGAATACCCACGGACCCTTCTCCTGCCACAACTGCAGATTCACCTGCTACAGAACCACCAAATCCCCAAAAACCAGAACCAACCACCTCCGCTGCATACTCCTTAACACCCGCTCCGCACGCAAGCATGCCATCGAGCTCTGGGACCTGCTCGACACATCAGCCACGGACGTGGCCTTCCTTACCGAAACCTGGTGGAACGACTCCTCGGCACCCGACATCGCCATAGCCATCCCGGAGGGCTACAAGATTACCCGCAGGGATCGCCCAAATGGAATCGGAGGAGGAATAGTCATCGCCCACAAGACCACCCTCAAGGTCCACACCAACACGGACGACACCCTCAAGACCGCCGAACACCTGCACTTCCAAATACACCCCAACCCCAACACCACCCTCAGAGGAACGCTCGTCTACAGACCCCCAGGACCACGGGCACCCTTCAGCGACTCCATCTCTGACCTAGCCAGCGCCAACGCACTCACCTCCACAGACTACATCCTCCTCGGGAACATCAACTTCCACCTCGAGATCAACAACAACGTCAACTCCACCACCCTGATCGACAACCTCGCCAACCTCGGCCTCAGACAACTCGTCACCACACCCACCCACGCAGCCGGCCACACACTTGACCCCATCTTCTCCACAAGCGCCCACATCACCTGCAACCACACCACCGAACTCCACTGGACCGACCACCACTGCATCCACTTCACCTTCCAGAAACAGGTCATGCACCACCGTACCCTACAACCACCCCGCCGCCACTGGAGCAAAGTCACCCAAGAACAGCTGACCAGCGCCCTTGCCCAGAACCCGCCCAACGACCTCACGGACCCAGACACCGCCGCCCACAACCTCAGACAGTGGATCAACGACTGCGCCAACTCACTCACCCCACTCAAAAAGATCTCCAACAACCAAGCCACCAAGAAAGCCACCTGGTTCACCGAAGAGCTCCAGACCTCCAAGCACATCTGCCGGAAACTTAAGAATAAATGGCTCACCGAACACACACCCGACAGCCTCACGGCCCACAAAGACGCCACCCGCAGACACCACCAACTAATCAGACTAGCCAAAAGATCATCCTTCAAAGACCGCCTAGATAACAACACACACGACAGCAAAGAACTCTTCAGCATCGTGAAAGAACTCTCCAACCCCAGCACCAACATCAACGACATTCCACCCTCACAAGAGCTCTGCGACTCTCTGGCCACATTCCTCCACCAAAAGCTCACCGACATACACAACAGCTTCAACACCACAGCCGGCCCCACCACGCCAGACACCACCCCCGCTAATACCACCCGCTCCGATTGCCTAACCTCCTGGGCCAACGTCAACAACACCGAGACACACAAATTCATGAACTCCATCCACTCCGGATCTCTGTCAGACCCATGCCCCCACCATGTGTACAACAAAGCAGACGCAGCCATCGCTCCCCAACTACGGAAGGTCATCAACATCTCCTTTGAAACAGCAGCATTCCCGGAAAGCTGGAAACACGCCGAAATCAACGCCCTACTTAAGAAGCCCAAAGCGGACCCCCAGGACCTTAAGAACTTCCGACCCATCTCCCTACTCCCGTTCCCTGCGAAGGTCATTGAGAAAGTCGTCAACGCACAATTGACTCGCAACCTCGAAAACAACGACATCCTGGACCCCTCCCAGTCCGGCTTCCATCGAAACCACAGCACCGAGACCACGCTCCTCGCCGCCACAGACGACATCAGACGCCAAATGAACAACGGCAAAACTTCAGCCCTCATTCTCCTGGACCTATCAGCCGCCTTCAACATGGTATGCCATCACACTCTGAAAACCCGCCTCTCAGAAGCCGGAATACAAGAGAAAGCCCTCGAGTGGACCACATTCTTCCTCTCCGACAGAACCCAGAGAGTCCGCCTCCCTCCCTTCCGCTCCAAAGCCACAAAATCATCTGCGGCGTACCCCAGGCCTCATCCCTCAGCCCAACACTATTCAACATCTACATGGCACCCCTCGCCCAAGTAGCCCGCCAACACAACCTCAACATCATCTCCTACGCCGACGACACCCAGCTCATCCTCTCCCTCACCAAAGACCCGCACACCGCCAAGTCCAACCTCCATGAGGGAATGCAGGCCGTTGCTGAATGGATGAGAAACAGCCGCATGCAACTGAACTTGGACAAGATGGAAGTCCTCATCCTCGGACCCAACCCCTCCGCCTGGGATGACTCCTGATGGCCTACATCCCTAGGAACCACACCAACACCTACCGACCACGCACGCAATCTGGGCTTCATCCTCGACTCCTCCCTCTCCATGGCAAAACAGGTCAACGCAGTCACCTCCTCCTGCTACAACACTTTCTGCATGCTCTGCAGGATCTACAAGTGGATACCAACAGACACCAGAAAAACAGTGACACAGGCCCTCGTCAGCAGCAGGCTGGACTACGGCAACGCACTCTATACAGGCATCCCGACAAAACAACTACGGAGCCTCCAACGCATCCAAAACGCCTCCGCCCGACTGATCCTCAACGTACCCCGCCGCAACCACATCACACCCGACCTGAGAGACCTCCACTGGCTCCCCGTTGAAAAGAGGATCACTTTCAAGCTCCTCACCCACGCACACAAAGCACTCCACAACACCAGACCTGCCTACCTCAACAACAGACTCAGCTTCTACACCCCCACCCGCTAGCTCCGCTCCGCAGACCTCGCACTCACCACCGTACCCCGCATCCACCGAAAGACATCTAGCGGCAGATCCTTCTCCTACCTCGCCGCCAAGACATGGAACACTCTCCCAATCAACCTACGACGGACCCAGGACCTACTCGCCTTCAGAAGATTCCTCAAGACCTGGCTCTTCGACCAGTAGCAGCTCATCCCCCCCCCTCAGCGCCTTGAAACCCTAATGGGTATGTAGTGCGCTCTATAAATAGAGTGATTGATTGATTGATTGATTGATTGATCTCAGGAGGTCAATAGCCTCCTCACTCAGGGCAGCAGGGCTCTCTGGGACAGGGCCTGAGGTGCCTGGGGCGAAGGAGATGCCCACCCTCCTGGGTGAGCAGGCACAGGCAACTCGCTGAGGGGCTGGAGGGAGGGTGGTGTTGGTACGGGGGTGTTGGATGTACCTGTTGCTGGGGTGGTCACAGAAGTGCCCACCACCACCAGGGAGCTCCTATCAGAGGAGGTCTCAGAGTCTATATTGTCCCCTCAAGCCTCTGCCGTGGTTCTCCCCTCACCCTCTGTCCCACTGGTGCCCTCAGCATTGGTGGAATCTGCCTCCAGGGTCCTGTTGGATGCAGCTCCCTCTGTCTCTGGTGCCTCTGCTCCTCCTCCAGATGATGCTAATGCACATAAGGACAGGATGACAAAACAAGAAAGGGAGAGAGAGACAAAAGATACACTGGGTCAATGACTGCACCAACACTACCGTTGGCATACACAGCACCTTCACACATAGAGCCTACGCACTATGCATTGCACTACCAGTAATATTGCTAGCCACCAAGGCATGAGGAGGAGCACACACCGCCAACTGCAGCACACCTGGGACCCACGCAGCCCTGACCAGTAGTGGATGCTAACAATCTAGGTAGGCAGTGTTTTCCCTTCAGACCCTTAGCCACCAGAGGACCTACGCTGCTATGTCTGGCCTGGCCTAGGGGCACCCACTGACACACAACCACCACCTAGTTACCACCCGTTTCCTTCAATGATGGCCACTGTACACACCCCCTTGAGGCTGCTGAGATGCCCTCAAGCACCCATCCAGCTTTGGATAGGTCACCGCAAGTATGTTGGCCATCAGGGGGGTGAGGGTCCGTCGGGCACCACTTCCTTGTTGGGAGGCCATCCCCAGCTGGGCCTCTGCGGTCTTCCATGCCCAGCGTCTCAGGTCCTCCCACTGTTTCCAACAGTGGGTGCTCCGCCTGCCATAGACCCCTCGGGTTCGCACCTCCGTGGCGATGGGACCCCATATTCCCTTCTTTTGATGGGCACTGACCTGCAGAGGCAATACAGACAGGAGAACATCATTAGACAAACATTCCAGCCAGTAACACGAATGGCCCACCATACCCGTTTCCATCACTTTTGGCACACACATAGCCCAGCACTCAACGTGTACCCTGCCAAGAGGACATCCCTCCGCCCTTTCACAATGCCTTCACACACACCTCCATGCATTCTTGCCACATGCATCGTGCCAACAGTCTACTCACCTGTTGGTCTGGAGCAGTAATTACCTGGGTACGACCCCATCCACCTGTTTCTCCAATTCCTCTGAAGTGAAGGCTGGGGCCCTTTCCCCGGTCACAGGGGCCATGGTAGGTTCCAGACACAGGTCACAGCAGCATGTGCAGTGTAGGTCCTCTCCTATGGAAGGTCAGGGAACAAGTGAGTAATCAGATAGAAAATGGTGGTCACGTCCGCGGCAGTGCATACTTCACCGCTGGCGTAGATCACCATTGGCCACTGTACCCCATAAGGCCAAATTATAACCAATGAGGAATTGCACAGTGGTTCCGGACCGCCACCCGCCATGGAGCACAACATCAGCAGAATTACCTCACTTCCACCTGTCCCTCCACACAGGACAGGCGGGCGCCATTTCAGGGGAGGGAGGCAGGCCTATGGAATAATGCTGCGTCACAGGAGAAATAGGCACATACTTGACAAATTACACAGTCCCATGACATGTTTGTACATTGTGGACTACTGTTGTGGCTCCATTGTTTAGTTTGTGACAGCCTCCTCACTGTTTTGTCCCATAGATACTACCCCTGTGGATGAATAGGAGATGGTGACATACCTCCGTTTACAGACCCCTAGTGGACTTGGCTACACTGGAGGACAGGCACATTATCCTCACCTATAGACTTGACAGGGCCACAATCACAGAGCTGTGTGCACAATTGGAGCCTGACCTGATTTCTGCTACCCGTCACCCCACTGGGATCCCCCTATTCTGCAAGTTCTACCAGTGCTCCATTTCCTGGCTACTGAATTGTTCCAAGTGACAGTGGGCTTGGAAGCAGGAATGTCACAGCCAATGTTCTCAAAAGTGCTAACAAGAGTGTTGTCTGCCTTGATTAAACACATGTGCAGCTACATAGCTTTCCCCCAGGTTGAGTATTTGGCCACTGTGAAGGCCGGGTTATATGCAATGGGACATATCCCCAATATAATTGGGGTGATTGACAGAACACATAATGCATTTGTTCCCCCCGCCACAATGAACAGGTGTTCAGGAATCGTAAGAGTTTACACTCTATGAATGTGCAGCTGGTGTGCCTGCCGGACCAGTACATCTCCCACGGCAATGCTAAGTATCCTGGATCAGTGCATGATGCCTTTGTCCTGAGGAATAGCAGCATCCCAAATGTGATGGGCCAACTACAGAGGCATAGGGTGTGGCTAATACGTGAACCCTGGTTCCCACCGAGTATATGTTGTTGTATGTCTATGGTGTTGGCCATATAGGATAGTGTGGGGCTAAATGCTGTCCCTCAATATTTGCAGTTGACTCTGGTTACCCAAACCTATAATGGCTGCTGACCCCTGTGAGGAATGCCAGGACAAAGGAAGATGAAGGTTATAATGAGGCACATGGCCGAACCAGAAGGATCATTGAAATAACCTTTGGCCTCCTGAAGGCCAGGTTCCGGTGCCTCCATCAGACAGGTGGATCACTGTGCTACTCACCCAAAAAGGTCAGCCAGATACCTGCCCCTCATGTCCCTTTTCTGCAGGAGGAGGAGACTGGAGATGCCCCATTGGCAGCAGTGGACTCTGTAAACAATGAGGATGAGGAAGCAGTGGATGAGGATGTGGACAACAGAACATCTGGAATACATCAGTACTTCCAATGACCCACAGGTGAGACAGTGAGACTTTACATTTCAATGACTTTCGTTGTATTCTGTGTGACAATGGCATGCTGGTATTTCCCACTTCTATGCCCACTTACTGTTACCTCTGGCTATTCATTTTGCATATGTTGGTGATTTGACAAACACTCCTGTTGTGATCACAACAGCCACCTACAGGTCATTAATTCTATGCTCATTCTATGGATAGTTCATTTGCACTGGTTGTACCTGTTTCAATCAATACATATTTGAAATACATGACATACTCGAAATCGATTGATATCAAAGGGTGTTTATTGAAGTGCTAATATATAGAGGGAGAAGTGCAATGGGATAGGGTGATGATGGAGGAAAGTCCAAGGTATTGTTCCAGTCTGTTTGTAGTACAAGTGCGTTGTCCAAGGGGACATAGGAAGGGGAGCAATGGCAGTTCAAGGTGGACAGGGTGACTGAGTGGGACACAAAGGGGACAATCAGGAGAGTCTACTTTCCTGGCGGGGGTCTTGGCAAGTGTCTCTGGCTTCTGTCTGGATCGCAGGGAACATTTGCGGGGTGGTTCACCTTCTGCAGGGGGAGGGGTGATGGTGGCATGTGAGTCCTGTGGCCACCAGTGACAGTGGAAGTAGAAGGCAGTTCAGATGACTGGCTAGTGACAGGGGTCCGCTGGTGTGACACTGCCGCCCTCATAATCTTGGCCATGTCTTCCAGCACCCCTGCTATGGAGATCAGGGTGTTGTTGATTGCCTGCAAGTCCTCCCTGATCCTGTCCTTCCTGCAACCGCCTGTTCTCCTGCACGTTGTCTAGGATCTTGTCCATCGTGTCCTGGGAACGATGATAGGCTCCCAGGATCTCAGAGAGCGCCTCCTGGAGAGTTGCTTCCCTTGTCCTGTCCTCCACGGGCGCACAGCACTCCTCCGAGTTTGCCTCTGTGCCTCTGTTCCCTGAACCGTGTGTCCACTGCCACTGACCCCAAGTCCCTGATTGTCTTGGTTGCAAGGTGTGGCCTGGGGTCCCTGTAGAAGTGGGCACACTGCTGATTGATGTGTCCTGGGGACTGAGGTTTGGGTATGGTGGGTGGGTGCTGTGGTGTTCTTTCCTGATGGGGAGGCTCTGTGGTGGTCTGTGACTGGGCTTGGGTAACCAGCTGAGCAGTGGTCCCTGATGGGCCAGGTAGATCATCCAGATCCTGAAGACCAGAGTTACTGTCATCACGATGGGCCTCTTCAGTTGGAGGACTGGATAGTGCTGGCACCTCCTCTCCAGTGACATTGGCTGGGGTACCTGTGGGGATGTAAATGATGCCTTATGCTTCAGGTGTCTGATATTTGTACTTCTGTAGCTTCCCCTCTATGGTTGGTGTTGCCCTGACAGCTTTTACTTGTATATGTTGGTGTATGGTGGGATTGTTAGTTTACCTATGCTGTGCATGTTTTAGTGATGAGTGTCCATGCAGGGCTGTGTGGGGTGTCCATACATTGGTACATCATGCAGGGCTTGGCATTGGGATTAGTGTGATGTGATGGTGGAGTGTGTGGGATGTAGTGAAGTGATGGGAGTGAGGGTATGTGATGGCATGCAGGAAGGGGGGTGATAACTGTTGAAAGTTGACTTTCCCGAGTCCAGTCCTCCTCCGACTCCAGCCAGGCTCTCAGGATGTAGTATTGCCAAGACTTGCCGCTCCCATGCTGTGAGATGTGGGGGAGGAGGCGGGTTTCCACCGCCAGTCCTCTGTATAGCGAGCTGGTGTCTTGCTGCTATGGAACATACCTTCCCCCATAGGTCATTCCACGTCTTCCTGATGTCATCCCTTGTTCTGGGGTGCTGTCCCATGGTGTTGACCCTGCCCATAATTCTCCGCCATAGCTCTATCTTCCTGGCTATTGATATCTGCTGCACCTGTGCTCCAAATAGCTGTGGCTCTACCCTGATGATTTCCTCCACCACGACCCTTAACTCTTCCTCAGTGAAACCGGTGTGCCTTTGTGGTCCCATGGGTGTTCTGTGATGTGTGTTGGTGAGGGTATGTTGGATAATGTGTTGGTGTGTGTGAAGTGGGGTGCGTGAGGGATGTATGGGTGTATGTGGTGTGTGTATCTAGTTATAGCAGTGATCTTGGTGTCAGTCTTGTGCCAATGATTTATAATCGGAAAGGGTTGTGGGTAATGTGGGTGTGTGTTTTATAGTGGTGTTGGTGTGTGGGTGTGGTGTGTGTATGGGTGTCAGGTGTGTGTTGTGAATTGTCCAATGTGGTTTTGTTTTGTCTGTGGGTGTCCATTGTGAGCGCGGCGGTATGTACCGCCAATGGTTTACTGCCATTGAATGTCTGCCGTGGTGATTTGTGGGTCAAAATGTGGTAGGCGTGGTTCTGTTGGCGTAACGGTGTGGGTTTTGATACTGCCAGTTTATCACTGACCTTTAGTCTGGCGGATTTGTGTCTGTGGCTATATTCTGTCGGATTGGTGTGTGTGTCATAATATGGTGAACGGATATCCGCCGCTGTAAGTTTGCAGTAAGCGGCATTTACCGCCAATGTCATAATGAGGGCCCAAATGTATAAACCAGCCTTATGCTAGCCAAGAGCAGGACAAACTCAGCAGCCTTCTTGCTTTTCCAATTTCTAATCATGAAAGGAGAATCATCTCATTGACATGACCTTAGGAACATTCTAAGTGATTAGTCTGTGTGTGTTTTAAATATGTTCTTGCCAGCTCACCAGTATCTCTCTATGAGTGGGCAAGTGGTTTTTAGATAACGAAACGTTGCCATTACAGCAAGACATTTTGGAAAAATGTATCATTTGTTTGGGTAGTTTGTGTAAATATTTGGATTTATCTATTTTCAAATGAGAAAACCGTGATCTGGCATTATTGAAATAATTTTTCACCACTTGCACTGCTTTCACCAGCCATTTGGCTTCTAGATTGTTACCAGTTTCTATAACTCAGGCACGCTTTCTGTAAGGATATAATTTCCGGTAGCCCTGTACATAGGTTTCTTGGCTCCCTTATGCACTACAGCATCTCAAAATACAATACACTTGTACATTGTGAGGTCATAGGCAGTGTAGTGCGACGCACAAGTTTTATTTAGCTCAATGTATTTAACTGGTGAATTTCAGGGTTTTCAAAATTTTGGTTTTTGTGTTATTTCAAACCATATCTATCTCTCTATCTATCTATCTCTCTATCTATCTATTTATCTATCTATCCATCTATCTAGCTATTTATCACAAAAAAACAAGCAACATATACAATGTATTCTTGGAATAATATCATGCAAACGTAAGTGTGTTAACTGTCACTGCTAAAAGGGTTGTCAGATAAAACATGTAAAGTATAAAATAAAGCCAACATAGAGAACTAACGTGGCCCCAAGAAGGGCTCATTACACTCTCCCCTTGAGGAATCCTTGAGCACTCATTTACAAGGAATAGAATGGCTCATAGAAGACATCGTGAAGCAATGGCAATCTCATGGGACAACACTGAAAATTACCCTCAAAGGGGACATCTGCAGATCCATGTCTATAGATTGTACCAATTGTGCTGCAAGACAGATGTTGAGCGCACACTCAAAAGTGCACCACAGACAGCGGAACACAGGTGGCACACGATAGAACCATATTGGCTGAAAAGACAAGGAGCAGATTTCATTTAGTTCCTCCAGGAAAAGTACTCCAAAGTACTGCATCACACATTCACAACACAGCTGGCTGTATGGTAGTTCCATCACCACTTTGCCTTGAAGTGGGACATCCATTGCGGAGCGGCAAAGATAGAACCAAAATACCACAAATTAGAAATAACAATATGCCTCAAAATACAATAGAAAAGGAGGAGTGTTTGAAAGCTGGTATCACTCCAAAAATACTCTGGAACATGCTACAAAGCCAAACCAAACCAAACCACTTTAAAAGAGTGCACAATACCTGCAGTATTAGAAGCATTAAAAATGTGACTCACAAGTTCACTGAAATGTCAGAGAAAGTTTGTGCTTAACAGAAATTGTATTTCAGAGGATGAACTTGCAACTTGCAGTTCAAATGCTTCACAGGCAGACGAAAGTGCCACGTTCTTCTGAAATAATAGGGCCTTTAATCTTCTCAGCTTGTCAAAATTAACATTACATTTCAGATTGGAAGGCCACATGCTAGCTACTCTAATCTTGTGCACGGGAGGAAATAGCACTTTATCACATCAGGTTACTATTTGAGAAACAGAAGCCATACAGGAAGCCCCTGCTCTCATCCCACAACATCCTTGATCATTCCATTTGAAAGTAACAGAAATATTGGATGAATCAAGGAAACGGGTACTTCTTTCAAGTACCATGCCAGATTGGCCATAGAGGCATCACATGCCCTGTGCAATGTCACCTGTTTACAAGTTATGGAGTGGCATAGAGAAGTTTCATGTTTTCCCCACTCACATATCTATAATCAAAGGATAATTCCGACACCTCATAAATGCATCTGTCTCCTAAAGCTTTGTATCTGCCTACTGGAAAAGGTTTCAAGCATGATGTGAACTGAAAAGTTGAAATTGCCATGAGATAATTCCATGAAGGTGCCACACTACTAATGGTGTTTTGGCTACTGTGAATGGCAATTGATCTAATCTCTCAATATTCAGCATTGTATAAGTAGCATCTTTCTTGGCCATTATTTGTTGTTTAAAGCAGCAAAAACAATTCTGTTGTGTTCACATGCTTCCAGGGCAGGTGGTTTGATTTTAAAGCTTGCAATGTCCAACTCAGCTGCATAATAGATCTAAGCTGACATTGCTCATGTTGTAAAAATGATATGTCATTCTGTATAATGTCTGTTGCAGGCAATACAATGGTATTTAATGTGTAAAAATTAGTCAGCAAGTGTAAGAAAACAGGGCTGATTGCAGAGGCCCCCTAACTTTTTGCCCCCTTTTTCCACTTTATGCTGGTGTTTTCCTGACTCTGATGGTGCCCTGGGTACTGCTAACCAGTCCCAGGGCCTGTGCTCTGTGTAAAATCAATATGCAAATTAGGCTAATTATAATTGGCTAAGTTAACCTACCTATAAGTCCCTAGTATATGGTAGGGCATGTAGGTTTAGGGACCACAGCATAGGTGGTGCACACATTGGTGCACTGCTGAGGTGCCCAGTGTCATTTTAAAGGCAGGCCTGCCTTGCTGGCTGCTTTTAAATTAAAGTTATATGCAAATTCAACTTTGGAATTAAAAGTACTTCCAAAGTCTTAAACTACCTTATTTTTACATATAAATCACCCCTAAGGTGTGCCCTATGTGCCCCTAGGGCTGGGTGCCATGTAACTATAAGCAGGGACTTTATAAAAATAGATTTATAAACCCTGGTGAGGTAAAAACAGCCAAATTCGTTTTTCCCTCATTTAAGTAAATGGCCTTCATAGGCTAGAATGGGAGACTTTATTTTAAATTTTAAAGTCTCCTTAAATGTTGCATACCAAGAATTTGGTATCAAATTAATTGTTGTAATAAATCCCACAACTTCCAGTTGTTGGATTTAATATAACTTGTTCAGGTAAAGAGTTATAGACTTTACCTAAAAAGTTGCCAATTTCAGCCCTGCATTGTTTTTGCTGCTGTGCTCTGATTGGCCAGCCTGCAGCAGCTTTGCAGAGCTGCCTTGATGAGGTGTGAAGTGGCTTGGCTTCACAAAAAGGAATGTGCTTGGGGGAGAGAATCTCCCCTCAGCAGATGCTGAGGCAGGAAGGGGGAGGGCTGCCAAACTGGTCTTCAAAGGCAGAGAAGGATATCTGGAGCACCCAGCAACACCCCCACATCCTGCAACCCCAGACAACTAGGTGCCCCCTTGATTAGATTAGGAGAGGGCAGGAGAGGGGTGTGTTTATGATTTTTAGCCACACCAGTGGGTGGGCTCAGCCAGATGTAACCTCCAAAAATCAGATTCAGCCATGTTGGATTTTTAGAGACTGTTGCCTTTTGGGATGGATTTTTGCCACACTTCCCAGGAAGTGGTCATCACAGGGGGACGACCCTGTACCTGATTGGAGGACCAGGACCCCCCTGCTTTTCACCCAGGAGCAAGGATAAAACTGGCAGACCTGCACCCACACCTCAGATCCCTACCAGATTTCAACAAGAAAAGAACTAAAGGAGAAGAAGGACTGCCCTGCTGGACCCCTGGCCTGCACCTGGAACCTGCACTCAGAAGGACTGCACCAGTTGCACACTTGGGCTTCACCACAAGAAGGACTTTGCCTGGCTTCAACTGGTTCAAGGAGGGACTCCCTGTTTGCCACAGGTGAAAAATTGCTATCCAGAGTCCCCCTGCACCAACTCCCGAAAAGTGATCAGCTGACCACTGTCCAGTGGCCAAAAAGGAGTTTGCGCCAGGTGCATTCTGGGAGTTGAAGTCCGCACCCCCCAAGGACAATCACAGAACTTCTGGACCCTTGGGGTGAGCTGTGGACCCCAAAAGAACCTTAAAAGAACATCTGGGTGAAGCCCCAGAAGTTTGGAGAAGATTTGAGAATTTTTGAAAAAAAGCTCCAGAGAGGGACCGACCCGCCGCGGAAATTCTAGCCGGCTAGCCTCAACCGCGACCCGGCCTGATTTGGTGGTTCGTCCCGGTAAAGAAAAATCTCCGAAAAAGAGACTAAGTCCGAAGGTAAAAAGTTGACCGGGACCTCCCAGCCATCGTATGCGAGAAGGGCTCCACGGACGTCGGATCAAGATCCAGGTTTACCCGGGTCGAAGGATTTTCACCTCGAAAAAACGACTAAGTCTGAAGGTCTGAATTGAATGTCTGCCGTGGTGATTTGTGGGTCAAAATGTGGTAGGCGTGGTTCTGTTGGCGTAACGGTGTGGGTTTTGATACTGCCAGTTTATCACTGACCTTTAGTCTGGCGGATTTGTGTCTGTGGCTATATTCTGTCGGATTGGTGTGTGTGTCATAATATGGTGAACGGATATCCGCCGCTGTAAGTTTGCAGTAAGCGGCATTTACCGCCAATGTCATAATGAGGGCCCAAATGTATAAACCAGCCTTATGCTAGCCAAGAGCAGGACAAACTCAGCAGCCTTCTTGCTTTTCCAATTTCTAATCATGAAAGGAGAATCATCTCATTGACATGACCTTAGGAACATTCTAAGTGATTAGTCTGTGTGTGTTTTAAATATGTTCTTGCCAGCTCACCAGTATCTCTCTATGAGTGGGCAAGTGGTTTTTAGATAACAAAACGTTGCCATTACAGCAAGACATTTTGGAAAAATGTATCATTTGTTTGGGTAGTTTGTGTAAATATTTGGATTTATCTATTTTCAAATGAGAAAACCGTGATCTGGCATTATTGAAATAATTTTTCACCACTTGCACTGCTTTCACCAGCCATTTGGCTTCTAGATTGTTACCAGTTTCTATAACTCAGGCACGCTTTCTGTAAGGATATAATTTCCGGTAGCCCTGTACATAGGTTTCTTGGCTCCCTTATGCACTACAGCATCTCACAATACAATACACTTGTACATTGTGAGGTCATAGGCAGTGTAGTGCGACGCACAAGTTTTATTTAGCTCAATGTATTTAACTGGTGAATTTCAGGGTTTTCAAAATTTTAGTTTTTGTGTTATTTCAAACCATATCTATCTCTCTATCTATCTATCTCTCTATCTATCTATTTATCTATCTATCCATCTATCTAGCTATTTATCACAAAAAAACAAGCAACATATACAATGTATTCTTGGAATAATATCATGCAAACGTAAGTGTGTTAACTGTCACTGCTAAAAGGGTTGTCAGATAAAACATGTAAAGTATAAAATAAAGCCAACATAGAGAACTAACGTGGCCCCAAGAAGGGCTCATTACACTCTCCCCTTGAGGAATCCTTGAGCACTCATTTACAAGGAATAGAATGGCTCATAGAAGACATCGTGAAGCAATGGCAATCTCATGGGACAACACTGAAAATTACCCTCAAAGGGGACATCTGCAGATCCATGTCTATAGATTGTACCAATTGTGCTGCAAGACAGATGTTGAGCGCACACTCAAAAGTGCACCACAGACAGCGGAACACAGGTGGCACACGATAGAACCATATTGGCTGAAAAGACAAGGAGCAGATTTCATTTAGTTCCTCCAGGAAAAGTACTCCAAAGTACTGCATCACACATTCACAACACAGCTGGCTGTATGGTAGTTCCATCACCACTTTGCCTTGAAGTGGGACATCCATTGCGGAGCGGCAAAGATAGAACCAAAATACCACAAATTAGAAATAACAATATGCCTCAAAATACAATAGAAAAGGAGGAGTGTTTGAAAGCTGGTATCACTCCAAAAATACTCTGGAACATGCTACAAAGCCAAACCAAACCAAACCACTTTAAAAGAGTGCACAATACCTGCAGTGTTAGAAGCATTAAAAATGTGACTCACAAGTTCACTGAAATGTCAGAGAAAGTTTGTGCTTAACAGAAATTGTATTTCAGAGGATGAACTTGCAACTTGCAGTTCAAATGCTTCACAGGCAGACGAAAGTGCCACGTTCTTCTGAAATAATAGGGCCTTTAATCTTCTCAGCTTGTCAAAATTAACATTACATTTCAGATTGGAAGGCCACATGCTAGCTACTCTAATCTTGTGCACGGGAGGAAATAGCACTTTATCACATCAGGTTACTATTTGAGAAACAGAAGCCATACAGGAAGCCCCTGCTCTCATCCCACAACATCCTTGATCATTCCATTTGAAAGTAACAGAAATATTGGATGAATCAAGGAAACGGGTACTTCTTTCAAGTACCATGCCAGATTGGCCATAGAGGCATCACATGCCCTGTGCAATGTCACCTGTTTACAAGTTATGGAGTGGCATAGAGAAGTTTCATGTTTTCCCCACTCACATATCTATAATCAAAGGATAATTCCGACACCTCATAAATGCATCTGTCTCCTAAAGCTTTGTATCTGCCTACTGGAAAAGGTTTCAAGCATGATGTGAACTGAAAAGTTGAAATTGCCATGAGATAATTCCATGAAGGTGCCACACTACTAATGGTGTTTTGGCTACTGTGAATGGCAATTGATCTAATCTCTCAATATTCAGCATTGTATAAGTAGCATCTTTCTTGGCCATTATTTGTTGTTTAAAGCAGCAAAAACAATTCTGTTGTGTTCACATGCTTCCAGGGCAGGTGGTTTGATTTTAAAGCTTGCAATGTCCAACTCAGCTGCATAATAGATCTAAGCTGACATTGCTCATGTTGTAAAAATGATATGTCATTCTGTATAATGTCTGTTGCAGGCAATACAATGGTATTTAATGTGTAAAAATTAGTCAGCAAGTGTGAGAAAACAGGGCTGATTGCAGAGGCCCCCTAACTTTTTGCCCCCTTTTTCCACTTTATGCTGGTGTTTTCCTGACTCTGATGGTGCCCTGGGTACTGCTAACCAGTCCCAGGGCCTGTGCTCTGTGTAAAATCAATATGCAAATTAGGCTAATTATAATTGGCTAAGTTAACCTACCTATAAGTCCCTAGTATATGGTAGGGCATGTAGGTTTAGGGACCACAGCATAGGTGGTGCACACATTGGTGCACTGCTGAGGTGCCCAGTGTAATTTTAAAGGCAGGCCTGCCTTGCTGGCTGCTTTTAAATTAAAGTTATATGCAAATTCAACTTTGGAATTAAAAGTACTTCCAAAGTCTTAAACTACCTTATTTTTACATATAAATCACCCCTAAGGTGTGCCCTATGTGCCCCTAGGGCTGGGTGCCATGTAACTATAAGCAGGGACTTTATAAAAATAGATTTATAAACCCTGGTGAGGTAAAAACAGCCAAATTCGTTTTTCCCTCATTTAAGTAAATGGCCTTCATAGGCTAGAATGGGAGACTTTATTTTAAATTTTAAAGTCTCCTTAAATGTTGCATACCAAGAATTTGGTATCAAATTAATTGTTGTAATAAATCCCACAACTTCCAGTTGTTGGATTTAATATAACTTGTTCAGGTAAAGAGTTATAGACTTTACCTAAAAAGTTGCCAATTTCAGCCCTGCATTGTTTTTGCTGCTGTGCTCTGATTGGCCAGCCTGCAGCAGCTTTGCAGAGCTGCCTTGATGAGGTGTGAAGTGGCTTGGCTTCACACAAAGGAATGTGCTTGGGGGAGAGAATCTCCCCTCAGCAGATGCTGAGGCAGGAAGGGGGAGGGCTGCCAAACTGGTCTTCAAAGGCAGAGAAGGATATCTGGAGCACCCAGCAACACCCCCACATCCTGCAACCCCAGACAACTAGGTGCCCCCTTGATTAGATTAGGAGAGGGCAGGAGAGGGGTGTGTTTATGATTTTTAGCCACACCAGTGGGTGGGCTCAGCCAGTTGTAACCTCCAAAAATCAGATTCAGCCATGTTGGATTTTTAGAGACTGTTGCCTTTTGGGATGGATTTTTGCCACACTTCCCAGGAAGTGGTCATCACAGGGGGACGACCCTGTACCTGATTGGAGGACCAGGACCCCCCTGCTTTTCACCCAGGAGCAAGGATAAAACTGGCAGACCTGCACCCACACCTCAGATCCCTACCAGATTTCAACAAGAAAAGAACTAAAGGAGAAGAAGGACTGCCCTGCTGGACCCCTGGCCTGCACCTGGAACCTGCACTCAGAAGGACTGCACCAGTTGCACACTTGGGCTTCACCACAAGAAGGACTTTGCCTGGCTTCAACTGGTTCAAGGAGGGACTCCCTGTTTGCCACAGGTGAAAAATTGCTATCCAGAGTCCCCCTGCACCAACTCCCGAAAAGTGACCAGCTGACCACTGTCCAGTGGCCAAAAAGGAGTTTGCGCCAGGTGCATTCTGGGAGTTGAAGTCCGCACCCCCCAAGGACAATCACAGAACTTCTGGACCCTTGGGGTGAGCTGTGGACCCCAAAAGAACCTTAAAAGAACATCTGGGTGAAGCCCCAGAAGTTTGGAGAAGATTTGAGAATTTTTGAAAAAAAGCTCCAGAGAGGGACCGACCCGCCGCGGAAATTCTAGCCGGCTAGCCTCAACCGCGACCCGGCCTGATTTGGTGGTTCGTCCCGGTAAAGAAAAATCTCCGAAAAAGAGACTAAGTCCGAAGGTAAAAAGTTGACCGGGACCTCCCAGCCATCGTATCCGAGAAGGGCTCCACGGACGTCGGATCAAGATCCAGGTTTACCCGGGTCGAAGGATTTTCACCTCGAAAAAACGACTAAGTCTGAAGGTAAAAATCTCCACTGAGGAATCCAGCATTGCGTATCCGGACAAGGGCTCCAGGAGGTCGGATTCGACTGGCAGGTTCGTCCCGCTGAAGAAAAACTTCAAAATAAAGACTAAGTCAGAAGGTAACTTTTTAACCGAGGCCTCCCGCGACTTGTAGCCGAGCAGGGCTCCATCGCGGTCGGCCTGAAACTTTGACTTTGCCCCGGTCGAGGTGCAACCAGATGACCCGATTGGCGCTTTTTGTTTCTAAGCGCTAGAAAAATAATAATTCTTTAAAAATTCATATCTCCGGTTCCCCTGAACCAATTTTAATCGTTTTTGTGTCATTTTAAAGATAAAAATATAAACTATTTTTATAAATTGGTTTTGGATTTTTAAACTGTTTCCTGTGTTTTATTTAATTACTGTTTTGTGATATTTGAATGCTTTACACACTGTCTCCTAAGTTAAGCCTTGACGCTCGTTGCCAAGCTACCAAGGGTTGAGCTGGGATTAATTTACTGAGACCTAACTGTACCTAGGTGGAGGTTAGTGGCTTGTTGCTAGGTGTAGGTACCTACCTGCCCTTACCAATAACCCATTTTCCAACAGCAAGGTATTCCTTCCATTATCAACAACAGCCAGTGTTTTTTCAAAATTAGCCTGATCAATTTGCTTTAAATAAGCAGCAGCTTCCATTTGAGAAAGCTTCCAAATGTCATTGTAGACACCATAAAGAAACCTTTTGGAAAGTGGTGACCTTGGATCTAACAAGAAATTCTGTAAATCTTTGTTATCAGAGAGGAGCGAGAGATTTTATTTTACTGCAGATAGAGTGGAATGTTGCAGCCACTGCTGGTAAAACCTTCCCACTTTATAAGTGGTGGCCACCCCTGAGTGCTAGGACTGGACATAATGAGAGATTGGTCTCCTTTCTTTTAAACCTTAAAGAGTTTAAAAAACATGCATGACAACCATTTGTGTATTCTAGCCACAATAACTACCTGCTAGGACCGGGAAGTGTAGAGTTAAATGCACAATTCTGTACTATGCCATTGGACTGTTGTTCAGTGGAATTTACTAAGTGTTGTCAATTTTCAAAACGTGCAATTGAAGGGATACTAGTCACATTCAGTTCTTTAATTGTTGCTAGACCCAATTAAGTGGTCTGCTGCACTGTCACCCAGAAAGGCCGTTTGTATTTAAAAGAAACACATTTTAAAAGGGATCCATGCCCTTCACTTGTCATTGTTATGTTTGCCAAACTGATTTTAAAATCAATTGTTTCTTTCTCATTCTCATAGCCATTAATGGCCACTTGGGGAACTAATGAATTTGAACAAATTAATTTTGTCTGCATCAGCATATTTTCCTTACTTAACAGGTGTTCATATATAGTAGTAAGAAACAGGATCCAAGGTATCACACCCAGAAAGTATGTGAATTGTTTGAATATGTTTTGGGACTCCCCACTGGTGGTGTCAGACAATGTTCCCATTTACTAAGTGTTACCAATTTTCAAAATGTACAATTGAGGGGATACTGGGCACATTCATTTCATTAATTGTCACTAGACCCAAGTAGGGGTCTACTGCACTGGGTCATTCAGAAAAACTATCTGTTTTGGAATTAGACACGCTTTAAATATGGCAACTATGCCCTGCACTTGCCAATGTTTGTTCCCCAAACTGATTTTAAATCAATTATTTCTTTCCATTTTTCATAGCCCTTACTGTCCAGTTGGGAAACAAATACATTTGAACAAATTTATTTTGTTTGGGTCAGCATATATTTCCTTGTTTTTAAAAGTTTTGAAGGTGTTAATTTATGGCAGTAAGAAACAGGATCGAAGTATCATGCCCAGAAATTATGTTTGGGACTCCCCACTGGTAATGTCAGACAACGTTCCCATTGGTACAATTGAAAACTGTATTTTGTATACCAGTTCTATGTACGTAGTGGTGAGTATAGTGATGGTAACAAAATATTTCAGCAGAATTAGCAGAATTCATGTACATATCTTTACTTTCAAATACAGTATAATATTCAAGCTCAATTAGCATTGAACTCAGTGTTCTCACATCCCATTAATCAGAAATAACACTTGCGGTTATTATGTCATCCATTACTATTTTAATAACATAAGGAATTTGTAGAATCTCTGTAGGACTAAGAATATCATATGAGACCTTATCCCACACAATTCCACCAGAACCTGGAAAATCAGCAATGTTCACATGGGGCAGATCTCTTTGCACTTTGTGGGAAGACGGATAAGGTTTCAGTACCTCAGCTATCAGCTCAACAGCAGAGTATTCTGTGACATAATGTCCATTTATCACCAAAATGAAAATGGCCACAAATACAATCCACAAAAGAAGAGAGTCAATGAAATTAAAATTCACAAGTAGGACTATAGAGGGATCAGATGAGTGTGTGTCAACCAATGAAGAAACCCATGAACACTGTTGATGCAGATATTTTAATTAGACATTGTTAATGAATGTATATGTGTTTTGATTAACGAAAAGTTCATAGAGAAATTAATCTTAGAGAAAATCATGTGCACGTTTGAAAATGTGCCCACAGAGAATGGCATTCACTTATACGAAAGTTGTACTAAAATATCTAAAAAATGGGTGGAATAATGAAAATGTATAAGAATAATGTAGTAATAGATGATATTGAGTGTATAACCTATGTTTTGCATTAATTTGTAGAATTAACTTAGCTGAAGTCGTGGCCTACTTGCCAGGCTTCATACAGAAGCTGATTTAGTAGAACATGCTGGAAGAAAGCGACAATGCTAACCTGAGCCTGAACCACCCAATGTTAAAGTTTGCTTAGCTAGAATTTTCTGCAATGTAAAGACAAACAGGAGATGAGGGACTAGGAAATGTAACAAGTTTGATGTAAGACAGACTCGATGTACTTTCCCAGGACTCGAACCATAGAAGCACTGACTGGAGAAGAAGATGCCACATTTTCGATACCCGATGAGCCGGATGATGAGGGCATCATACAGTGAAGCAATCAACTAATTGGGGGATGGAGAAATATTGGAACTCAAAGATTTGTAAAATTAATATTATAGGTTAGAGTCATATCTGCCGATCGACTGACCAATTAGGAATTAGGGCGATGGACTGGAAAACTCTGAGAAAAATTAATGACAAGGGGCTAAAACTTCAGAATTTAGGCAGGTGCGAGATGAGAGGGGAGAATTGATAACGTCAAGAGACGCGTTTTGAGATTCTGTCATTGGGCTCATGCTCTTGAGAGCCTGATGCGTTGCTGATCTATCGATGACCTGAAAACGAAGACTGATTTTGTTGCTGATCCATTCCGTGGATAGGTAGCTATGACAACGTGACTGATTAACTTTGTGCCTTTTCTTCTAGGTACCAACTGCACTGTTTTATAGTTTTTCCTCTAGCTAGATGTTTTTATCCAAATTCATGTTTTCTAAATTATTTTCGCATGATATCCCACATGCTGATGCTAATCTGGGTTAGGTAGGTTTCTTTTTGGGTGACGTTGACAGTGACAAATAATTGAAGAACTAATTGCTGAACTTTGCTATTGATGTTGATAAACTTGTGCCCTACTGTGAAGGATTTACCACATGATGCAAATTAACTTGATCAATTGAAACAAATCTTTTGTCTTTCCAACCAGCAACTGGTGGCGAAATCACAGTTCTGCTACCTTAAACGCCAAGGACTGGCACCAGTGCAAAATATGATGATACAAATTCCTTACATCAATTGTCTCTCACACTAGATTCCCAAACTTTGAAATCCAACAGGAACGTGCTGGTTGCTTCTTCAATCCATCAATGGCAGAACATTGAAAAACAGGCGCACCGGTGATGCACCACTAAAATAATTGATTTCTTTCAATACACCGGTGGTCATCATGACCTTGGCGGTCAGGTTACCATCACACTGGTGATGGCCGTAGCACAGTCCCTAGGCCGGTGGTAAAGACCACCAAATAATGACCATGGCGGTGATCCCTCCCATAGACACCAAATGTACCACACCAACCGCCAGGTTGGTACGACCACTGAACACGGTGGTAGCCACCTACAGGTAGGTAGAAAACAAGGAACCGCCCACCATATCATGACATAGCACAACACCTGGATTTCTGGGGCGGTAGCAACAACACCAAAAGCTTGGCGGAAACACATCATTTAAAAGGAGACACTTACCTCCAGGGACACAGAGGAGTCCGCTGCCGCCATGGAGCCAGAAATGCAAGTCTTCCCAATCCTGTACCACACCATGGCCGTCCAGGTGCACCAACGCCAACTAAGACGATGACGGTGAGTACAGGCACCTAGCACACAAAGGAGGGAGAGAGGAAGGGGAGAGTGACACACACATGCACAACACACACCATACACACACACCACACACCTAGAACCAGCTGCAGAGTAAATCGACTTTAACAGTACCCAGGAGCAAAGAAAGCCAGGACACATACCTCTGTACCAACCACTGTAATCATGTTGGATGAAAATTGAAAATCTAAAAACGTACACAACTGCATATGTGTATGTAGGCCCAAAGACCCTCTGGTGATGGAGGGGTGTCCTTGCCCACTGGTTCTGGAGGAGGGTCCTTGCCCTCTGGTTGTGGAGGGGGCTCCTTGGCCTCAGTTTTGTGAGGGGCATCCTTGGGCTCAATTTTGTGTGGGGCCTTCTTGGGCTTAGTTTTATGAGTGGCCTCCTTGTGCTTAGTTTGGAGAGTGGCCTCGTTGCCATAGTTTTGTCAGGGTCCTCCTTGGGCTTAGTATTGGGAGGGGCATCCTTGGGCTTAGTTTCGGGAGGGGCCTCCTTGGCCTTGGTCTTGGGAGGGGTCTCATGGGCCTTTGTCTTAGGAGGGGTCTCCTTGTCTGTAGGTTTTGGAGGTGTCTCCATGGTTTTGTTTGTCTGTTTATTAGGAGGCGGCACCTTAGCCCTCCATTTTGGGGGTGGAGGAGTGTCCTTGGTGTGGGGGCCCTGTGTCACACTTATGTGCCCCTTAGTGGCAGCTGGAGACTTTGGAGGTGGTACAGTGTCAGACTGGGAGCTTGAGGTACTGGGATGGGGGGTGGGATCTTCCTCATACAGACATGACGGGGGAGGGAAGAGGTCAAGACCGGGAAAGGAAAAGCTTCTTAGGGCCAACAGGCGGGATATGGGAGGAGGGATGGGGGTGGAGGTAGAGGAAGTGGTTGTAGGAGGAGAAGGTGTGCTGGACTTGGGTACAGGTGCATGGACAGTGTACATTTGTGTGGTGGATGGCTGTTGGGGGTCTGAGTGCTAGCACCTGTGTGTCTTTGGAGGGGCAGACAGGATGCAGGGGACAAACAGGTTGCATGGATGGACGTTTTGGTGTGGTGTCTGCAAGTGAGGTGGCTGTGCTGCATGATGTGGTAATGTGGTGGTGGTGACTGCACATGTGGTGTGTGGGGTGCATGTCTGCAGGTCTACTGTTGTGGTGACTGTGGGCAAGGCTGTGCAGGTGGCAGGTTCAGGGACTGTTGATGCAGTGCATGCAGGTGTGAGTGTGGATGTGACTGTGAGGGAGAAGGAGGAGGGGAGACAGTGGACACAGTGGATGATGTTGAGTGTGCATCTGTGTGTTGGCTGTGAGAGTGCTTGTGGACTGAAGTATGCTGTCTGTGTTTGTCTGTGTGAGTCTTGTGTGATGTTTTGTGTGCATGCTTGTCTGAATGTGTGGATGCGATGGGTTGGGGGTGAGGAGATTGGGACTGGGAAGTGATAGTTGGATGGGGGATGGAAGAAACAGGGACACTGGCTGCCATCAATGAAGAGGCCAGAGCCTGAAATGATCTCTGTAGAGCCACCTAGCCACCGTGAATGCCCTCCAAAAAGACACTGCATTGTTGCATCTGGGATGCCAGCCCCTGTATGTCATGCACTATGGTTCACTGCCCTGCAGAGATGGATCTTGGGAGGTCAATAGCCTCCTCATTGAGGGCAGGGCCTGAGGTGCCTGGGGCAAAGGAGATGCTCACCCTCCAGGGTGAGCTGGCACGGGCAACTCGGTGGGAGCTACTGAAAGGGCAGTCCTGGTGCGGGGGTGTTGGTAGAACCTGTAGCTGGGGTGGTACCAGAGGTGTCCACCACCACCAGGGAGCTCCCATCAGAGCAGGAATCAGAGTCAGTGGTATCAGCACTTGTCCCCGCCATGGGGCTTCCCTCACCCTCGATCCCACTGGTCCCCTCGGCTTCAGTGGATTCTGCCTTCTGGGTCCCGTAGTTTGCAGCTCCCTCACTCGCCGGTGTCCCTGCTCCCTTGCCAGATGATGCTAATGCACACATGGACAGGATGACAAAAGGAGAGGGGGGAGAAAGAAAAGGAGCACAGGGTCAATCACAGCACCAATAGCACAGATTGCATACACATCACTGTCACACACTGAAACAGAATGGGCCATATTGACCACATTGGTATTCCATTGGCTAAGTACCACAGCAGGTAGGAGTCCAACGCTGCCAGCTGAACACTAACTGGGTCCAACTAAGCCCTGTCTGCTATGGAAACCCTGCTACCTATCTATCAAAAATATGCATTTGACCCTATAAACCTAAGCTGGACCAAGCAGCAGTGTCTAAATTGGCATATTGGGGCATCCGCTGACTAGTACCCTGCACCCAAATCCTATGCCAGGCAACAGAGATGGTTGTCAAACACACTGTACTCACCCCCTTGTGGCTGCTGTGATGCCCTCAAGCACCCATCCAGCTCTGGGTAGGCCACTACCGGTACGTGGGCCATCAGGGGGGACAGGTTCCGAAAGAGCACCCTTTCCTCATTGGGAGGCCGTCCCCAGTTGGGCCTCCGTGGTCTTCCAGGCCCAGCATCTCAGGTCCTCCTACCGTTTCTTGCAGTGGGTGCTCCACCTGCTACAGACCCTCAGTGTCCACATGTCCTTGGTGATGGCATGACACAACCCCTTCTTCTGATGGGCTCTAACCTGCACAGAAAACACAAACAGTGGGACATCATGAACCAGACAATCCAGCCTGTCACACATATGGCCTACAAACTGCTTTTGCCCCTCATCAGGCACACACATGACCCATACCCTTTCATTAACACTGCCACCAGCCATAACCCCCAAATGACACCCTGCCAGCACACACACCTCCATGCAGCCATGCCGCATGCAACGTACCCATGGTGTACTCACCTGTAGGTCTGGAGGCCTATACAACTGCCCATATAGGGGTAGGTCCCCATCAACTTCCCTCTCCAACTCCTCCAACTTGAAGGCTGGGGCCTTTTCCCCTGTTGCATGTGCCATGGCAGTTCCAGACACAGGTCACAGTAAAACACGTAGTGGAGATGTCGTCCTGTGGAAAGTCAGGAATCAAGTGAAGTGGTAGTAATAAAATGCCGGTCACGTCCGCGGCGGTGAACACGGTCACCGATGGCGCTGATCATCATTGGTTCCCATACTCCGTAGAGGGCCATCTTAGCCAATGAGGAAGTGCACGGCGGCGAGACCGCCTCCCGCCATGACGCGAACACATGCGGAGTGAGGTCACTTCCACCTGTTCCTACATACAGGACAAGCAGTTGCCATTTTCTAATGTTAGTACACATGTACAGATTAATAAGTGCATCATTGTAGTCAAATGTACTCACCTAGACCATTCCAGTGTCCATCATACAAGCATGGTCTGTGTACACTGCTGTAGTGTGTTCATGGTTCCTGTTGTCACTCCTTTCTTACTTTTGGGACCCTTAGGTACCAACCACTGTAGAGGAATAGGAGGAGGAGGCAAGTACCCGTGTACAGACCCCTTGTGGACTTGCATACTGGAGGACAGGCACATCATACTCACCAATCGTCTGGACAGGACCACAATCACAGAGCTGTGTGCACAACTGGAGCCTGATCTGCTCCTTGCTGTGCATTGCACAACAGTAATACCCCCTCTTCTGCAGGTACTCTGAGGTCTCCATTTCCTGGCAACTGGCTCTTTCCAGGTGACAGTGGGCTTGGCTGCAGGAATGTCACAGCTAATGTTCTCTATTGCGCTTGCAAGGGTATTGGCAGCCTTGCTCAAACACATATGCAGCTACATCGCATTCCCCCAGGTAGATGATTTACCCACTGTGAAGGCTGGATTCTATGCAATGGGACATATACCACATGTAATTGGGGCCATTGACAGGAACATTTTGCCTTACTCCACCCAGGGCCAATGAACAAGTGTACAGGAATAGGAAGAGTTTTCACTCACTCAATTTCCAGATGATGTGCCTTGCTGACCAGTACATCTCCCATGTCACTGCCAAGTATCCTGGGTCGGTGCATGATGCTTTTGTCCTGAGGAATAGCAGTGTCCCACAGCTGATGGCACAATTACAGAGGCACAGAGTATGGCTTAGAGGTGAGCCTGAGTCCCCACCCAATGTATGCAGAGTATGCCTTCAGGAGTCACACCCCATGCCATTGTGCAGGGCTAATGTGTGTCCCTCACTTCTTCAAGGTGATTTCAGCTACCCAAACCTGTCATGGCTCCTGACCCCGTTAGGAATCCGAGGACAGGGGTTGAGAATAGGTACAATGATGCTCATGGGCGTACCAGGAGGATTGTTGAAAGGACCTCCGGGCTCCTGAAGGCTAGGTTTAAATGCCTCCATCTGACAAGTGGATCCCTATGCTACTCCCCTGAGAAGGTCTGCTGGATTGTTGTTATGTGCTGCATCTTCCACAATTTGGCCCTCAGATGGCATGTGCCCTATCTGCAGGAGGGGGGGATGAAAATGCAGCTTTGGCAGCAGTGGACACTGAGGAGAGTGAGGAGGAGGAAGATGAGGACGATGTGGAGAAGAGGACACATATGATCTACCAGTACTTTTAATGCCACTTAGGTAAGACTGTTGAACTAAACATTTCTCCTTTTCAGTGCTGTGCTGTGTGGCTGTTGCATAATGCTAGTCATTACATTTGCATCCCACCTGACTGTCACCTATGCCTTCCCTTATTGCAGATGTTGATGTGGTTACAACAGTATAATGCTGTGATGTGTACAGACTGCTGAGACACATTTGTAGGATGGATCAACATATTACTGGGCGTTTACACAGGATCATGCAGTTCATAACAATTCTATACATTGTACATTACTTTCAGGATAAAGCACTATTACTCAAGTTGTGTCCAAGGGTGTTTGGTTATTGGTATACAAGTCAAAGTGCAATAGAGCTGGAGGATGGTTGGGGATAGTCCAGCGTAGTGGGCCGGTTTGTTTGTAGCACAAATACAGTGTCCAAGGGGCCATCAGAAGGGGAGCAATGGCAGTGGACAAGGTGACACACTGTAACACAATGGGGACATTCAAGAGGGGCTCATTTCCTTGCAGTGGTCTTTGTCTTGGCAACTGTCTCTGGTGACTGTCTGGGTCACAGGGACCGTTTGCAGGGTGGTTCACCTTCTGCAGGGAATGGGGTGCTGGTGGCCTGTGGGTCCTTTGGCAGGGCCTCCTGTCCACTAGCTGCAGCAGATGTAGAGGGCTGGTCAGTACACTGGCTAGTGGAAGGGGCCCGCTGGTGTGCTGTGTAGTCCCTCATGTTGTTGGCCATATCACCCAGCATCCCATGGTGGTGTTGAGGGACTGCAATTCTTGCTTGATCTCCTGGTGGTGTTCCACCTGCAGCCGCTGGTTCTCCTGCATGATGTTTATCACCTGATCTATCTTATTCTGAGATTGTTGTTAAGCCCCCAGGACATTAGTGAGTGCCTCCTGGGCAGTCGGTTCCCTGGGCCTGTCCTCCTGAGGCGCACAGCTGTCTTCTGACTGTCCCCGTCCCCCTGTGCCTGTGTCCCAAGAACGGTGTGCCCAGTGCCACTGACCCCAGGACCCTCATTGTCTTGCCTGTGAGGTGTGGACTGGGGTCTCTGTACAGGTGGGCACACTGCTGCTTGACATGTCCTAGGGACAGAGGTCTGGGGACATTGGGTGGGTGCTGTGGTGTTGGATACTGAGGAGGGACTGTGGTAGACTGGGAGTGGGCTGCAGTGGCTGACTGACCAGTGGTCCCAGGTAGTTCATCCACATCCAGAAGTCCAGAGTTGCTGTCATCACTGGGGGCATCTTCTGCTGGGGAACTAGGTAGTTGTTGCACCTCCTCCCCACTGGGATTGGCTGGTTCACCTGTGGGGATGTAAGTGATGTATTATGCTTCATGTGTGTGACATATTGTACATCTCTAGCTTCCCCTGTATCATTGCTGTTGCCCTGCCACCTTTGTTTGTGTATGGTGATGGATTGTGGAATTGTTAGTTCTTCATGCTGTGCATGCATTGGTGGTGGATGTACATGCAGGGCTGGAAGGGATGTGCATGCAGTGGGTATGCCATGCAGGGCTTGGCACTTAGGTTTGTTAATTGTGGTGGTGCACTGTGTGGGATGGAGTGGGATGATGGGTGTCAGGGTGAGGGGTGGTGGTGGCATGTAGTTATGGGGGGTGTTGGACCTGGCCCTTTTACAGGGTCATTCCCCAGACTTTTTGCATTTTGCCTCCATATTTTTCTAACCTTTGTTGGCTGACGTTTTGACTCTGAGCACTTTTTCACTGCTAACCAGTGCTAAAGTGCATGTGCTCTCTCTAACAAATTTGGTATGATTGGATTATACCTAATTGACATATTTAATTTACCTATAAGTCCCTTGTAAAGTGGTATCCCTATACCCAGGGCATGTAAATGAAATGCTACTAGTGGGCCTGCAGCGCTGCTTGCGCCACCCACTGAAGTAGCCTGTCAAACCGATCTAAGGCCTGCTAGCGCAGAGCCTGTGTGTGCAGTTTTCTGCCACAGGGACCTGGCATCTAAATTTATTTGCCAGGCCCAGAACTCCCCTTTTACTACATGTAAGTCACCCCTAAGGTACGCCCTAGCTAGCCCTTTGGGCAGGGTGCCATGTATGTAGAAGGCAGGACATGTGCCATGTTGCGTGGCCTGTCCTGGTAGTGACAATCAGCCTAACTTGGTGTTTCACTGCTGTGAGTGCTGCCCTCTCATAGGATTGCATTGGAAATGCCCTGCCTTAGGTGTAAGGGGTATTGTCTGATTTCTGAGGGGTAGCGTAGGCATATTTGGTATGGTTGTGACAGTGGTAAGAAATGCTGCTTACTAGTGTAGGTGTATTTTTTATCTCCAATCAACATCTGGGCAGACTGACAGTTGGGGCTTTGTGCATACTTTTCAGACAGCCTGAAAACAGGGAGGGTGGAGGTGACACAGAGGTGCATCTACATATTGTAAAGCCTTCCTGGGCTGAGAGAAGGGAGAGGCGAGGCACACCTGCATTTGTAAAGACTGTGCCCTGGCCTCACACAATAGAGTTGTTAACCCCCCACTGATGTTTGGAGCATGTGCTGAAAGGAGAGAGGGGGCACTCCCAGAACCAGTTGTAACTGGCTGGAACCTCCTCACCCTACCATTGAAAAACACTGTAAGAACTGACTATAAGTACAGGAGAATTTTCCCCACAATTTGAACATTCTTGGAACTGGAAACTGGACACAGAAGGCTGATGAATGGACTCACCAGGAAACCACCTTGGACTGCTGCTGTTGTGCTGACCTGTGACCTGCCTGGTCACTAGGAGGAATTGCCACCATCTGCACCCCTTGTGCTGGCCTGTAGCTGGTCCCACCAGCCCTGTGCTTCTTCTTGTTTTGGTTGTTCCCAGGGGCAGGGTGTTGTGGCCCCTCCCCCCTGCTAACCCTTCTACCACTTTGCCCACAGCCCTTTCCAAAGGGCGCTCTTTTATTTCTAAGGAAAAAATCACCGCCGCAGCCCAGGCTGCAGATTTGACCTGAGCGCTGTGAAAAGCGCTTTATTGGGAACCTTAAAAATCACCGCCGCAGCCCGGGCTTAACGAAGTGCTCCTCGCGCTCTGCACGGCGCCTCTTCCCTGCCGAGAGTCACTGCCGCAACCCGGGTCCTGATGTAAGATCCATCGTGCTGGAGCTGCGCTGTCTTCGGTGCCCGCAGGGCACTTGTAACTAAAGGAAGAGGAGCAAGCGCGCTCCTGTCGTACCCCCGGGGCGAGCTCGTTCTCTGGAGCACCCCTGGGGCACCAGCAGGCACCTGCTTCAGGTGCCTGCCCGCGGCCGTGAGCTGGAAAGGCTCATTTCAAAGCTTCTCCGTCGGGCGAGGGGACGGAAGCCTCCTTAGAGGCTCCCCCCTCCCCACCAGGTCCATAGTATAATGTGGGGCCCTGTCGCCCCCCCCCCTCCCGAAGAAGGGCCGGACGAGACCCAGGGGGAATCTCCCCCAGAGGACGCGGCCCCCAGAAGGGCCAACATCGAACCGGAAGAGCGGGCGGGGTGGAAGTCTCCTCAGAGGCTCCTCGCGCCTCCAACGATCGACCCTGTGGGCATTTCTGTGCCCCCCTCCTTGACTCGAGGGGCCCATTTTGAAAGAGGGTGCTGGCTACCCCTCTCCCCTACGGAACAGCATGTGGTCCCCGTTGAGCGCATAGGAACGCCGGGGGCCCCCACTACGACTTTCCAGGCACTGGAGTGCCTTACACTGGGAATTAAGGTACTCTTGGGGTCACTGGGAGGGTGGGATGTTCTAGGGTGACCCACTGAGAGAAACACATTTTTTATTTATGTCTTGCCATATGTTCACTATTGTTCCTTTTAGGGGTACTTAGGAATTATTCATGACAAGTGCATATACCTCTTATTGTAATTCCTGACTACTGCTTATGTTGCAGAATCCTGAGTACTTACGTGTTCTAATGTGACAACTGCATATTCCTGCAGAGTATTAGTAACTTGTGTAGCAGTCTGACAACTGCTAAGGTAGCAGGGTATTACTTACGTGTAATGTTGGTCTAATTATGTTTTGTGCAATACAGATTACTTTTACATAGCTCAGTGTTGTGTTTACTTTGTGGTATACATTTTGCGTCACGTGTGTTGTGTGTTGTGCAAATGCTTTACACATTGCCTCCAGGTAAGCCTGACTGCTCGTGCCAAGCTACCAAGAGGGTGAGCAGGGGTTATCTTGGACGTGTAACTCCCAAGCCCTAACTAAAGTGGGTAGGTTCTGCCTGGCTGAGGTGCATACCCTAGCCAACCAGAAACCCCATTTCTAACAGGGGGTGATAGGTAGTAAATGTTGAGTCACCAGTGTCCAGTCCTCCGGCTACTCCAGTGAGTCCCTTAGGATGCAGGATTGCCAAGACTTGCTCCCCCCATGGTGTCAGCTATGGGGGAGGAGGTGGGGGTCCACCGCCAGTCCTCTGGATGACAAGCTGGTGCCTTGCTGCAATGGAACACACCTTCCCTTGTCGGTCGTTCCACCTCTTCCTTATGCCCTCCCTTGTGCTTGGATGTAGTCCCCCGGTGTTCATCTTGTCCACGATCCTCCACCATCACTCCATCTTCCTGGCAACGGATACCTGCTGGACCTGTTCTTCATTGGGCTGTGGCTCTACCCTGACTATTTCCTCAACCATGACCCGCAACTCCTCATCGGTGAAACTGAGTACCTTTGTGGGGACATGGGTGTTGTGTAGTGTGTGTAGGTTCTGCAGAGGGTGATGTGTGATGTGGTAGGGTGTGTGGTGCGTGTGGGATGAATAGGTAGTTGTGATATGTATGTGCTGTACTCTTTTGGATTAGCATCGCAAAGTGTATCTGTCTTGTGTTAGCAAAGGATTGTGGATGATGTGGGTGTGTGTTTTATAGTGCTGTTGGTGGGTGCGTGGGGTGTGTATATTTGTGTCAGGTGTGGGTTTTTTGTTCTGGCCAATGTTGGTTTCTGTTGTGTTTGGGTGGCCTTATCCGCAGCAGCTGTGTTCACCGCCAATGGTTTACTGCTGTTTAATGTCCGCTGTGGTGATTTGTGGGTCATTATTTGGAGGTAGTAGTATTGGTGGCGTAATGGTATGGGTGGTAGTTCCAACTGTTTATCACGTTCGGTGGATCTGGCAGATTTGTGGTTGTGCCTGTTTTCTGTTGGTTTTATGTGTATGTGTCATAATCTGGTGGATGGATGTTTGCTTCCGCGGGGTATGTTGGTAGCAGTCACTGCAGCGGTATTCGGAATTTACCGCCAATGTCATAAGGAGGGCCGAAATGTCAATGATTTTCAACTCTTCTTTTATTTCAAGTCCAATCTTGGCAAGTTAATATTCACACAAATTAAGTATTCCAATTTCTCCTTCAAATAATAGTGGAATAAAAACGACACATGTTTCGTTTACATCACTAAACGTCCTCAGGTTCTTATTCTTTCAAATGATCTGATTCTGATAAGGAAAACTAGTCATGCCTTTTCCAATCGTAGCATCAGCATTAAACATTGAGGTATGTAGTTTACTTCAACCTCTCCCTAGTCACTGTATTACAGACTTGCGGCTCCCATTAGTGGTACCTTAGTTCATGTTGATAAACACAGCAAGCTTCCGCATGCACAGCACCAACTATAACTCGTTCCCTAAAGTAACTGTAACTCATGCCCTTGCCAGGCACAGTTTTCTCATCAGTTTTACTGCAAATGTACAGTGATATTATCAATGATGTCATAGAAGATGTCATGAGTGATGTAATACCTGGGGTAATTAGCAGTGGATGGCGAGGGTGTGAGATATAGTTACCTTAAGGCACAAGTTATAGTTACTTGAAATAACTCTAATTATGAAAGGTATATTTCCATGGATTTCTGCTTGTAAAATCTGAACTTAACTGTAACGTCCCTGTAAACTTAGTTTTTTAGTAAATTTCTAAAGTTTATTTTCTTTTAAATCAATTTTCTAACTATAACATCCTTGTAATCTTGTTTTCTTCAGTGAATTTCTAGGTTTTTTTGTTTACGTTTAGTAAAAAGCAGATCACAATGCATGGAGGGGAGTTGTACACAGGGCCTGGCCTGGCAGTGTACTGCCCCCACCCAAGCTAGCTGCTCCAGCCCCCCCTCCTGCATGTCATCCATTTTCCAAGTACATGCTCCTTTTCCCTCATTACACCCCTGTGTGATCGTTGTTCTGCCACTGCCCTTCCTGCCTGCCCTGAATAGTTAGCTTGCTGCCCCATCCACCTGCTCTCTACCCTCTGTTGTCTGAGGCCATACAGCCCTCTCCCTCCTGTCCTGCATGGTCTGATCTGCTGCCACTTCCATCCATTTAGCTTGATGTCCCTGCCCACACCCTTGCCCTCCAAGCCCAAATTCTATGCCCCATCATTGCCCTGCAGCTTAGCCTCTGAGCTTAGATTGCTGTCCCTCCCCTCCTTCCCCCTGCCCTCTGATGTTTACATGTCCCTGTTCCCTCCTTTTTGCTCACCATGTTCCACGGTCCTGCTACTGCTACCCCTATCTTCTGAGTGTTCTGTTGAGGTCCTACTGCCCCCTCCCACCTGCCTAGTGTGGTCAGATGATGCCTCCTATCCCTGCTACCTCCACCCCCTGTTCAAGTTCCATGCCCCTATACTCTCCCTCTGTACTCGATGGTCCATTTTGCTGCCACTCTCTTCTTCCCTCCATGCTCTGTTGGGGTGCAACTGATCCTCCAGCTTATCTCATATGATTTGTTGTGAAGCCCCTCCCCCTGCTCTCTCTTGCCTGTGTCTAGCCCCTACCCATCCCTTCTATCCTCCATGGTCCTTTGTGCACGTCTCTGCCCCCTCCCTCTTGCCCACTTTTGGAAAGTGGGTATTAATAATGATAAATAGGGACCTACCACTAGTAATAAGGCCATAATAACTATGGAAGTTTCAGACACGGTCTCAATAAATTGATCCCTTGCTCAACGCCTGATAGCTGGCAATGAGCAGGCAGGCTTAACATAATAGGTGTGTATAGCATTGAAAAACATCAACACATTAAATAAGTAAGACACAACACACAATAAAAATCTAACACCAATTTATAAAAATATTTGTACCTTTAAAATGACACCAAAGTGCGAAATATCCAATGTAGGAAATCAGAGATGTTAGTTTTTGAAGAATAAGTATAAAATGTGCTTTCTGGTGCCTTAAAACCAATAGCGCCAACTGGGGACTTCTGGTCGCGCTTGACTGAGACCAAGTCACAATTTGAGGCTGACGGCAATGGAGCCTCTGTTAAAGCTTTACGTTTCGACTTGACAGGTTTTCTGGAGCTTTTTCTCTCGTTGTTGGGCGAGTCTCTCCTTCAGTCTGGGATTTGATGAGACATCATCAACTTGGCTCAGTGTGGGCTCCCGGTCAACTCCTGGAAGTCTCGTCAATGGGGAAAAGCTCCAGAGCTTCAGCTGGACTAACCTGAAATTCAGTCTGGGTTGCAGTTCAATGTCAGCAGCTTGACTCCGGTCGACAGGTCGGTCACGTTATGGTTTACATTAGGTCCTCCAATGGGAGAGTATCTTGATGAGTTTAAATGGAACTGCCATAATGGTGTCTGTTTCACCGAAGTGAGCACTGAAAGAGGCATGGAGCTAAAACGTGTTTGCTTATTGAAAATAAATATTTAAAAAAACTTTTTTGACCTGCCTTTATCTGTGCCACCACTTGATGAATCTCCACTAAATTTTCCAAAAAAAAGTGTGCTGGTGATTCTTGTTGCGCACGGACAGTTTCAGGGTAATCTGTCAAGCAGGGACTGAGAAAAAGGGGTGGGGTAAAAAAAATGGTGTTTCCATGTAAATTCCCAGGGGAGATTTGGACACAACTACAGCCCAAAACACTTGACAGATTTACACCAAATGTGGCAGAAAGCTAGCATTCGGTACACAGATTACGCTTTCACTTTTTGGTGTAACTCCATCCAGGAGTTTTGGAGATATTAAAGGGAAATAAATTTGTATATCTAGGGCCATGGATCCTCCCCAATGACTTTGTGAACATTGATGAGCTTGTGCGGGGAAATGCCGCTCTGACTGGCTGTCAACACTTCAGCCAGGAAGAGTTGGCAGCCATCTTGGGACTCAGCTTAAACCAAGTCCCACAAAAAAAGTGTAAAAAAAGAAAGGGGGGCAGGGTAGAGACATCCTGACCCCTTAGCTCTGGTGTTGGAGATCTAGAGGGACCCCACCAGGGCAAAAAAGCATTTTCCTTTTTAGTTGTTTTGCTGCAAATTTGCAGAAAAAAAAATAAAAACAAGTGTAGGCCCCAGCGCGTATTTTTTTTTAAAGACCCTAGGGCCCATATTCATACTTCTTTAGCGCCGCATGTACCTCAATTTTTTATGCAAAAGCGGCACAAACTTGCAAAACACAATTGAATTTTGTAAGTTTGTACCGTTTTCCATCAAAAAGTGGCTCAACTGCAGCGCTACAAAAGTATAAATATGGGCCTAGGTGGGCCAGGTCCTGAGGACATGTGATAAATATTGAGGGGGATGCATGGGGTTCCCCTCCTGGGCTTTGTACAGCCCCAGGGACCGCCACCTCCCTGGGGAAATTCTGTCATTTTATATGAGGGGGCTTGCGCCCCCCCTGCAGCCCAGGGACCACCACCTCCCTGAGGCATTGCTGTAATTTAATGCGAGGGGGCCGTGCACCCTCCCAGAGCCCCGGGGACACAACCTCCCCAAGCATTCATGTAATTGTATGTAACTTTATGCCTGTGCCGCATTTCCCCCCCCCACTCACCCTACCGCCCGCAGCCCTGGGGACCACCACCTCCCCAGGGCAAACATAAAAAACTTGAAATAACTCTATGGAGGACCCCTGATGGGCGAGGAATTACCCCAAAACTTTTTTCTCTACATGTGTGAATCAGCAGATCAACTATGGTGCTCAGCGTGGCCCCCGTGTAAATCAGAAATGGTCCATGTATCCAGCTCTCAATTAAAAATAAAAATACACCCACTCACTAACCCACTTATACCCTTGAACTGTCATGGATTCACCCGCAGATCCAACTCCAATGGGGAAAAAGCTCACACTCACAGATCTACACAGCCACTCACACACCCACTCAGAGACCCACACACCTATTCACACACCCACTCAAAGACCCATACAGCCACTCACATACCAACTCAGTGACCCATACAACTGCTCATATACCCACTCACAGACCCATATACCCGCTGACACACCCATTCACACACCCACCAAACCACTCACACATCCACTCAGAGACCCATATAGCCACTTTTACACCCAGTCACACATTTACAAAACCACTCACACATTCGCTCACAGACCCATACATCCACTCATACACCCACTCAGAGACCCATACAGTGACTCACACACCCACTTACAGACCCACACAGCGACTCACACAGGCACTCACTGACTCATGCAGCCACTTACACATCCAATTACACACCTACATAAACACATACAAACTCACAGACTCATTCAGCAACTCACACACCCACTTGCACACTCATTCACCCACAGTTACATCCCCACACAACCTCTCACACACCCAATTACAGACCAACATAGTTAGTGACAGACCCACTCACAATCCCATATACATACTAAAACACCTAGTTGCAGACACACAAAACCACTGATACATCCTCTCACAGATCCATAGAGCCACACACATGCCCACTGTATTAAATGTGTTGTTGTTTAAAATTAGTGCCTTTGGTTGGGAACAGATCTGACAATCCGTTATGGAGCCAAAAGTGTTCTGATTTAAATGTATGCTTTTGGTTTGTGGATCTGCGATGGATCCCCTGATCCTAATGAGAATTACAACAAAAAAAAAGATTTGAAAATAAACCAGAGTTTGAGAAAAGGGTTGGCTCTGAATAGAGTCTTTGTGTTTATGATGTTTAGATGAATACTACACATAGAATAGGATGCAGTCTTTCAAATTGTTAAGAAACACCCTGTTGCCCTTCTTTGTGAAATGAACTTCCTTGTTTTGATATATTCCATCCGTCCAACTACTCCAGCTTCCTCCACCTCATATAGCCAATCCACACATACCCAAACACAGACTTACACACACACTTACATGCACACACTTACTGACACATACACAACAGATGTACAGGTCTCCTTGCAGCGTACACATTTACACCATTGCCCAATGTGAGAGTACTGTCATTGTGTTGCCAGCATTATTATGCAATGTATAATGACACCACAATGACAGGTGTGTATGCGTGCAACATGCTTGTTGCGCCAGTATGTCCCCAGCCATGTGTGACACAGTTGTCTCCCCGTCATATGCATGTCACTGTGATTAAAAAATTACTGTGACAAGTATATGCCTGCAGTGGTCCTGCCGTCCAACGCAGTGCCCAACCAAAGTACCCTGGCAATGTGGCATCGCTACCTTCGAGTCCGGTAATGGGGGGTCATCTTTTCTCTGTGGATCAGAGACAGCAGTGACAGCAGGTGTTGTCCAGTCATGTCCAGTCAAAGATGAAGGTGGAATGAGGAAAAAGGTGAGTTTTTACCCCTCCACCCAAATCCACCAACTCAGAATTGAAGGTTAGACCGCCACTTTTTTCTTGGTCGTAAAGGAGTCTGGAGTACAGCCGGCATCCACTTTTCCCTCTCCTGCCATTGATGCAAATGTGTTTCTTGGCAGAGATGGTGGATCCAATGCAGGCTTTTGACCATGGGACCACCAACACCTAAATACATGGGTGGATCATCACAGCTGAGGACAGGTTTTCAGTTGGCATACTCACTAAAAATGCCAAATTCAAAATGTTGAGGTTTTATTGAAAACTGAACAAGAAAATAGAGTGAAGTGGCTTGAATTTACAGTGTACTTATTTGTCAAAGAACGTTTAATTTGTCAACCCGCCAGATTATCTGCAAGTATTGCTATGGAAACTAGGGGAGAATAAAATGCCTGCCAGAGCAATACATAATAAGTTTGATTTGGTTCAAATTACAGAGGGACTACGACTACTAAATGTTTATGACACAATACTGATACAATGTATACACCCATTTTGAGCAAAAGTGCGTATTGAACCAAAGAGTGAGAAATTACCTCTGAGCTACAAAAAGACCTTAACGTTAGAGTTGTGTACTTACCTTTAGATTTTGAATGTAACATTGAAACAGTGTGTAGAGAGAGATGTGGATGAACCACTTTTTTCTAGTAAATGTTGGGCCCACACAAATCATCTGGCAGTAACTAGTGGATGTGAATAAAGTGAAGAAAGCTACATTCTATCTCATAGTGAATAATGAGTATTACCAAGATGTAGGTGTTGTTGCACATGGAAGTTGCATGGAGGGAGAAAGTCTGCCTTCAAGTGTATAGTTTGAAAAAGGGGACAGAAATACATGTGAAGAAATATATTAGCACTACAGTATTCATCCACTGCATTCAAAAGAGGTTATGGGGATGTCATAGAACTGCATCAAATAAAACAATCAAAAGCACCTCTAGTGAGTGTATGGGAGAAATGTTTAGCGGCTTGATGTTTTCCAAAACTATTTCCACCTGTTGTATGTTCATACGGTATGATGAGTGCCCTGTACGAATACCTGCAGCTGAGAATAGGTAAACAAGATTATATTCAGAGGACATTAGATTTTGACAAAGTATTTCATATATATTCCATCTCTTCTTTGAAAGTGATTTTTCTGGACTGTTTTATGCAGTTAACCATATTCTTAAGACAGGATTTACTATACAAAATATGTCTGCAAAAGACTTTGTTAACAAAATTCAAGGGAAAGATGAGAAGGTGGAACACAATTTGATAAATTTGATCACATGCCTATGTGGGACCAATGAGTATTGGTATCGTCGTCATGGTGAACTGAATTGTATGTTGTGAAATGTATCTGCACCAACTTTGCTTTTGGCCCTGAGTTTTGCAGACTATGCATGGGATAACTTACATGACTTTTTGAGAGAAGAAAACTGTAACATTAAGCACATCAATTTAAACACACCGGGAGAACTTTACGCCTGATTTAGATTCTGGCGGCATTAGCTGTGTCGGCTAATCCAAGAAGGCAGTCAAGTTGATGGTGTTATACTCACCATATTGAAGTGTAACTGTTCTGGAGGCAGTGTACTGGTGGCGGTTTGCTGATGGAGGAATGACATCGTGAGACCCAATGAACATCAGACAATGGGAGTGGCTATGGAATACAGATAGGTCACACACACACACTGTACCTTTGCCAAATGTATCCCCCTGCATCGCACATGACACAACACACAACATCACACATACACTATGATCCTTTGCCATTCCACCACAATACAACACGTACAGGCTGCAAACATGCAGCATCAGATATCCATAGCATACATCCATAACATTTGCACCCACACACGGCACAACCATAACAACGAACTCAACTGCGCACTCATACACATAAACACACTCACACAACATCACAATAACACACATCACGGTAATGACCACCACTCAACAACACTCACATGTATGTTGCGTGTAGCAACATAACACAACACACAACATACACAACAATATCAATGCCATATGCAATTTGCACACATATTGACACAACCATAGCACCCACTAGACCTTCCTTCATCTCAACCAGCCAATCTCATTGCACACATACATGCACGTGTTGACTCACGTACACAACTCGGACACAGGTCCCCTTGCAACGTGCAAACATGGACACAGTTGACAGGTGTGATTGTACTGCCATTGTGGTGCCAGCATTCATTTGCCAATGAATACTGACACCAAATGACATTTGAGTATGTGTGCAATATTTGTTGTGTATCAGTGTATCCACATCAGTGTCTATCCCACTCGTACCCCAACATATTCATGTCACAGTAATCTGAGAAAATTGCAGTGACCCCCCCAACGTACACAGCAAATAAGGGTTCCCTACCTTCGTGCCCAGCAATGGAGGGTTAGTGTTTTCTCTGTGATCTAGTGGCAGCTGCGATTGAGGGTTTTGTCCAGTCATGTTCAGTTGGAAACAGAAGTAGTATTAGGAAAAAAAGGTGAGGTTCCACCCCTTTTCCCCAATCCATCAGGTTAGAATTGGAGGTCAGACCACCACATTTTGCTTGACGGTAAGGCACATCCAATCTGGACAGGGGCATGTGTGGCTGGAGTCCCTCCACCAGCCACTCTTCCTAATGGTGCCATGGCAGCAGATGGCAATACTTGGCAGAGTGGGCGGGCCTCGGGAAGGATATCATCTATTGTACTCCCAACATCTAAATTGGGCAGGCAGACTGCCAAGCTGGCGGACAGGGTTTCCCTCAAAAAAGTGGTAGCAAACCCACTACCACCAGCATCTAAATCAGGCCCTTTGCTCTTTGGATTCTGCAAATATTTGTAGGTATTCATCTGAAACAAAAATATCGACTCTTTGAGAAGTGACTAATTTATTATTGGAACAAGCGCAAATGAGTCTGTACTTTCTTTCATAGAACAGTATGTTACATGTAGCAACCCAGAAGACAGTGTGGAAAAGGCATAAAATAGCAAGTTCTGCATTTTCAGTCACATAGATGTGAGAAGCGCTATTGGCGGAAATACAGAGCAAAAGGAAAATTTACACAAAATGTCATTTTGGATTTCCAAGACCTGTTATTTTAAAAGGAAGAGTGAAAAGTTTTACGTCTGCACTCAGTCCTACACTTGCTTGGAAATCACTGAAAAAATCCTACAATCTGAGGAGAACAGAGGCTTTGAAATATATTTATGACTACAATCCTGTCTTTCTAAGAATATGGAATGCCAATATGGTTGTTCAATTTATGGCAGACTGTAAAGCTGTTGATCATTATGTAACTTCATAACATTCATAACAACAACTGAGAAGTCAGAGATGAAGATATGTGGGAAGAGATTTCTGCTTTAAGGTCTCTAACAAAGAAATTGTTTAGCTTCAGTTTGAAGATCCGTCGACACTGGGCAATTGGATCCTATGAGTGCTTCGATTGGTTGAGTTCAGCTAGTTTATAATCTATGTCAAAAGGAATTGTTTGGGTGAGTCTCTACCTAGCATGTAAGCAAAAGTGAGTGTTGAAGCCTTTTCCAGAAATTCAATACCTTGCAGAATTTGACCCAGAAAGTAAAGACATTATAAAAGCAAACATGTTGGACACATACTATGCAAAAAGGAGTGTACATCTTGAAAATGTTTGTCTTTATTAAATACTTCAAAACTACATATATAGAACAATGTGACAGAAATTGTAGATGAAGGCAAATTTGCAGTAGCTGGTGGTGAGGTTTGTTTGGTATGACACAGCAAAGGCAGTCTATTTCACCATAGAAACCTGAATTGCCTGATTGCTGAAAAAATAGATTTTTTCTATTTGGCACTTTTACAGCTGTTTAAACCTTTGCATTCTGAATCAGAAATCAATGCTGCAAAGGATAGCATTGAGTGTTCAGTATTTCTTAACTATTTCAAAATGTTAAATGATTAAAGTGAACAGGAAGAAACAATGGCTGCTTGAGGTAGCTATTGAGAGTTCACAAAGAAGCCAAAGTTCAGGTCCTCAATTCAAGATTCACTTGGACAGCCAATAATTGAAAAAAAGCTACTATTGCGATGAATGAGGTGGAGACTGCAATGAACAAGCAAGAAGGGAAACAATTGATTCAAGAGACTTAGTCGAACAACCAAATGACAAGGAAAAGGAAACATATATGAAGGTGAAAGCCACAGTTGAGCATTGATTGCTCAGTGAGAAGAAAGAGTGTGCATGTACATCAATTTAAGCCTATACTGTTGTATGGCAGCGGTCATCTGGTACCGGTAAAAGCTTCTTAATGCAAGTTCTCACTTGTAGAAGGCTACATACTGTAATTTGTCATGTGTAGTTACAGCACCCACTGGATTAGCTGCACACAATATCAAAATAATTACTTTACATTGATTTTTTATGTTGCCTGTGGAATATGACAACATACTGGAATACCAAAAGTTATCCGGTGTAGCTTGCAATGAAGTGTCAATAATGTTTAAAAAGTGAAAGCTTTTGTTCATGGATGAGGTGAGCATGCTCTCAAACTTAATTCCTGCCTTTGTACATTTGAGAATGAATCAGATTATAAGAAAATACTATGATATGCTGTTTGGAGGAAAACACTTTTCAGGGAACTGCTGCAACTTACACCTGTAAAAGGAGAGCCTGTGTTCAAAACATTGCTTCATGATGAAAAACTGAATTCTTTGAAAGCATTGGATATGTGAATAGTTAGTTAAACTTCCAATACAAAGAATTTCTTAGGACTATGCGACAAGCATCTGACATTGAATTTGGGAATATTCTAAAGGATATTAGAGTCAGTGTTCTTTCAAAAGATGGAAGGTGTCTTCTAGAATGTCATCTTCTTAAAAAGCTGTTTCCAATGAAGAAGATAGCAGTAGAGCTAATGTTCACTCTCATACAAGAATGAAAAACAATTGTGTACCTAATGCCAGCACTGGAGGAGTGTGCTTCTTTCAAAAAAGAATTGCTGGAATTGAAGAAACAATTAATTTGGGAACTGACAGCAATAGACCAAATGGAGCACCAGGGTGTTGCAGTATTGCTAAATGAAATGTTACAAACAAAACTGGATTAATTAAAAAATCAGTTCCATGAACTGCAGGATTGGAGAAATTATAAAGTATTTGTAAGAACTGCAGAGTAATTTTGCATCAAAATGTAAATTTTGAGGATGCATTAGTTAGTGGTGCTATGTGTAAAATGATTGATTTCATTATCTTTCCTGATAGAAATGAGGTGGAATACCTAGTGATTAAATTTGATCAGATTGCTAGCTATTCATACACCCAGTCACACACTGATACAGCCAGTCACACACCCACTTACAGTCTGATACAGCCTTTCATGTACCCAGCCTCACACCAGTACAGCCACTTAAATACACACATTCATATAGCCACTGACACACCCTGGCACTCACTGATACAGCCACTGTCATACCCAAGCACACACAGATACAGCCACTCACACACCTACTCGCACACCAATACAAGCACTGATATACCTAGCCATGCACAGATACAGTCACTTGCATACCCTGCCACACACAATACAGGCTGCCACAGACCCACCTAAGCACATACTTACACACCAATGCAGCCACTCACATACCCAGCCACACACTGATACAACTACTCACGCATCCAGCCACACACTCATACAGTCACATACACACTTAGTCACACATTGATACATACACTGACATACCCACTCACATATGATATGGTCACTCACACACCTAGCCTCTAGTATGTCCACTCTTACACACACACAAACACACACACTGATACAAGCACTCACAGAACCATTCACACACTAATGCAGTCACTCATACACCCATCTATGGACCAATACAGTCACTTAAATACCCAGGCACAAACCGATACAGCCACTGACACACCCAGGCACACAACAATACAGTTACTGTCACACCCAAGCACACACCAATATAGTCACTCATACATTCACTCACACACTGATACAGCCACTCACACACCCAGCCACAAATTGATACAGCCATTCATACACCCAGTTGAACACCAATACATCCACTCATTCACCCAGCAACACAGTGATACAGCAACTCACATACCCACTCACACACTGATACATCCACTGAGTTACCCAGCTACACATTGATACATCCACTCATGCACCCAGCACACATATCAATATAGCCACTCAGAAACCCAGCCACCCACTGATACAGCCACTGACACACTCAGGCACACACCAATACAGTAATTCACACACCGTGTGGAATGTGTTTCTATGAGCATTGATTGCAGGGAAAGTGACCCATGCATAAAAAACTTCAGTTTTGCATGCGTTTTGAGCCTCAACCACACAAGTAACATCTCCAACCCCATTAGGTAGTCCATGGAAACCTGAATGTGCTGTTACGGCAGGCCTGCAGTTAGCAGGGATATTAATTGCATTCACCATTTTAATACATGGAATTCAACGAAAGAACTACTAAGGTGGGTTATCGTTTGAAATGTTCAATCTTGAACAACATATAGGCAAAGTTGGATGCTTCCTATAATGTTGAGGAGGATTGAATCCCTAACATCAAGGATGACTCAGTTTTAAGGTGAATAGGGGACCTTGGACACACAATAGACCTGTTAAATAAGGCCCAAACATGACACTCTGATCCCCAAGGGAATCATGGAAAGAGATCTTACCCTTTTGTTGTTTTACTCATGCATGCCCAGGCAAAACACATGGGGGACATTAGATACGTTTTCAGTACATTTATTGAAACAATTGTAGTTTTGCTGAGAGAGAATGACCTGCAATAATTAGGCAGATGAAATAAAGCAAAGTTATCAGCATTATGAACATAGTAAAAAAAATAAACAGTCCAGCCACGGCAAATTATTTCTGGATATTTCTACCTCTCAGTAACCCTACATGGAAAGCATAGTGATGGACCTTCTGCCTTCACCCAATCGAAGAGGACCATCTTCGCCCCCATACCTGGAGAACTGAACCAGAGAATCTGACTGTAGTATAGATGGCAATCCTTCTCTGCAACTGGATGATCAACACAAGTGAAGCTGCATGTTTAAGACAGCATTCATCCTAGAGGGCAGGGCACCATTTACATAATAAAACACACACTGTGTTAGAGGCACACTTCTGATGCAATGATATGCCTAGATGTTAGAAACTCTCTCTGAACACGCAACACAAGCACTATGATATCCTGTACTGTTTTCAGGCCTTGAACAGAGTGTCCAGATTACATGTCCAGAAGGGCTAGCTAAAAACACACAGTATATACAATGTATTCTTGGAATAATATCATGCAAACATAAGTGTGTAATATGTCATTGCTAAAAGTGATGTCAGCTAAAACATGTAAAATAGAAAATATAAAATTAAGCTAAAATGGAGAATGAATGTAGGCCCAATAAGGCATTATGACAAAATAAGGTCAAAATGTTAGTTATTTCCAATATAGGTTTCAGTAGTTTAAACCTGAGCTGAACCCCTCATTGGTATGGAACAGAGAAGACAGGCTTACCTTAAGTAAATGTGTAACACATTTAGAAATACCAACACAGTTAAAAAAATGTCAAAAGCACAACACAATATAAAACAAACTCCAATTTATAATAATACAGAATATTTTACCAACCAAAATAACAATCAAATGACATAAATTTGTGAACTTAAAATGTTAAAAATCCATTAAGGGTAACCTGAAATATGTTTTTTTAAAATGTTTAAACAAAAACAGCATCAAAAAGCGTTAGGCACTGACCCTGATCATTTTCACGATTTAAGTCTTACTCTGATGGACCATAGGTTGACTACAAAAACAAGTTTCAGCTCAGTTAGAAGTAATACCTGCTCACTTAGGGGCTGATTTATTTATTGGTGGTCTGCCCGTCCTCTGCTAAGGCAATGAAGTAAATTACTCTGTCGCCCTGAGGGTGGTGCCGATGGCCAAATTTGGAAAACGTTCTCCAGCCCAGAGAATATTTCTAGCATTTCTGGCAGGGACCTCCCTCATGGTGGTTGCTGTCAATGCATTGTAATTTTACAATTCTTTCAACATGACAGAGCCATGTGGCAAATGTACCACTTTTTAAATCTCAAATAGAAAATAAAAAACAATCCCCCTCACCTTGGGGGTTTTCTCTCATACAAGGGGCCACTCTGCACTTTTCAGTGCCTTTTACCACCAGCATTTTCCTGGCAGTGACAGACATTGAAAACTACTATGTCTGCCCATCTAAATTAAGTGGGTGAACATACAGCCAAAACTTTGATGGACCATACTCCATCGGGCTGTCAGAGAAGTTTGATCATGGCAGAGATGGTAGAGATGGAGAAGACAGACTGAAGCCAAGATAATTTTAAGAGAGACACTCATATACAGACCCCAGACCACAACCGACTTTTTGTAACTCTGTTGCCAGCCTCATCCCCCCACTAACCATCAACTTCAATCACTACATCCTACCCGCCAATCTCGACTTCCACCTCAGCAACCCTAAGAACTCCAACTCTACCACCATCTGGAGAAAATGCACAATATCGGCCTTACTCAACTGGTCACTGAACCCACGCACATAGCCCTACATTTACTGGACCCCATCTTCACCTCCAGCAACAGAGTCAAGTTCAGCCATATCACAGAACTCACCTGGTCTGACCACATCATCATCCATTTCACCATTCTCAATGCAGATCACACCATAACCAGGCACGGCAACTCCTCCCACTGAAGCTGTAGTAAGGTAATAGAAACACAGTGAACCCAGGCCTTAGCACCACCTAACCCAAAGCCTCATCAAACATAGAAAAAGCCGCTTCGACTTCTCCACCCGAATCACCAAATGAGCTGTCAGAGTCACCCCACTGAAGCCAGAGAAATCAAACAAAACAAGCCAGCTGGTACACCCCAAAGCTAACATCCACCAAGCCTAACTGCTTCTGACTTGAGAAACAGTGGTGCTTCATCACAAATCCCTCCGCCAGAGCCACTCACAAAGTAGCCCTCAGCAAATATCACCTGCTCATCAAGGAAGCTAAAAGACCACCCATCAAAGCCTGCTTCAACACAAAAGCCAACCACACAAAATAACTATTTAAAATAGTAAAATAATGGCAACATTAACTTCGAAGAGTGGGAATATAACCTTAAAACATGTGAGTCACACTTTCCTGGAACACACACAACCTGAGGTCCATCTAAAATAAACCACATTCCCTTCCCCTGTTCCACTGGTGGTACCCAACCCTAAGGCTAGTGGCATCAAACCTAACACCCTCCCCCCTTGCCATCATATAAATGACCAACTCATAATGATGCTTCACAACTATCTCTTATTCAATATCACCCTAACATGTACCAAAGAACCCAAAAACCCTGCCAATCATTACCCACACCTTTTCCTTTCCCAGCCCTACAATGCATATAACAAATGCTACCACACACACACCCATCACCACACACTCACCACGTACAACCACCCCTAGAACACTTTCACTGCACTTAGACCATAGCCCCCTCTCCAGATCACAACAGTCTCCTACTCAACACTACCCTAACATGTACCTGCGGTCCCCTACATCCCATAACACATTACACACACCACTCCCTCTCCCACTTCTCCCTACTATCTACATAACCAACCCTGTAATACACACACTCAGCCACCATATATCCTCCACACTCACCCACCACTAGAAGCTCTCCCCACACTAAACCCAATACATTGTCCATTCCCACTCTTACCTCATAGATCCAAAACCATCCTTGTCATACACTCGCCCAGACAGCTTACACCCGCCCATATACTCACCACCTCATGACAGATCCTACCTCTATCACTTCACTCTTGCCACAAACACACACTACTCATGAATCAGGTGCTATCCTCTGCCATACTCATACCAAATGCTCAGTGCTTACACATTCATTGATCCCCTGGGATCTTTATGCATCACTATTTCATCTCATACATGCAATTGCATTCTGTCAACCTAGAAGTTCACAGCAACTCAGTCCCCAACCCAGCTACACTACTTGTCCCCATCAATATATTAACCTTGAGCAACCCCTCCTATGACACACTCATATTCTCACCTACCAAGGCCCCCAACCTATTCCATCACCCTACCAACCCTCCCGTGCCTCACACCTCTAGCCCCTGCCCCTATGTGCAACAACAAGTCAGCCTTCACCAATACCTTATCTTGTCTCCCCCCACTAAAGACTACGAACAAACTAGATACACTGTTCAAAGTGCTGGCCCCCATTTCTAATACTATCATGTTTAACAATGGCTCCCCTCCATTTCTGAATAATGGTTCACATCACAGTATTCTCTACTCTCATCCAAAAACCTTCAACACACCTCTCAGTTACCGTGGCAAACAATACGTATAGACTGTTTGGATCTCTTGTCAAGCTATTGCAATTAGCATCCTCTTCAAATGTACACTCCAACTCCACCACAGAGAACACCACACCACAGTAGGATGATGCCGGTGATCATGAACACTCCACATAGAAAGAGAAGACAATGAAGACTGATGACCACAGCAGGCCAGATCATTTATGTTCCAGTGTCTCCTAAAAGTTCAATAAAGTCCATTAATTCAAATATCAAATACATGCTCCATAACTGCAGATCAGCTGATTATCACAGCACACAAAGGCCCTCATTCTGACCCTGGCGGTCTTTGACCGCCAGGGCGGAGGACCGCGGGAGCACCGCCGACAAGCCGGCGGTGCTCCAATGGGGATTCCGACCGCGGCGGTAAAGCCGCGGTCGGACCGGCACCACTGGCGGGGTCCCGCCAGTGTACCGCGGCCCCATTGAATCCTCCGCGGCGGCGCAGCTTGCTGCACCGCCGCGGGGATTCTGACCCCCCCTACCGCCATCCAGATCCCGGCGGTCGGACCGCCGAGATCCGGATGGCGGTAGGGGGGGTCGCGGGGCCCCTGGGGGCCCCTGCAGTGCCCATGCCACTGGCATGGGCATTGCAGGGGCCCCCGTAAGAGGGCCCCTACATGTATTTCACTGTCTGCTGCGCAGACAGTGAAATACGCGACGGGTGCAACTGCACCCGTCGCACAGCTTCCACTCCGCCGGCTCGATTCCGAGCCGGCTTCATCGTGGAAGCCTCTTTCCCGCTGGGCTGGCTGGCGGTCTGAAGGAGACCGCCCGCCAGCCCAGCGGGAAAGTCAGAATTACCGCCGCGGTCTTTCGACCGCGGAACGGTAACCTGACGGCGGGACTTTGGCGGGCGGCCTCCGCCGCCCGCCAAGGTCAGAATGAGGGCCAAAGTCTCACTGATTCTAGTGCATAACACCAACATAATTTTTCTCACAGAAACCTAGCTAAATGCCCTCTCAGCCCAGGTACCTGCCCCACAAATATCATTCAAAAACCATTATTTTGTCTTAACAGGGAAGACCGTACTGGTGTAGGCCTAGCAGTCATTTATAGAGACCCATTAAAAACTCACCTTCTTATAGATAGGAAAAAAACTCGTAATTTGGGGACCTAGGCCCTCATTACAACCCTGGCGGTAAAGTCTGCTGACCGCCGTGCAGACGACCGCCAACATACCGTGTCCACGGCAGAAATCCGCTACGGGTATTATGACCCGCACTTAGAAATCCTCCACAAGACAGACACCCACACAAGTCTGCCACACCAAAGGTCAGTGATAAACTGGCGGTACCAAAACCCATACCATCACGCCAACAGGAATACGCCCACACTATCACAACCCATGAATCAACGCGGCGGTCATTCAACCACAGTAATCCATTGGCCGTACACACCGCCGCACTCAAAATACACACACACTTACAAAACACAACCACATTGGACAATCCAAAATACACACACCTGATACACATACACACACCACACCCAAACACTCACACCACTATAAAACACACACCCACATAAACCACAACCCCTTAAAACAAAATTTTTGGAAGAAGCAGAGAGACAGAAAAGCTACGATAGCATCAGCATACAGAGGCAAACAATACCATCACTCATACACCAGCCACGCACCTCAAAGAACACACCACAACACATCACACATCACATCAACCATCACCTCACACATCACCCACACCCCATCATGGCACCTCAAAGACACCCCAGGTATTCTGAGGAGGAGCTGAGTGTCATGGTGGAGGAAATCATCTGGGTAGAGCCACAGGTATTCGGATCACAGGTGCCGCAGACCTCCATTGCAAGGAAGATGGAGCTATGGCAGAGAATTGTCGACAGGGTCAACGCCGTGATATCCAGACACCAGGTAGCCGTACAGAGGACTGGCGGTGGACTCCCATCTCCTCCCCCACAACTAACAACATGGGAGGAGCAAGTCTTGGTGATCATGCATCCTGAGGGCCTCGCAGGAGAAGCAGGAGGACTGGACTCTGGTAAGTCTAATCTTTACTGCTATATCACCCACCCTACCTACATGCAATCACAAACTTCTACCCCTACCCTGCATACCCATCACCCATACTCCTCACAGATACACCATTATCACAACCCACACATCCCAATAGCAAGCCCTGCATGTGACAACAATGCATGGACACCAATCACCAAAGCATGTCCAATGGAGAGACTCACCCACCCCACACAATCACCACTCACACAAGGGCCAAGGCAATAATGCAAGCACAGTAGTAGTGGGAAACACACCCATTGCACAAGATGGCACACACAGATACAATAACAATGCATTACACCCCAACAGGACCCCTACACAACGTCACCGGACAGGCGGTGCCAGCCATATCCAGTCCCCCCACAGAAGAGGCCAACAGTGACGACAGCAGCTCTGCACGCCTGGATCAACTTGACCAGCCCAGGGACCTCTGGACAGTCAGTTACCCTGCTACAGTCCCAACTCACCACAGAGCCTCCCCCTCAGGAAACACCACCACAACACCCACCTAGCGGGCCCATGCTACTGTCCCCAGGACACGTCAATCAGCAGTGTGTCCACCACTACGGGGACCACAGGCAACCCCACAAACAAAGACGATCAGGGCCCTAGGGTCAGTGGCAGTGGGCATATGGTTCAGGGGACAGAGGCACAGGACAACAGGGAAGCTGGGAGGACTGCTGTGTGACAGGGGGAGGACAGGTCCAGGGAACCGAACCTCCACAAGGCACTCTCAAACATCATGGGAGCATACCACCATTTACAGGAGACCATGGGCACGGTACTGGCCAAGTTTCAGGAGACCCAGCGGTTGCAGGGGGAACAGTACCTGGGGATCAGGGAGGACTTGAAGTCCATTAACACCACCATGGTCACCATTGCAGGGGTGCTGGCAGACATGACCAACACCTTGAGGGAGACAGTGGCATACCACTGGGCCCCTGACACCAGCCCGAACGATGAACAGCCTTCCACATCCGCCGGTGCTAGTGGACAGGAGGTCCCGCCACAGGAACAACATGCCACCAGCACCCCACCCCCTGCTGAAGGAGAACCACCCCGCAAACAGTCCCTGCAATCCAGGCAAAAGACAGAGAACATTGCCAAAACCCCCGCCAGGAAATAAGACTCTCCTGATTGTCACCCTTCTGTCCCACTCTGTCACCCTGTCCACTTTGAAGTGCCATTGCTACACTTCCTATGCCCCTTTGGACAATGCACCTGTGATACCAAGACTAAACTCTACAGTGGATATTCCTCCATCATCACCCCAGCCCATTGCACATCCCCCTCTACTTATTAGCCCTTAAATAAACACCCTTGAATCACAAAACAATCTGGAGTCAGTCTGTACTTTCACAAATGTATTATTACAACCTCCTAGACAATTATCAATGTAAATGTTCATTTGCACATACCAATGTATGACAGTTGTTGGGCAGCAGTAAACATAGCAGAAGGCAGAATGTGGCACCCAGGTCTGTGAAAAGGAAAGCCAAAGTGAACTGTCAGGGGCCATACACAGAGGTAAAAAGGCTGACTTATATAATTTCATATAGTAGTCAGATATGAGATGAGCAGTGCCAGTCTCTTACCTGTGTCTCACTGGAAGTACTACATGATGATGTTGTATCGGTTATTAATATGTTCTTCCTCCTCTCCCTCACTGTCCACAGGCTCAACAGCTGACACAAGACCAACATCAGGGCCATCCTCCTGCAGAAAAGGCACCTGTCGTCGCAAAGCCAGGTTGTGCAACATACAGCATGCCACGATGATCTGGCACACCTTCTTCGGTGTGTAGTATAGGGAGCCACCTGTTAGATGGAGGCACCGGAATCTGGCCTTCAGTAGGCCGAAAGTCTGCTCAATAATCCTCCTAGTTCTCCCATGTGCCTCATTATAGCGTTCCTCTGCCCTTGTCCTAGCATTCCTCACTGGGGTCAGTAGCCATGAGAGGCTGGGGTAACCAGAGTCACCTGCAAATGTCGAGGGAAATCTGTTAGACATACACCAACCCTTAAGGACTACCCCATACTCAGACACCTATTCACACTGTGTGGGGACCTTGGGCTCACCTGTTAGCCACACTCGGTTCCTCTGGAGTTGGCCCATAACATAAGGGATGCTGCTATTCCTCAAAATGTAAGCGCCATGCACAGAGACAGGATACTTAGCATTCACATAAGAGATGTACTGGTCTGCTAAACACACCATCTGCACATTCATTGAATGGTAGCTTTTACGATTTCTGTACACCTGTTCATTCCTGCGGGGGGACAAGTGCCACATGTGTACCATCAATGGCACCAATGATGCTGGAGATATGTTCCAGGTCATAGACGTCAGCTTTCACTGTGGCCAAATCCTCCTACTGGGGGAAAAGGAAGTAGCTGCGCATGTGTTTCAATAGGGCAGATAACACTCTGGACAACACATTAGAGAACATTGGCTCAGACATCCCTGATGCCATGGCCACTGTTATTTGGAAGGAACCACTGGCCAGGAAATGGAGCACTGACAGGACCTGCACTAGAGGGGCGATACCTGTGGGATGGCGGATAGCTGACATCAGGTCTGGCTCCAATTGGGCACACAGTTCTTGGATTGTGGCACGATCAAGTCTGTAGGTGATAATGATGTGTCTGTCTTCCATTGTCGACAGGTCCACCAGGGGTCTGTACACCGGAGGATGACGCCATCTCATCATCTGCCCCAGCGGATGTGCCCGATGGAGGAGAATGGTGAGCAGAGGGTCATGTTCCACATAGGTTGCACAAGGGTTTTTGCATTAATGTGAGTAAATCCGTGTGTGGCGTTGTCTGTCCGTATTTGTGCCCAAATGTGCTGTGATGCAGTTAGGTGCCCTACCATGTGCCACCCTGAAATGGCGGCTGCCTGACCTGTAAGGAAGGACAAGGGGAAATTAGGTAAATGCAATGGCGTTGTGCAGCATCGCAGTAGGTGGTCAAAGACCGCCACGCAATTCAGCATTGGTTATCATTGGGCCCTATGGGTTCCAGTAGCCAATGACGATGTACGGCGGCGGTGACGGTACGCACCACCGTGGGCGTGACTGCCATTTTCTTTCTGTTAACTCACTTGATACCAGACCTTCAACAGGAGAGGACCTACACTGCAAGTGCTTCTGTGACCTCAGTCTAGAAGCGACAATGGCTCAAGTGTCTGGGGGAAGGGCCCCTGCCTTCACTACGGAGGAGTTGGAGAGACTAGTGTATGGGGTCCTCCCCCAGTACACTCTACTCTATGATCCTCCAGACTGTGAGCATGATGCGTGGGACACGAATGTAAGGAGTGGTGTGGATGGAAGATACATGTGGGGGGGCTGAGGTCTGCATGTGAGGATGGTGAGTGTATGTGTGTCAGGGCATAGGTGGGAACTGGTGGCCAATGAGTATGACGAACCGGACGGTGGAGTAAGTTCCTTTCATACTTTACCTTTCCTCTAGGTCAGCGCCCACCAGAAGAAGGGTATTTGGCGTGCCATCGCCAAGGAAGTGCGGACCCTGGGGGTCTATCATAGACAGAGTACCCACTGCCGTAAGAGATGGGAAGACCTACGCCGCTGGAGCAAGAATACGGTGGAGGCCCAGCTGGGGATGGCCTCCCAACATGGAAGGGGTGCCCGTCGCACCATGATCCCCCTGATGTTCCGGATCCTGGCGGTGTCATATCTGGAGTTGGATGGGCACTTGAGGACAACACAGCAGCCACAAGGGGGTGAGTACAGTCACATTCAGCTGACTGCGCGCTTTACGAGGTGTCTGGGTGGGGGATGTGGGCTGTGGGTTTCCCTAGGCCAGGGCGCACTTGGTAGAGTAGGTCCCTTTTTAGGCAGGCCCTGTGGAACTCCAACCCCAATAGTGGTAGTGGCCATCTACAACTAGTCAGCCTCCTGTGGGTTCCCGGTGTGCAGCAAATGGGGTTAGGCATAGCCCTCCATGGGCAGGTGATTTTCCTACGAACTGCTAGTGCATGGCCTAGTGCATAGGGCTGCTCCCTGTGTGTTGTGTCCGCCAATGGTAGTGGTGTTGCTGGCATTGACCATGTGTCTCCTCTGTCGTTCCCCCCCTTTTTTGTTTTGTCACCCTGTCCTTGTGTGCATTAGCTTCATCTGGTGGAGGAGCAGAGGCACCGGAGACGGAGGGAGCTGCATCCCACATGGCCCAGGAAGGTGAATTTACGGAGTCTGAAGGCACCAGTGGGACAAAGGGCGAGGGGAGCTCCACGACGGGGAGAGGAGGGGACACCAGCGAAAGCGACTCCATTGATGGGAGCTCCCTTACAGTGGCGGGCGCCTCTGTAACAGGTACCTGTGCCTGGATCAACAGGTACAGCCGCCACCCCCCTTACCAGCACCGCCCTCCGACCAGCCCCTTAGCGTGTTTCCCGTGCCCGCTCAGCCAGGAGGGTGGGCATCTCCTTCGCCCCAGGCACCTCAGACCCTTCCCCAGTCAGCCCTGCTGCCCTCTGTGACTAGGCTACTGACCTCCTGAGATCCCTCACTGTTGGGTAGTCAACCATTTTGAATGCCATCCAGGGTGTCGAGAGGCATTTGCAGCAAACAAATGCATACCTGGAGGGCATTCACTCTGGCGTGGCAGCCCAACAGAGAGCATTTCAGGCTGTGGCCTCAGCACTGATGTCAGTCATTGTCCCTGTGTCCAGCCTCCCCCTCCAACATCCGGTACCCTACCCAATCCCCTCTACCTCAGCCTATCCCAAGCACAACATCAGACCAGCATGCACACACATCAGCACACAAAAGTGGCTCAGGAAAACATAAGCACTACACATCCCACAGGCACTCACACAAGCACCATACCCATACAGACACACCAATATCCACTGCCTCCACTGTGTCCCTCTCCTCCACGTCCTCCACCTCCCTCCCAGTCTCGTCTCCACTCACACCTGCATGCACTACATCCTCAGCCACTACCTCCATCACCAGCACGCCCATCACTACACATCACTCATGTTCAATCACCACCCACACTACCATTCACATGTCCCCTGTGTCCTCTCCCAGTGTGTCTGTGAGCCCTCCTCCCAAACGCCGGCACACACCCACTGAACAGCCGTCCACCTCACAACAGCCTCCAACCCATTCACCTTCACCCAAACTCAGCAGACGTACACCTTCTACAACCACTACCTCTTCCTCCACTCCCAAACCCCCTCCCTCTTCCCGTCCCAGTGTGTCTAAAAAACTTTTCCTGGCTACCATTGGCCTCTGCCCTACACCTCCCCCCGTCCTTCCCCTAGGGCCAGGTTGTCTAGAGCTCAGACCAGCACCTCAGCCACCAAATCGTCATCCACTGTGGTACCTGCAAGTCAAGGAGGATCGAAGTGGGCACCCATCAGAGCTGCCTGTGTGCCACCTACTGAAGCCAAGGACCACCCTATTCTGCGACCTGCCAAGGTAAAGAAGGGGCCAGCATGCAGAAGAGAAAAGCCGCACCACCCACCCAGCAAGGCCTCATCCAGAACCAAAGAGGACAGTGCCAGGGTCCCAGCAGTGACTTCCAAACTGGGGAAGGAACACAAGAGCAAAGGAAAGTCACCTCAGAGCACGGAGCCTCCGGGTGAGGGACTGGTGTTCCCCATTTCTCAGGACAGTCCAGCAACCTGTACCGCGGTGAGCACCGCCGCAACGACCGCCACCTGCACTGCCACCTGCACTGCCACATGCACCGCCATCTGCACCGCCACCTGCACAGCAGCTGCCACAACTACAGTCACCAGCATCATCCCCAGTGGGCAGCCTTTCGAGGCTGCTGGAGTCGGCATGGTGTCTCCCTCCACTACTACAGACACCTGCACCACAGGCAGCACAGGCAGCACCGGCAGCATCTCCGCCGCAGACACCACCACAGCCACCACCATCTGCCCCGCGACGTACCCAGCCAGTGCCACTGCAGTGGACATCAGCAGCATCCCCAGTGGGCAGCCGTCCGAGGCTGCAGGAGACGTCCTGGACTCTGCAGACACTACATGAGGCACCACCACCAGCACTGGCACTACCAGCAGTTGCAACCTGAGTCATCACAAGGTGGACTGTGGCTCTGCCTCCATGGAGTATCATGCTACCTGTTACCGGAAAATGTCATGGCTCAGACACCCAGGTGAGGGAATGGGAACTGCCACACCCCAGTTGCAGCATCACTGGGCACCAAGCCCCCTCCAGAACCAGTGGAGAAAAGCATCCATTAACACAGTCCTTGGCAGGATGAAGCACACTGGGCACCAAGCCCCCTCCAGAACCAGTGGAGAAAAGCATCCACTAACACAGTCCTTGGCAGGATGAAGCACACTGGGCACAAGGCCCCCTCTAGAACCAGTGGGCAAACCAGCCACTTGAGAGACTATGGCTTTGCACTCCCCAGGAGCAAACAGTGGGCAAACCAACCACTTGGGAGACTTGAGAGACTGTGGCTCTGCACTCCCCAGGAGCAAGCAGTGGGCAAACCACCCACTTGGGAGACTTGAGAGATTGTGGCTTTGCACTCCCCAGGACCAAGCAGTGGGCAAACCACCCACTTGGGAGACTTGAGAGACTGTGGCCTTGCACTCCCCAGGACCAGCCAGTGGGCATGAAGCCCCCTCGAGGAGCAGTGGCGTCATACCTTCATCTGGCTGAGGTGCCCCCCTCCCCTTCCGCCTGAGGTGCCTGTTTTTTTCCCGACCTGATGCCCCTGCAGTGTTCTCTCCATTTGGAGGCAGATGTCATGTGTGAGCTTCACCCATGCTTTTTGGGACCACTGGTCCACGGATATTTAATGGGTCAGTGTACGGACTTGTGTACTGTAAATATTTTTATATACTGATGATTTTAAGTTATCTTGGGCTATCTGATTGTTTGCATATTACACTTGTTAAACTTTATTTGTTTTTTCCTTGCGTTCTTCCAGGGGGTGACGGGGTGTATCTGTGATGTGATTGGATATGTGTGTGTGTGTGTTGTTGTGGGTGGAGGGTGGGGGGTGCGGGTGTTGCGTATGTTTGTCACTCTCTTTTCCCTCCTCCCCTCCCTGGTGTGCTAGGTGCAGTACTCACCATCGTCGTCACCGCCGTCTTTGATGTTCCTGGTAGATGAGGAGGTAGACCAGCATCGGCAGGACCTGTAGTTCAGGCTCCATGGCGTCCTGGTTCCTCGTTGGGTGTTGAGAGGTGAGTGGTTTCCCTTCTGTGTCCTGTTTCCGCCGTGCTTTTGATGGCGTTGGTACCACCCCGGAAAAGCTGGCGGATTAGTGCGTTGTAATGGTGTGGGCGGTACATTGTCTTCCGCCTGTCTGTTGGCGGTTACCGCCACGGTGTTTGTTTCTACCGCCGTGGCGGTCGGAAATGTTAAAGTGGCTGTCTGCATTGGCGGTTTCCACCAGGGTCGTGATTCCATTTTTTTTACCGCCGGCCTGTTGGCGCTATCACCACCGCTCTATCACCGACCACCAGGGTTGTAATGAGGGCCCTAGTATTCAGCCTATGCACAAACCAGGTTTCTCCCACTAATGTCCTCATCATTTACCATCCACAGGGGAAACAACCAAATATTTGGCAAACACTTATCAGACCACATCACTAAACAATCTTTACCTTCAAGAAATAACATATCTTTTATATTCACTAGAATGAGAACAACACACTAATAACACAGTTGAGACTCTTTTTGGAGAGCAATTATCTGACATAACTCTGTGTATCCCCGGATCGCACAAAATGGTACATTCTCAAACTACTGGCAGATCAAGATTGCACAGCTGACCTCAACTCCATGTTATAGGTAGAATGGCCTGACTACTTTTTTATTCTATTCAACTGTACTATCCCATTGATTCCAGTAACTAAAGGTCACACTCACCGGCACAAATGCTGGGCTAGAGACATGAAACCAATCACTATGGAGAATCTCACCTCTATAATCAGCACTCGCCTCCACTGCTCAAACATGCACAATCAAAATCAGAAGCTGATCCAATGAAGAACTATTATGAAACAATGGAAGACATCTTTAACCTTGTTACTCCACCACAACTGAGGAGACTTAGGGACAAACCATCTCACTTCTGGTTATAAAAAGTACTGAATGAACCAAGAAGAGAACTTAGAAAGACCAAACAGAACTGGAGAAAAGATCCTACTTCCACATAGCTCACGCATCTATGCTTCAAAAGAAACCTCAAGCTTCTCTATCCTCCACGCAACGTGGACTGAGTTCAGGACTCTCAAAGAAAACGACTTAACCAACATCATCACAAAATGATGCCCACCACACACATAACAGATCCCAGACATAACCTGGACTGAGTTCAGGAATCTCATGGAAAATGAATTTAGCAACATCATAGAAACAATGATGCCCACCACTGGATTTGGGGAACACAGTGGCCAGCTAGCACGCAGGCCAGAAGCTCTCTGTCTCTCCAACGTTATGACCAGGTAACACAGCAGAAAGTGAATTTCTCACCTTGGGGATCTAGGTGGACTGCATTGTCTCATAGTTAGGCTCTCTTTGGAGGGGCTCTGAGGTTTAGATGGGACGGCCCAGTTCTTGATCTCAGCCCCTCACTATGTGGCTATTCGCGGCTTGGGAAGCTCAAGTTCCCTTGGTTGCTGCCTGCTTCGCAATTACGGCGGGATCAGCATGTCTCAGCCCAGATAGGATTCTGGAGTATTGCTGGCAGAGTCAGCACAAGTTGGCATCTGCACTCTACAGTGCGCCCTACAACTCCAGCAACTCAGGACGCTTTCAAGCCACAATTTATGATCCCTGCTCAATCAACAAGGCTCAGGACAAAACTAGATGTCAAGAAGCAGTAAAATGCTCCTCCACTACAAGGCAGGTCCCTAGTAAAAGGACAGACTGGTCGGAATCAACAGGACCCTTGGATACAGATACAATAAAACCTATAGATAAAAATAGGTAAATACTAAAAAATAACGAGCTGGGTATAGAGCTATTAGAACCTAGTGGATTACAACAGAGTACGGTGATTATCTCCCCCTATTGTTTCTTCTTCTCTTCAGGCGTACAACCTGTCATTTGGTATATTGCATGCCTCATCCTTAACTACCTCAGCTCAGGCACTAAATCACAAGTGAAAGGATACCAGAGATGCTAAAGACACAGTGGTAATTGCAAGAGGTTGACTTACAGTTATGCCTTTCCTTAGGTCTTTTTTTAAAGTTCGGGATATTCAAGATATTGGAAAAACAGCCTAATTCAAATAACTCCGATTGGCTATACCAGCGTATACCCATAAATTGGAACAAAGTAGCACAGCTCAATCAAACTCAGGGGAAGACCTAGGGCTAGTCCTCACAAACTGTTTCCAAGGTGTCTTCTAGGTTTCCACTGGAGATAGCATGGCAGGAGCAACACAATAGTTCCCACGAGAAAAGGGGATAAGATAAAATGCCCTACAGAGCTGGAGGACAGAGAATCCCTACTACTCACATTAACAGAGGAAACAAATATAAAACTTGCAATATCAGAATGTAATCAAGCCAAAATATGGGGGGCCTGTGATAGCCTGGTTCTTAAAATAACGGACCTTACTGTGAGGCTACGTACCATGGAAGCATCCTTAGGAGTTTTACGTGAGGAGGTTGAAGCCAACAGTAAAGACATACAGATATTGAAGATGGGGAAAAAGAACTTCAAGAGAAACTGGAATCTTTAGAAAAAGACTCCAGAAGGAACAATTTAAGAATTCTTAACATTCCAGAAGGTGTAGAAGATGGGTATATGAAGGAGTTTGTTATACATCTAATTAAAGAACACATTCCTCTGATTGCTTCCATGGACCTCAATCATGATATACAGAGGGTGTACCAGTACCCCTTCAGGAAAAATCCCAGTAGAGTGAAAGCAAGAAAGATCCTAATCAACCTCAGCTCCTATTCAGTAAAGGAGCAGATTCTCCCAGAAGCTCAGAAAGCAAATTGCTTTAAAAAGATGAAAGGTCCTTCCATATGAGGTTGATATTTCAAAAGCAACCCAAAACTGGCAATAGAAGCTGGGTAAATACATCCAGGAACTAAAATCCTTATGAGCTACTCCATAACTGAATTTTCCAGCTACATAGAAAAATGTGGAATAAAATGTACAACATAAAATAACATCATGAGGATTAGCGTTTACTATGACAGATAGAAATGCAACACTAGGCACATCAGAGAGACAAAGCTTGAAGGGTATGATTAACTATCCAATTTGGTTATGGGGAGTGTTCCCCAGGGTGGGTAGGGTAGGAACAGGTTTGAGGAGAAGATTCATATTAAGTGTAAACAGTAGGTTAGCTAGGAATATGAGGGAGAAAACTGAAGAATTTGAGGCAAAGGTCTTCAGAAAATTTGGAAGAACACCACGATAGAGGATCTAGAAACATAAGGGAGGAATTAAACAAAATACACAGCCTAAGAGTCTTAACATAAATGGTCTTAGGGTAGCCAGCAGGAGGAGGAAGTGCCTAGAATTCCTGAAACTCTCTGATAATGATATTAATTAAAATGCTACTGGAAATCCATTTATGCCAAGAGGAATGGGGTAAAATTTTAAAGGGCCAAAGATGGATTAATCAATTTGCCTGTACCAATCAAAAGTATAATGTGAAGGGGGTGGCTAATTCTGCCCAAACATGGTTAGAAAATTGAACGGCAGATCCTAAGGGAAGAAGACTGATTGTTAATGTAGAAATTCACTGTGCAGGTTACTCGCTCATAAGTTATTATGGCCCAAATATAGACAATCTAACCCCACTCTGGGAACTTTATAATCAATTAGCTGACACTGAGAATTATATAATATTAGGAGGGGGCTTTAAAGCTTGTTAGATCCTGCTTTAGATAAATCCACTACCAGACCAACGGTTAACTCCCAAGCATGAGAGAGTGTATTCACCATATAATGAAGAATCTGGGCTAAATAGATGCCTAGCAACAGGGGGCTGGCCCAATTAGGGCTACACTTATCACAATAATTAATATAGCCATACATCTAGAATAGATTTTTTCCTGACTGGCATAAGGCTGGGAAATAAGCTATAATGGATAACACACCAAACCAGAGCATCTTTCGGACCACTCTCTGGTAAAATTAGAACTTTTTCTTGATAATACCCCAACTCCACCAACTAAATAAAGATTCCACTCCAATCTATATTATATAGGATTCATACAAAGCTTTTATTTGGAGGAGATTGATTAGCTTCACAGCATATAGAAGGAAAGAAAATAATAGTAAAGTGAAGGAGCTAGAGTTGAAAACCAGCTAAATTTACAAGGAACTGAATAGCTGCAATGACTCCCGTAAACAAAAAGACAGAATATTTCAAATGAGTGGTATGGAAATAGTGGGATGGTAGTAAGTTGGTACACTATGAATATGGTGCAGGCTGTGGGAAGTTTCTGGCCTGGAACACTAGATGGAGAATGCTAAAAATATAATTAAGGGAATAGAAATTAAAGAGACCAACAAACACTGCTTAGAAGACCCTGATATTGAGAGGGCCTTTGTTAATTTCTTTCAAGCCTTATTTGCCAGTGACTTAACAGTTAAGGAAGAATAAATAGAAAACTAGTTAAAGGAGGATATTGTTCCTACAATAAACCAGAATATGTAGCAGCAGCTTAACCAATAAATTGATACAGCAGACTTAGACCAGAGGCACCATGCCCTGGCAGTATAACAAATGAGCTATATAAGGTGATGAAAGATTAGCTTACTCTTCTCTTGACTAACATAAGAAATGTGATGTATGTATACGCCATTCCCGCCACAGCTTCGTGGAATGAAGCTACAATAACCATAATTCTAAAGACAATCAAAAGCCCAAAAAGAATCATATAGACCTAAATATTTGCTCAATAATGATCATAAGATCTTCACACACATATTAGACAAAAGATTAGATAAAGTGATTCAAGGGTTTGTCCACAAGAATCAAACAGGTTTTATGAAAAATAGACAATTACACAAATTGACCCATGATTTGGTGAGTGCGATAGATTTGGCAATAAACTCTCCTTTGACCATTATGACCATTGATGCCACTATAATATTCTTTGGTAACCTCACATTGCAATTTTAAATGGGAAGAGGCACTTGTTAAGGAGGACCACGGTCCCCCGTACTGTTCAACTTATATATTGAACCACTTAGCATAAGATCTTACCTTTCCAATATTATGAATGGGTTAAAAAATAGGCCCTTTATGTGGATGATCTAATGATCTCTACACAAGACTTTAAAGTTTCCTTTCCTGCTTTTTGAGTAACCTAAATGACGATGGGAAGGTTTTGAGTTACCGATTAAATGAAGATTAAGTGAAACTTATGACTTGGACTCATCCTGCTGATTACCCATTAGAAAATAAAGAAATCAGATATTTAGGAGTTTGAGTGGTGAAAGACCTGGACAGCATGGCACAAATAAACTTTAGTAGACTTATGTTGGACACTAAAAAAACTCCTGCATCTATGGACCTACCTTCCCCTTTCTATCTTAGGAAGAACTAGCCTTATTAAAATGATGAGCCTTCCAAAACTTACCTTTATTTGCAATACATTACCATTATGTTTGGGGGCAAAGTTGTTTAAAAAATGACAGAGGTAACTTGGTAGCTTCATCTGGGCAAAGAAAAGTATGAGAATCAACTGGAAAACTAAGCAAAAAGGAAATAGATGGAGACATAGGCGGTCATTCTGACCGCTGAATGACCGCCCCGCGGTCAAAAGACCGCGGAGGCCATTCCAACTTTCCCACTGGGCCGGCGGGCGACCGCCAAAAGGCCGCCCGCCGGCCCAGCGGAAAAGCCCCTGCAACGAGGAAGCCGGCTCCGAATGGAGCCGGCGGAGTTGCAGGGGTGCGACGGGTGCAGTGGCACCCGTTGCGATTTTCACTGTCTGCTAAGCAGACAGTGAAAATCTGTATGGGGCTCTGTGAGGGGGCCCCTGCACTGCCCATGCCAGTGGCATGGGCAGTGCAGGGGCCCCCAGGGGCCCCACGACACCCGTTCCCGCCATCCTGGTTCTGGCGGTGAAGACCACCAGAAACAGGCTGGCGGGAAGGGGGTCGGAATCCCCGTGGCGGCGCTGCAAGCAGCGCCGCCATGGAGGATTCCCTGGGCCAGAGGAAAACAGGCGGGAAACCGCCGGTTCCCCTTTTCTGACCGCGGCTTTACCGCCGCTGTCAGAATAGCCCAGGAAGCACCGCCAGCCTGTTGGCGGTGCTTCCGCTGCCCTCCGCCCTGACGGTCATGGACCGCCAGGGTCGGAATGACCCCCATAGGGCCTGATTACAACTTTGGAGGAGGGGATTAATCCGTCCAAATGTGATGGATATACCACCCGCCGTATTACGAGTCCATTATATCCCATGGAACTCGTAATATGGTGGGTGGGATATCGGTCACATTTGGGACGGATTAACCCCCTCCGCCAAAGGTGTAATCAGGCCCAGAGTCTTTTCAGACTTTCAGCTATTTTTGGGCCTTCCAAATGAAAAATGTCAGGCCACTACTGACCAACGGCTATCAACAGGCATCACCATGCTACCATGCATCAACAAAAGACCTCTAGGAATAAGGTAATTATATTCTTTTTAAATTTGATCATCCAAAATATTTAAAAATATCAAATTCAGAGTGCTAAGTGCAGCATGTAAAGCATGAATCCAAGTAAGAAGGTTTTTGTGAATCCCAAACTACAGTGACATGGTTGCAATATGGAAATCCACTGGAATTCCACAGAATCTACAAGATGTACTAGCTATCCAGCTGGCGGATGATGCAATATTAAGATGGGGCTAGTTGCTTGAGGAGGTTATTTTGACCTCATGGGACTCCTTAGCAAGGCCTATGAACAACAGGCTCTCCAGATTTAAGTACTTCTAAACAGTGAGTTGGTCCCAGGAGCAATCAAAAGTGGGCAACAGAAGGGAATGGGAAGAGGTAGTACAAAGCACTCTGCCACAACAAAGAGGTATCTAAATGGTACTGTATTTTGGTACAAGCTGAAGATTGTCCCACCACAATGCCGGAGGAGATCTGGGAAGCGTACCCGCAATTGTCAGAAATATTACACCTTTGGCAAGTATCAATGTTTACACTCTTATCTTCTGTGAGATCTACACCTCTTAGGAGAAACTATTTGTTACCATGTAGAGGGCCTACTGGTCTCTGAAAAGCTCATGAAACTGGGACGGTAGAAGACGAGGTGTGAGTATTGGGGAAACACAGTTTCATTTCATTTTTATCTTAGTACTAATTACACCGAGAGAAATTTGTATTAAATGGTTATTCAACACCCCACCCATCTGCACATATTGGGTTACCTCAGCGAAGTGTATTGGCAGGTTGGATTGTATTAACGGTTCCAAAAAATGTTTGTGGGAACCCTTTCTTTCTCCTTCATTAAGTTAGGATTGCAACTGAGAAGGGTGCAACCATCACAATGGTGGGTAAAGAACTTAAGAGGTCCTATGATTAAAGACAAGGTTTAACACATGAGGATTTGAGGATGGGTCCCGCAAGTTATTTTCAAGATGTTGAACCAGGTTTGGTCTAGGAGGTTATAACCCTTAGTGGGCTGGGCTGTGTTTTGGCATACGTATTGTACCTCCTGCCTCTTGTCACAGATGAGGACCAAAACAAAAATTATGCCCACCACACATCGCTGACCCGCCTGCTCTAAGCCATCCTCAAGGAAGTCAGCCATTTCATTACACCCCTCTGGACTAAAATATTCAATGCCTCAATGTCAAAAGCCTTGGTACTTGACTGTTTGAATTAGGAGCAGGCCACTCACCTTCACAAAATTGTGTTCTTTATCAACTTAACCAACATATTGATTAAAATTACCTCCTCAACACCTTCAATTTGGTTTTAGGGCAGGTTGCAACATGGAACCTGCTATTCTCAACATCACAGATGACATAACTGCAATGCTGGACAGAGGAAAACATGCCAGCTCAGTCTCCTGAGCTCTCTTTTTGGCCTTTGAAACAATCGACCATGGCATACCCAGTAGAGCCCGGAAACTTGCCTCACCTCCCACCACACAGATCACCTCATATCCAGGACTGGATCTAACATATGAATACACTCAACTGTACCACAAAAATCATCAATGCCATAAGATTACTGGGAATAACATTTAACAATAGCCTCTACATAATAGTGAACATCAATGCTTCAGCCATATCTGTGTCACACAACCCAAAATGATAAAAAAACTCAAGCCATTCATCTCTGAAAATAAACTCAAAGTGGGGATACAGGTGCTCATCATTTCCGGAATAGACTACGGAAATGCAACAATCACCAGCACCCCTAAAACACACTTGGCCCTCTGAAGGCCACGCTCAATGCAACAGCCAGGCTTGTCTCAGGGACACACAGATACAATTACATCACCCCAGCACTCTTGGCTGAGCTGGCTTCCTGTCAAAACTTGCTGCCTCTTCAAGACTGTATGCATCAACCTCAAAGCAGTCCACCAGGAAGTCCAAAATACCTAGCAAAGAAATTAAAGAGATCAGGAGGGCCACACTTTCAACACCATATTCACTTGATGCTTCTGGAGCTGCCCAGATTTAAGAAAGATTACATATACAATCCTTTTCAGGAAATGGCAGAAGAATCTGAAACTCCCTATCACCTGAAAAGAATAAACAATCCCTCTACTGCCCTCTTCAAGAGAAATGTAAAAGCATTCCTTCTTGAGAAATGTTTTAGGGGGTCATTACAACATTGGCGGTAAAAGCCGCTTACCGCCGTGCATAAGACCGCCAATACACTGCAGCGGCCGCGGAATTCCGCCACAGCTATTATGACCCACATCTCGGAATCCGCCGAAATTCAGACACCCACACAAGTCCGCCACATCAAAGGTCAGTGTTAAACTGGCGAAAACAAAACCTCCACCGTCACGCCAACAGAAACACGCCCATGCTATTACGACCCAAGAATCCACGCGGCGGTCTTTCAACTGCGGTATTCCATTGGCGCTCAAAATACACACAGATCTCCAAAACACTGCCACATAGGACAATTCCAAATACACACACCTGATACACATACAAACACCACTCCCACACACCCAACACAATATAAAACACTACCCACATCACCCACAAACCCCTACAACCAGAAATTTTGAGGAAGCCGAGAGACAGAGAGCACAGCAATTGAGAACCCCACCACACAGAGGCACACAACACCATCACCCATACAACATTCCACACACAAAACACCACACACCACTACACATCACCACACACATCAACACTTACACCACCCCACACATACCACCCCATGTCATGCCAAAGACACCCGAGGTTTTCTGAGGAGGAGCTGAGGGTCATGGTGGAGGAAATCCTACGGGTAGAGCCACAGCTATTTGGCTCACAGGTGCAGCACACCTCCATAGCCAGGAAGATGGAGCTATGGTGCAGAATCGTGGACAGGGTCAACGCTGTGGGACAGCATCCAAGAAATCAGGAGGACATCAGGAAGAGGTGGAACGACCTACGGGGGAAGGTGCGTTCCGTGTTATCCAGGCACAACATCGCGGTACAGTGGACTGGCGGCAGACCCCCACCTCCTCCCCCACAACTAACAACATGGAAGGAGCAGGTCTTGACCATCATGCATCCTGAGGGCCTCCGAGGAGTCGGTGGAGGAATGGACACTGGTAAGTCAAATCTTAACTATCAAATCCCCCACCCTACCTGCATGCTATCACACCCCCCCACCCTCACCCCCTCCCCTATCACTCCAACTCCTCACTAATGTACTAATAACACAAACCACCCATCCCAACACCAAGCGCTGCATGACACAACTAAGCATGGTCACCCCTCACTAAAGCATGCCCACTGCACATACCCATAACTACCCCCTAACCATCATCACACAAACCCACACACAGGAATGCTTGCACTGGGGTACACGCTCACCCACCCATTGCACACCATTACGCACACACATGAAATAATCCTGCTCTTATACCCCTGCAGGACCACTACCCAATGTCACCACACAGGAGGGTCCAGACATATCCACTCCACCCACAGAAGAGGCCCACAGTGACGACAGCAGCTCTGCCCTACTGGATCCTGATGACCAGCCCGGACCATCGTGGGCCTCAGGACAGTCGGTACTCCTTGCACAGGCACAGCCCAACACTGACCTTCCACCCTCTGGTAACACCAGCACAGCACCCACCCAGCGGGCCCATACCTCCATACCCAGGACACGTCAATCAGCGGTGTGTCCACCACTACAGGGAACCCAGGATAACCCACAACCCCAACAACAACAGGGACATGGGGGCAGTGGTAGTGGGCACACGGTCCAGGGGACGGAGACACAGAAACACAGGGGAACTGGTAGGGCTGCTATGCGACAGGGGGCGGACAGGCCAAGGGAACCCACCATCCACGAGGCCCTCTCCTCCATCATGGGAGCATACCACCACTCCCAGGAGACGATGGCTACGGTCCTGGCCAAGTTTCAGGAGACCCAGCGCCTGCAGGATGAACAGTATTTGGGGTTCAGGGAGGAGCTCAGAACCATCAGCTCCGCCCTGGGCACCATCGTAGGGGTGCTGAAGGACATACAATAGACCATGAGGGACACCGTGGCACTCCAAGGGGCCCCTGACACTAGCATGGACTATGAACTGCCCACCACTTCCGCCGGCGCTAGTGGACAGGACGCCCCGCCACAGGACCACCACACCAGCACCCCACCCCCTGCAGTTGGAGAACCACCCCGCAAGCGGTCCCTGAGATCCAGGAACAGGACACAGCAAGATGGCAAGACCCCTGCCAGGAAATGAGACCACCCTGATTGTCCTCCCACTGTCCCACTTTGTTACCCTGTCCATACTGAAACTGCCCCAGCTCCACTTCCTATGCCCATATGGGCAGTGCACCTGTGTGACCAATAGACTGGATTCTGCCATGGACATTCCTCCACCGTCCCCCATCACCATTTTACAACCCCCCTCCATTTTTGAGCACTTAAATAAACACTCTTGAAGCACAAAACAATCTGGAGTCAGTCTGTGATTTGGTAAATTTGTATTATCAATGACAGTGTCAAAATGCGTTCTCAATTGTAAAGCCAACATACCTATGTCACACATCACAAGTCCATGAAGGATGCAAGCAGATGACACACGTTGGTAACCACACCTGTGAAACCGTAATGGAAAGGTACAACTCAGTTACCAAATACTGCTACTAAATGACAGACAGGATAGAGGTAGAAGTGTGAAAGTGAATGTGATAGTAAAATAAAATGTTCTCGCCTGTGTGTCACGGGAAATATTGCTGTATGACTGACTCCCTGTTGTCTATGCCTTCTTCCTCAGCTTCCTCCTCATCTCTGTCCACAGGCTCCACAGCTGCCACAACACCGCCATCTGGACCTTCCTCCTGCAGAAAAGGCACCTGGCGTCGCAAAGCAAGATTGTGAAGCATCGAGCAGGCGATGATGATCTGGCACACCTTCCTCGGTGAGTAGAATAGAGGACCTCCTGTCATATGGAGGCACCTGAACCTGGCCTTCAGGAGGCCGAAGGAGCGTTCGATCACCCTCCTAGTCCGCCCATGGGCCTCATTGTAGCGTTCCTCTGCCCTGGTCCTGGGATTCCTCACTGGGTTCAGTAGCCATGACAGGTTAGGGTAACCAGAATCCCCTAATAGCCACACACGGTGCCTCTGCAGTTGACCCATCACATACGGGATACTGCTATTCCGCAGGATGTAGTCGTCATGCACTGAGCCAGGGAACATAGCATTTACCTGGGAGATGTACTGGTCTGCCAAACATACCATCTGTACATTCATCGAATGATAACTCTTCCGGTTCCTGTACACCTGTTCACTCCTGTGATGGGGGACCAAGCTACATGGGTCCCATCAATAGCACCTATGACGTTGGGGATATGTCCAAGGGCATATAAGTCACATTTAACAGTAGCCAAATCCTCCACCTGAGGGAAAATGATGTAGCTCCTTACGTGTTTCAGCAGGGCAGACAACACTCTGGACAACACGTTGGAAAACATAGGCTGGGACATCCCTGATGCCATGGCCACTGTTGTCTGAAAAGACCCACTTGCAAGAAAATGGAGCACCCTACAGCACCTGCATGTCAGGGGGGATTCCAGTGGGATGGTGGATTGGTGACATCAGGTCTGGCTCCAACTGGGTACATAGTTCCTGGATAGTGGCACGGTCAAACCTGTAGGTGATGATCAAATGTCGCTCCTCCATTGTCAACAGGTCCAGCGGTCGGTACACCGGAGGATTCCGCCATCTTCTCAAATGTCCCAGCTGACGGTGCCTAGGAAGGACAACAGCGAACACAGAGTCAACAAATTCCAAGGTATATACCCACAGATACACAGAACACTACACAAAACACAAAACTGTTCCTGTATGTGTGTTGAGTGTAGGCCTAGGTATGTGTGACGTAGTAGTAAATGAAGCCATGTGGGCCCCTGAAATGGGGGCTGCCTGACCTCTAAACTGGGACAATGATATGTGAGGTATCTGCGCTGGCGTAGTACACTGTCGCGGTAGGCGGTCGTAGACCGCGGTGCAATGCTGCATTGGTTAACATTGGACCCTATGGGTCCCAGGAGCCAATGATGAAGTGCGCCGGCGGTGATGAGACGCACGGCCGCGGACGTCACCGCTGCGGACGTGACCGCCATTTTCTATATGTTCAATCACTTGATACCTGATCTTCGACAGGAGAGGACCTACACTGCAAGTGCTGCTGTGACCTCGGTCTGGAAGAGACAATGGCTGCTGCGTCTGGGGAAAGGACCCCTGCCTTCACTGCTCAGGAGTTGGAAAAGCTAGTCGACGGGGTCCTCCCCCAGTACACACTACTCTACGGACCTCCAGACCAACAGGTAAGTACACAGGGAGCACATTGTATTGGCTATGCCTGGGTGGAGAGGGCTGGATGTGAGTTGGAGGGGGGCAGAGTTCAGGGAACATGAAGGAGTGTGAATGCATTTGCCACATGGCAAGGGTAGGGATGGGGGCCACTCACATCGACGGTGCAATTGGTAATGACTTCTCTTCTTCCACTGTGCATGTCATGTAGGTCAGCGCCCACCAGAAGAAGGACATTTGGAGTGCCATCGCCAAGGACGTCTGGACCCTGGGGGTCCACCAGAGACGGGGCACCCACTGCCGGAAAAGATGGGAGGACATTCGCCGCTGGATCAAGAAGACGGCGGAGGCTCAGCTGGGGATGCCCTCCCAACGTGGGAGGGGTGCCCGTCGCACATGACCCCCCTGCTGTTCCGGATCCTGGCGGTGGCCTACCCTGAGTTGGATGGGCGCTTGAGGGCATCACAGCAGACACAAGGGGGTGAGTACACTCTCATTCTGGGGACTTTGCATGCAGTGGAGGGGTCTGGGTGGGGGAGGAGGGCTGTGGGTTTCCCTAGGCCAGGGCGAGTTACATAGGCTAGGCCCCTCCGTAATGCAGGCCATGTGGCACTCCACCCCACCTCAGTAGAGTGCCAAGTACAGGTATACATGCCCCTGTGGCATCTATGTGCGTATATGTCCACCATACCCATGTAGGCCAGATCCCAGGAATTGCATCTGTAGAGGCCAAGAGCACGGCGTAGTGCAGGGGGCTGCTGTGTCTGTATTGTCTGCCAACGGTAGCGGTAAGCCATGCACTCAACCTGTCTTTCTTCTGTCCTTCCCCCCCCCCTTTTTCTGCTCTCCCTGTTCTTTTGTGCATCAGCATCATCAGGCGGAGGTACAGTGGCACCGGAGCACGAGGGAGCTGCATCCCACATTACCATGGAGGGCCACACCACAGACTCTGAATACACCAGTGGGACGGAGGGCGAGGGGAGCTTCACGTCGGTCACAGGATCACCAAACAGCGACACGGACTCGTCCGCCGATGGGAGCTCCCTTGTGGTGGCAGCACCATCTGTGCCCCCCACTTCTACAGGTACAGCCGCCACCTCCCCTACCAGCACCGCCCTCCCAGCAGCCCCTCAGCGTTCGCCCTGTGCCCGCTCACCCAGGAGGGTGGGCATCACCTTCGCCCCAGGCACCTCAGCCCCTGCCCCTATCACCCCTGCTGCCCTCAGTGAGGAGGCCATTGACCTCCTCAGGTCACTCACTGTTGGGCAGTCTACCATTGTGAATGCCATCCAGGGTGTAGAAAGGGAGTTGCAACACGGTAATGCATTCCTGGAGGGCATTCATTCTGGTCAGGCTGCCCTTCATCGAACCCTGCAATCTCTGGCCTCAGCACTGATGGCAGCCATTGTCCCTGTGTCTAGCCTCCCCCCTCCAACTTCCTCCACCCAGACCCAATCCCCTGTACCCCAGCCTATCCCAAGCACACCATCAGACAAGCATGCATAAACCTCAACACACACAAGTAGCTCAGGGAAACATAAGCACCACACAACCCACAGGCACTCACACAAGCATCACCAACATACAGACACAGCAACATCCACTGCCTCCACTGTGTCCCCCTCCTTGTCATCTCCCTCCTCCCTCCCAGTCTCGTCTACACTCTCACGTGCATGCACTACATCTACAGGCACTAGGACTCGCACCAGAACACTCAGAACCACACCCCGCTCACCTGCACTCACCACCCCCACTACCATTTACACGTCCCCTGTGTCCACTCCCAGTGTGTCTGTGACGCCCCCTCCCAAAGTACACAAACGCGGCCACTCACACACCCAACATCCATCCACCTCACGACAGCCTCCAGTACCTGCACCTGCACCCAAATCACCTAAAGTTACACCTCCTACAACCACCTCCTCTTCCTCCACTCCCAGACCCCCTCCAGCTACCCATCCCAGTCTTCGTCAGAAACTCTTCCTCAGCAACGTTGACCTCTTTGCCCCCACCCCCGCCCCTCCAATTGATAGGTCCCGTAGTAGCACCTCAGTCAAAAAAAGTCCAGCACCGGTGGTGCGTGTCAAAGGTGTGTGGAGTGCACCGGCCACCAGGGCAGCCAGTGTGACACGGAGCCAAAGCACTGCCAGTCCACCCCCTGTAAAGCACCTCAAGTTAGAAAGTGGCCGACGGGACAGGGTGAAGACTCCTGGTGGAAAACCTGCTCACAAGGGTCCCATGGGGAGTGCCGAGTCAGCTGTGACTCCTCCAAAGGTGGTGAAGGGCCAGAGGAAGTCTGCACAGTCTGGGAAGAGCAGCACAGCAGAGAAGGGCGCCATCCTCCCCGGCGGCCGGGACGCCACCGCCAGCACTGTCGTCACTGGTCCTGAGACCACCGCCGGAGTCATTGCCCAGGAGGGCAGCAGTATTGTCACTGGTCAGGAGACCACCGCCGGAGTCAATGCCCAGGAGGGCAGCAGTATCGTCACTGGTCAGGAGACCATCGTCACTGGTCAGGAGACCACCGCCGGAGTCAGTGCCCAGGAGGGCAGCATTATCGTCACTGGTCAGGAGATCACCGCCGGAGTCAGTCCCAGGAGGGCAGCAGTATCGTCACTGGTCAGGAGACCCCCGCCGGAGTCAGTGCCCAGGAGGGCCCCGGCTGCCACAGCCCCGCTGGAAAATGAGGGACCGTCATGCCACACACCAATGCACAGGTCAGAGCCCGCCATGGCAAAGCCCCGCTGAACAAGGGAATCACCGCCATGGTGTAGACCGCTGAACAGGGCAGAGAACCGCTGAACAGATCAGAGACCGCCATGGCAAAGCCCCGCTGAACAAGGGAATCACCGCCATGGTGAAGACCGCTGAACAGGGCACAGCACGGCTGAACAGGGCAGAGAACCGCTGAACAGATCAGAGACCGCCATGGCAAAGCACCGCTGAACAGGGAAACACCGCCACATCAAGCATCGTTATCCCATGTACAGCTGGGACTGTGACGGTACAGGAACCGTAATGGGGAGCTAAATGCAGTGTGGGCACCATCCCCCCTCCAGAACCAGTGGAGACTGTTATCCACTTGAGAGACTGTGGCTTTGCACTCCCCAGGATGGAACAGTGGGCAAACCACCCACTGTAGAGACTTGAGAGACTGTGGCTTTGCACTCCCCAGGATGGAACAGTGGGCAAACCAACCACTGTAGAGACTTGAGAGACTGTGACTTTGCACTCCCCAGGATACATCAATGGGCATGGAGCCTCGTCGTGGATCTGGCGTGGTGCTGTAATCCGGCTGAGGTGCCCCCCCCTTCCCTTCCCCCTGAGGTGCCTGTTGTATTTCTATCTGATGCCTCAGCAGTGTTCTCTCCGTTTGTGGACAGCTATCCCTCGCCCATGCATTTTTTGGAACTGTGGTACACGGATATTGATATGTGCATACCTGCACTGCTTCTCGTAATGTATATACTTTTGAATGTGTAAATATATATTTGTATATATTTGGTAACTGTATTTTGATACATTACAATTTATCGACTGATTTCCTTTGGTCTTTGCATTGTTCCGGGGGGGTTGTGGGTCGATACTGTGATGTTTTGACATGCATAGCTGTGTGTGTTATACTGTGCGAGGGTGGGGGTGGGGGTGGGGGTGTTTCATGTGTGTCCCCCTGACTTTTGCCTCCCCTATGTCGTAGGTGCAGTACTCACCGTTGTCTTCGCCGCCGCTGTTGCTGGTGTTCATAAATGAGCAGGAAGACAAGGGCAGGTAGGATTTGTAATTCCGGCTCCATGGTGTCCTCCTTCCCCGTGGAGTGTGTAGTAGGTGAGCGTTTTCCCATTGCAAAAGCTGTTTCCACAGTGTTTTTATCCACAGTGAATCCGCCCCGGAAAAGGTGGCGGATTGGTGGGTTGTGATACTGTGGGCGTTACATTGTCTTCCGCCTGTCTGTTGGTGGTCACCGCCGCGCTGCTTGTCTGTACCGCCGTGGCGGTCGGAGTGTTAAAGTGGCTGTCTATGTTGGCGGTTTCCGCCACGGTCATGATTCAATTTTTTGGTCCGCCGGCCTGTTTGCTGTATTACCGCAGCTTTAACACCGTCCGTCAGGGTTGTAATGACCCCCATAATCACTTGGTTCCAGGTTAGCACGATCTGAGTAAACACCGTCAAGCACACTGACATCAGGCAGAAAATGGGGGTAACCCTGGCAAAAAGAGGGTACTTTCCTCCACTAGCCAGTTTCATTGTCAGTTTCACTTTCAATCAGTTCACTCCTCTCAGATCCATGTAGCTTACGTGATCTTACGTGTAGCTTGAAACTGTAAGTCAGTGGTTGTTTTCACCACTTATGTATCCACCTCCTACACCCATTTTGCGTGAGTGATGTGGATGCACTTTGGGATTCCAGCACACTTTTCACCACTGTTTGTCCTCAAGATTACCTGGTATGACCCCTTCCAGTGCTCCTCCAATAAATCTTTCATCACATGACTTCTGGCAACTATCCATTTACCAGAACTCATCTAATGGCACTGAGGACCTCAATACAACCCTGGCCGTCGGTGTTAAAGCGGCGGTAATACCGCCAACAAGCCAGCGGAAAAAAAAATAGAATCAAAACCATGACGGAAACTGCCAACAAAGACAGACGCTTTAACTCCAACCGCAACGGCGGTACAAACAAACACCACAGCGGTAACCGCCAACAGACAGGCGGAAGACAAAGTACCGCCCACTGTATTTCAACACGCCTATCCGCCACCCTTTCCGGGGCGGAACCAACACTATCAAATGCATGGCGGAAACAGTACACAGAAGGGAAAACACTCACCTCTCGACACCTAACGAGGAACCAGGACGCCATGGAGCCTGAACTACAGGTGTTACCAATGCTGCTGTTCCTCCTGCTCTATCAGGAGCAGGACAGGCGCCATTGACGACCACGGTGAGTACTGCACCTACAACACAGGGGAGGGGGGAGGGAAAAGAGAGTGACACACACACGCAACGTGCAATACCCCCACCCCCACCCTCACCCACAACAACATACACACAAATGCATGCAGCAACATCACATATACACCCTCCACCCCCTGGAAGAATGCACGGAAAAAAGGAAATGATTGTAACCATTGTAATCATGAAAAATCTGATAGTCAAAAATCAAAATTCTGTAAATACAAATATGTACACCAACTACACAAGTCCGGATAGTGTACCAATAATTGTCCGTGGACCACTGGTCCCAAAATGCATGGGCAAAGCCCACACAAGATACCTGACTGGAAACGGAGGGAACACTGCTGGGGCATCAGATCGAAAATAAACAGGCACCTCAGGGGGAGGGTGGGCACCTCAGTCAGATGAACGCACGACGCCACTGCTGCACGAGGGAGCTCCATGCCCATTGCTGTATCCTGGGGAGTGCAAAGCCACAGTCTCTCAAGTCTCTCCAGTGGGTGGTTTGCCCACTGCTTTATCCTGGGGAGTGCAAAGCCACAGTCTCTCAAGTCTCACCAGTGGGTGGTTTGCCCACTGCATGGTCCTGGGGAGTGCAAGGCCACAATCTCTCAAGTCTCTCCAGTGGGTGGTTTGCCCACTGCATGGTCCTGGGAAGTGCAAAGTCACAATCTCTCAAGTCTCACCAGTGGGTGGTTTGCCCACTGCATGGTCCTGGGGAGTGCAAAGCCACAATCTCTCAAGTCTCTCCAGTGGGTGGTTTGCCCACTGCATGGTCCTGGGAAGTGCAAAGCCACAGTCTCTCAAGTCTCTCCCACTGGGTGGTTTGCCCACTGCTTTATCCTGGGGAGTGCAAAGCCACAGTTTCTCAAGTCTCTCCAGTGGGTGGTTTGTCCACTGCTTTATTCTGGGGAGTGCAAAGCCACAGTCTCTCACGTCTCTCCAGTGGGTGGTTTGCCCACTGCTTTATCCTGGGAAGTGCAAAGCCACAGTCTCTCAAGTGGATGTCATTTACCACTGGTTCTGGAGGGGGCATGGTGCCCAGAGTGCTTCATCCTGCCAAGGACTGAGGTAGTGGATGTATTCCTCCACTGGTTTTGGAGGGGGCATGGTGCCCAGAGTGCTTCATCCTTCCAAGGACTGAGGTAGTGGATGTCATTCACCACTGGTTCTGGAGGGTGCATTGTGCCCAGAGTGCTTCATCCTGCCAAGAATTGAGGTAGTGGAGGTATTTCTCCACTGGTTCTGAAGGGATCCTGGTGCCCAGATTGCTCAATGTGCAGTGTGGCCGGTACCTTTCCCTCACCTGGGTGTGTGTGCCACGAGATTGCCAAGGAGCAGGTAGCATGATAGGCCATGGAGGCAGTGACATACCCCACACTGCTGCGGCTTCGCCTTCCACCTGCAGGTGCAAATAGTGATGGAAGTCATGCCTCATGGAAGCTGGCTAGGGTCCAGGAAGTCTCCTCCAGCCTCGGACGACTGACCACTGGGGATGGTAGCCATGTCAGCAGTGGTGCCACTGTCCCAGCATATCGTGGGGCTGGTGGTGGGGCTTGCAGCGGTGTCTGTTGCGGCGGTGCTGGCGGTGGTGCATGGGTCAGCACCTGCTGAGGGACACAGTTTAACTTTTTTGCTAAACAGCCTTGTGATACATAAGTGTTGTATGACGCTCTGCTCACCGTTCTCCTCCATAGGGCACGTCTGCTGGGCAGACGATGACATGGCGCCATCCTCCGGTGTACAGACCCCTGGTGGACCTGTCGACAATGGAAAAGAGACACATCATAATCACATACAGACTTGATCGTGCAACAATCCTGGAACTGTGTGCCCAGTTGGAGCCAGACCTGATTTCAGCTATCCGCCATCCCACAGGAATCCCCCCTCTAGTGCAGGTCCTGTCTATACTCCATTTCCTGGCCAGTGGGTCTTTTCAAACAACAGTGGCCATGGCATCAAGGATGTCCCAGCCAATGTTCTCCAACGTGTTGTCCAGAGTGTTATCTGCCCTGCTAAAACACATGTGCCGCTACATCGTTTTCCCTCAGATGGAGGATTTGCCAACAGTGAAATGTGACTTCTATGCCCTGGGACATATCCCCAACATCAATGGTGCCATTGATGGTACACATGTGGCATTTTACCCCCCCCCAGCAGGAATGAACAGGTGTACAGAAACCGGAAAAGCTACCATTCTATGAATGTGCAGATGGTTTGTTTGGCAGACCAGTACATCTCCCATGTGTATGCCAAGTATCCGGGCTCTGTGCATGGCGCTCACATTTTGAGGAATAGCAGCATCCCTTATGTGATGGGGCAACTCCAGAGGCACTGTGTGTGGCTAATAGGTGAGCCGAAAGTCCCCATACAGTTTCATTAGGGGTC